>NC_069703.1:23924668-24229074 GCF_023699985.2 Odocoileus virginianus
TCACCCTGCTTATTTAACTTATATGCAGAGTACATCATGAGAAATGCTGGGCTAGAGGAAGCAGAAGCTGGAATCAAGATTGCCAGGAGAAATAGCAATAACCTCAGATATGCAGATGACACCACCCTTATGGCAGAAAGTGAAGAGGAACTAAAGAGCCTCTTGATGAAAGTGAAAGAGCAGAGTGAAGAAGTTGGCTTAAAGCTCAACATTCAGAAAACTAAGATCATGGCATCCGGTCCCATCACTTCATGGCAAAAAAATGGGGAAGCAGTGGAAACAGTGGCTGACTTTATTTTTCTGGGCTCCAAAATCACTGCAGATGGTGATTGCAGCTATGAGATTAAAAGATGCTTACTCCTTGGAAGGAAAGTTATGACCAACCTAGAGAGCATGTTAAAAAGCAGAGACATTGCTTTGTCAAAAAAAGGTCCATCTAGTCAAGGCTATGGTTTTTCCAGTGGTCATGTATGGATGTTAGAGTTGGACTATAAAGAAAGCTGAGCGCCAAAGTATTGATGCTTTTGAACTGTGGTGTTGGAGAAGACTCTTGAGAGTCCCTTGGACTGCAAGGAGATCCAACCAGTCCATCCTAAAGGAGATCAGTCCTGGGTGTTCATTGGAAGGACTGATGTTGAAGCTGAAACTCCAATACTTTGGCTACCTGACGCGAAGAGCTGACTCATTTGAAAAGACCCCGATGCTGGGAAAGATTGAGAGCAGGAGCAGAAGGGGACGACAGAGGATGAGATGGTTGGATGGCATCACGGACTTGATGGACATAGGTTTGGGTAGACTCCAGGAGTTGGTGATGGACAGGGAGGCCTGGCGTGCTGCAGTTCATGGGGTCGCAAAGGGTCGAACACGAGTGAGCAACTGAACTGAACTGAAAAGAGGAAAGGCTGATAATTGGAAGTCTTCTCTTACATCTCAGGAAGCTAAAAAAAGAGAGAGAGAGAGATGAGCAAATTAAAAGGAAAGAAATGAGGATCAGATCAGAAGTGAATGAAATACAAAACAAACACATAAGAGAATCAATAAACAGAAAGTTGGCTCTTTGAATATGCTAATGAAATTGAAAAAAAATTCTTCTAAAAGTATGCTTTCTTCTTTTGAAGTCCCAAGTTAAAGTGTTCTCTGGATATACTGTGTGTCAATATCTGAATTAGCTAGAGAAAGAATCTGATTCTTCATGTGAAGAGACAACGTGTACAGTGACTGACAGTCTTTCTCTAAAAAAAAGTGAGTGTTAGTCCTTCAGTTGTGTCCGACTCTTTGCGATCCTGTGAACTGTAGCCCACCAGGCTTCTCTGTCCATGCAAGAATACTGGAGTGGATTGCCATTCCTTTCTCCAGCCCAGGGATTGAACCTGCATTGCAGGCAGATTCTTTATCACCTGAGCCACCAGGGAAGCCTATTTTCAACTACTGAACCTATTTTCATTTGCATTTTACACATGTATACCAGCCATCCCACAAAAAACTGAGCAGGTAGGTGAATCGATAGCTGAATTTCATTTTGTACAGAAAATTAGAAGTTGGTAGAAATAGAGGTTTAGAAGAAGAATCTTATCTTCTCTCGTTCCACGCATTATTATACAATCAAATCTGAAATTAGTGTGTTGTCTGTTGTTTCTCTCAATAAAATTATTTTAAAAGTATATTTTTAAAATCAAGAATGTATTTTAAATTCTCCTTTATAGGACTCAAGTTATGATGGTTAGATTAAATTTTTATTTCTGACATTTGGTATTTTTTTATTTTTTAATTTTTTTTTTGTGTTTCTAATAGTGAAAATTAAAGACACTATTTTTTATAGTCTTTATACTTTGCTAATCTGGTTCTTGATGGTCTATATTTTGTTCTCTTCATGTTATAATTCTCTTAGATTTGATGAATCTTTATTGTGACTTTTAATTCCTGTACCTTATGCATAAAATATGTGTATGCATATTCTTCATTACTTCCATATTTTCAATGATTTCTTCTTGAAATCTTTAAATTGTTTTCCCATTACTCTTTCTGTTAAGGATTCTCAGTGTCAAGTGTTCTTTATGTTACATTGTATTGTCTTCTCTAATATGGAATTGCTAACAATCATAAAATAGAGAGCATACTCAAACTTTTCCCCCTGCATGCCTTGTTATACATAACTTCTACTGGAGCTTCACAAATGTCCTGCCTTTATTGAGACATGTGGATGCTAATACTTTATTAACATACACATTTAAAGAAAATATGACTGATTCTTCCTTTGTGGGGATGAGGAGCTAATTTAAAAATAGTGTTTGGTAATGTAATAGATTAAAATCAAAGGTTCTATTGATTGAGTACTTCCCTAGGTATGAAGCACTGTGTAGGCTTTTTACATAAGATCTGACTTAATCTCAAGGCAATGTAAATATGTAAAGGGCTGGAGAAAGGATGAAAAATAACCCAACACTCAATTGAAATAAGGCTAAGTGCTGAGAAGAATTGATACTTTTGAATTGTGGTGCTGGAGAAGACTCTCGAGAGTCCCCTGAACAGTAAGGAGATCAAAGTAGTCAAGCCTAAAGGAAATCAACTTTGAATATTCATTGGAAGGACTGATGCTGAAGTTGAAGCTCCAATACTTTGACCACCTGCAAAGAATCAACTCATTGGAAAAGACATTCTGGGAAAGATTGAAGGCCAAAGGAGAAAGGGTGGCAGAGGATGAGATAGTTAGATAGCATCATGACTCAATGAACATGAAAGTGAAGAAAGGGAAAACTGGAGTGCTTCAGTCCACGGGGTCGCAAAGAGTTGAACACAACTTAGCGATCAAACAACAACAATATAATCCCAAGGCCTAAATTGTTTCACCTGGGCTTCCCTGGTAGCTCAGTCAGTAAAGAATCCATGTGCAAAATGGGAGACCTGGGTTTGATCCCTGGGTTAGGAAGATTCCCTGGATGAGGGCATGGCAACCCACTCCAGTATTCCTGCCTGGAGAATCCTCAAGAACAGAGCAGCCTGGTGGGCTGCAGTCCATGGCATCGCAAAGAGTCAGATGCTACTAAGCAACTAAGTACAGCACAAGCTGTTTCCACCCAAGTAAACATTTTTGGAAAATTTTGAAATATTAACTTCTATGCAGATTAAAGAGCTTGGGGTGTGCAGGGGATAGACATGTGTCCGGAACATGTTAGCTACTCGCTCCTTGTTTGCTTTTGAGTGGATGGCTGATGAATTAATTAATGTCAATGACTTAGAAGATGAACTGTTTCTTGAAGTCTGTTTTGTACCACATAACTAGCCAGGTGGTTTCTTTTTCTGATGCACTTTGCATGTCTGTGCAATTGGTACTGCAGAGGTGTTTCAGTTGGGTGAGGAATTTCATGGTTTGTGCAGACAACTGTGACCTGACAGAAGAAACAATTTGTCCCCTCTTCCCAGGGTTTGGCTTTGGTTCCCATTTCAGGAGTGCTAATGACCAGGACATCTGCAGTCTGCAGGCTCAGCAGTTGCTTTGGGGGCTGACAGCAGCTGTCAGCTGAGGGCCCCGGAGGTTCCTCTCCACCAGTGATCAGATGGTCTCATCATAAGGAGGGCACTGGGACGCTATCTACTTCCTGGGCAAAAAAGAGCTCTCTTCTAGTTAGGATGTAATCAGGCACCCTCTTCTAATAAATGGTGCATGAGTCCTTCCAGTTACTGAGCTGGCGTCTCTGCATTCGTCAACACATTGACTGGATGTAGGTCCAAGGGGGAAGGGCTTGCATTTCCCATTGAAGAGAGCAAAACTGGCTTCTATGAGGCATAGAGATAATTTTCATTTTTATTTCACAGACAAAATTACAAGATTCTGCAGCAATGGGGAAAACTAGTTGGAGAAGTTGGGAGGGAGGCCTGCAAATATATGGGTATCTGAGCAAGTACTGTGGTTCAGATTGGCAAGTTCTTATTTATGGAGGAGCAGACAGGAAGTACAGGTGTGCATCCTGTTCCAGCCAAATCCCTGGAGGAATGGAAGCTCAGCTCTCCTTCTGTACTGTCCTTCTATTCCATGTTCATTTGTATTCAGATCAATAATATTAATACACCATCAACCAGTGGCCAGTCCCTGAGATGGATGATGTTGTGGGCAATATAAGAGAAGAAAAATTCCTGAATCTCTTAGAACATGAGCTTCCCTGGGGCTAAGATGGTAAAGAATCTGCCTGCAATGCAGGAGACCAGGATTCAATCCCTGGGTTGCGAAGATCCCCTGGAGAAGGGAATGGCTACCCACTCCAGGATTCTTGCCTGGAGAATTCCATGGACAGAGGAGTCTGGAGGGCTACAGTCCATGGGGTTGCAAAGAGTCAGACACAACTGAGTGACTTTCACTTACTTACTCACTTAGAACATACAGGTAGAAAAATTTCACATGTATAAAACTATATGGCCTCTGAACTTTGTCAGTTTAATTATTAGACCAGCCAAAGAACTTAGAAGGGAAAATTTCTCCATCCCTATGATTTCCAGCTCTAACATTCCCACTGTGTGTTTGAACAAGATGCTCTTAACCTTTCCCCCAGCTTGACTAAATTTTGGACATGCTTCCTCTTGACTCTAGGACCCTAAGCATCCTTTTCTTACAGCACTTACTTTTGAAAACTTGCATTTTAAATCTTTTGTCTTCCCCTTTGACATGTAAATCTTTTTAAAAGCCTCTTGCCAGTTTTACAACCTGGGCATGCATATCTTTCTGAAGAACCTGGGAACTACAGCTTTGAAAAGAAATCTACAAAGGAGATGATATGCTAATTTACTGATTTCAGTGGGATGATAGAAACCTCAGTGAGTATCTTGCTCCAAGTTGCAAAATTATATTGGTTATAAAGAAGAAGCAATGATAACAGCAAAACTCATCTGGCAGTGTGAGATGGTGCAAATTGAAATGGTCATTTTTGATTAATTCAGTTCAGTTCAGTCATTGAGTCATGTCCGACTCTTTGTGACCCCATACTTTAGGACTGGTTGGATCTCCTTACAGTCCAAGGGACTCTCAAGAGTCTTCTCCAACACCACAGTTCAAAAGTATCAATTCTTTGGCACTCAGCTTTCTTTATAGTCCAACTCTCACATCCATACATGACTACTTGAAAAGCCATAGCTTTGACTAGACAGAACTTTGTTGGCAAAGTAATGTCTCTGCTTTTATGCTGTCTAGGTTGGTCATAGCTTTTCTTCCAAGAAGTAAGTGTCTTTTAATTTCATGGCTACAGTCACCATCTGAAGTGATTTTGGAGCGCCTCAAAATAAAATCTCTCATTGTTTCCATTTTTTCTGCATCTGTTTGCCATGAAGTGATGGGACCAAATGCTATGATCTTAGTTTTCTGAATATTGAGTTTTAAGTCAACTTTTTCATTCTCCTCTTTCACTTTCATCAAGAGGCTCTTTAGTTCTTCTTCGCTTTCTGTCATAAGGGTGGTGTCATCTGCACCAGGAGCTGGGGACAGCAATGAAGGTCCAAAGAGACTTCCCTCATGGAGTTTGATGTCTATGACAATTGTCATTGACTGCCAGTATCAAGTATCTCAATCTTGACAATAATCTCAATCTTGATAACTGGCAGTCAATGACAACTGTCATAGACATCAAACTTCATGAGGGCAGCATCTTCGGATCTTCACTGCTCTCCCCAGCTCCTGAAACAGTGCAGGACTCATAATAAGGGATCACCAGTTTGTCAAGTGAATGCGTGAATTAGAGGATAGAGGAAGGTGAGGCAGTACATGTGTTGGTTAAGAGGCTAGACTTGGGATATTCAATCACGGGTCAGTCCCTTGTGTGATATTGGGCTGGTTTCTTAGTCTTTACAAGTCTCAGTATTCTTGTCTATAAAACAGAGTTAGCATGAACATCTACTGCATAGCATTGTTATAAGAGTGATACGAGATCACACATAAAAGGAGATTTAGTGCAGTGCCAGCCAAGCCTATAGTAAGGGCTCAATACATTTAGCAGTTTTTCATATTAATGACTAGAGTGTCATTTAGGGTTGATTTTATTTGAAGGTGTATTCAGTGGATGAAGGGGAGATCTGGAATCTACTTCTGGTTCTCCCATTAGCAAGATGTGTGGTTTGGGGGAAGTCAGTTCTCTTCTCTGGATCCCTAATTCTCATTTATAGAAGAAGGTAGTTAAGGCAGATGGTCTCCGAGACTGCATCCAGCTTCTTCAGTTTGGGGTGGAGCTGCGAGATCACATGCTAATAGGGACCAGCAGATAAAAATAACAAGCCCAGTGAGCTAAGTAGATCTCATCTGACCTCATAGCCTCCGGAGACAATGGAGAAGGGTGGAGACAGTAGTAAACTGCAGCCTTGGGGAATAAGCCTCAGTGGTTACTATCCTGAATTTTAGAAATATGACTTCTATGAATTCTGAAAATTTTTGAAAACTAGCAACTGATTCAATTTTTCTGTTGTTGTTGATTCGTTTTAAAGATTGTTTGGTCCACTGCTTCAAACCAAAAACATTTCTGAGCCACTAGTTTGCTACTTCTGGGTCTAGAAAGATAAGAAGAAAACAGGATCTGAAAAATGAGTTTTCAGGGGGTTTTAGCAAAAGTGGAGCCACTACTGACCCTGTGATACAGTGGCTTGCCCTCTACAATGCTTACAAAGATGTCTAAGGATGCCCACCAATGGAGAACATGACCTGCAGGCAGTCAGAGAACTGAAACAGAATCTTGTTCCTAATTGGGTCAGAAATCCTGAGATCCTCCCTTAGTTTGATATTTCTAGGTACATTCAAGATATTTTTAGTTGCTTAAGAGTGTTAAGCATGGTTTAGGACTCCTTAGAGGAAACTAAATATCCATGTGTCACTTTTCATGGCCATTAAAGTCAAGTCTAAATCCTTCTCAATCTGGGAAGGGAGATGACCTCTCAGAATTTCAAGCTTGGTGGAAGGGGCAGCATGAAGATGTCTCTACCTGTCGAAGTTTTGGTATGTCTTTTGTAGGATGGAAGCAGGAACCCTGGGATTTCCCTTTATTGTTGAGAATCACACTTGTGGGTCTGAGGTCTTGGGAGAGATAGAAAATCTCACTGAGTTCATCCGTCCAGACTGGGACAATCAAGGATTGCTGGCCACAGAAATGTCCTTATAGATGGGTGGCAGTCAATTTCAACAAATGGAAAATTCATGTTGAGTCAACTGACTGGCTTCATGTAGGCCTCAGCAGGAGTCTAACTGAGCATGATGTGGCCTTTTGATCATCCAGCAGCTGACCAAATCAATTGATTTTTTGTAACTGCAGCTTTTCATTTGGCATCATAAAGACACAAGCTAAATAAAGCATTAGCCTCTAGAATGTGTTTAAATTGAATTTCTGGATACTTTGGCATGTGTCCAGTTTTAAATATGTTCTGATCTAACTGTATCTAATCTCTAATCAAAGGATCCTAGTATATGGAACATTCCCGTTAATAATGATACCTTAAGACATCCATTAAATCTGGACATTAATTTTATGGAAATTCTCCAATACATCTCCATTAGAATTTTTTTCTTGGCAAAATTAGTAATAAAAGCTTTTAATAAATGCCATAAATATCTATGTTCAATCAGACTATTACCCAAATTAAAACCAGACCAAAATAGAAAATAGTTACTTCTGCTAAAAGTCATGACCTTGAGAAGACATTTTGAAAAAAGATTATGGGCTCTGTTATTACTCAAAAATGTGTTTGCAACAAAGAATAATTAGCTAGTGGGAGCAAATTAATAGCTATTTGACTGCTGTGTGGATTCCCTAGCTTTACACAGCTAGTGGCTGCTGCAAAAAACTGTAAGGTCTATCCATATCGTGTGAACAGGTTTGCAGCCAAGAATATCAAGACATGAGCTCTGTACTCTTCTATGACTAGTTCTGAGCTCCTGAGTAAGTTGGTTACATTTCTTTAATCTTGCTTTCATTGTCTTTGAAACAGGTCAGTCATACCTAGACATGGTGAGTCAAATGAAATTTTATGTATGGAAAGCATTCTGCACTTGACCCATAGGTGACGCTAAAGAGATAGAAGCCGTTATTGTTAACTTGGTGGGGATAGGTAGGTGTCCAGGGTTTCAAAGGGTGGAAAAGAAGAATAATAAGAACAAGTGCTGGCTTTTATTCTCATTAGTTGGGTATGTGTGAATCGGTCAGTCGTGTCCGACTCTCTGCGGCCCCATAGACTGTAGCCCGCCAGGTTCCTCTGTCCATGGAATTCTCCAGGCAAGAACACTGAAGTGCATTGCCATTCCCTTCTCCACAGGATCTTCCTGACCCAGGGATCAAACCCAGGTCTCCCGCATTGCAGGCAGATTTTACTGTCTGAACCACCAAGGAATCCTATTCTCATCAATATATCTAAGCAAATGAAGACCCTTTTCTGCTCATCTTTGGCACTTTACTACCCATACTGTTGGTAATTAACTAGGATGGAAATATGTGTGTGCGCCAGTCCTTTTCGTTTCAAGCTTTAGGGGTATAATTAAGGTCTAGTATTTGCCCCATTTGACATGGTCTATAGAACCACAATAAACAACCCAGCACTTAGGAAACATGGGTAGTGGGAGTTTACCTGGAAAAGTGGAAATACAGGCTGTAGAACCAGATTCACTGGCTGCCTAGTTTCCCAGTTGGTGCTCACTTGCTTTTGTTCTCTGTTACATGGCCAACACCTTTGTCCTCAAGCTCCAGGCATCTGGTCCCCGAATCTTTTTTTTCCCTGAATGTTGGCCACTACTGAGATCCTTCTAGATAGATGGTGATAAATTGGAAATGTGTTAGAAGTCATCTTGTCAAGGAATTTTCAAATTGCTTTACAAAGACAGTGGAACCCTTTCTTTAAATGAAATCTTATGAGAAGATGGAAATGAATAAAAGAAAATTATAATTGCTCCATAAGGGGTGAGGATTTTTCCATTTATTCCTTACTTCATCCCCCTGCTGATTTTAAGAATAATAGTTAGAAAACCATTAATTCTAGTTTGATCTTCTCCAAAAATAAATTCTGAGAGGATAATTGATCTGTTCAAGGTCACATAGTTAATTAATGAAAGAGCAAGTCTGGGGCACATTTGTAGTTACTTAAGGTACTGCATGAAGATCACATTATTTGCAGGGCTTTTATTGGACTATAACATCAGAAAATCTTTCCCCTTTATCCTCTGTGCCCCTGCTTACCATGTCTCTTATATCATCTAGGGCCAGTGTAACAGGTTACATGTGTAAATCCAGATGTGGAGAATGAAGGTTGATATCAACAATGGCGTGACATAAAATAAGTAGGCAGGCTTTTATTGAGAGACCCCTTTATTTTTGGGCTTCCCTGGTGGCTCAGCTGGTAAAGAATCCACCTGCAATGTGGGAGACCTGGGTTCAAGCTCTGGTTTGGGAAGATCTGCTGGAGAAGGGAAATGCCACCCACTCCAGTATTCTGGCCTGGAGAATTCCATAGACTTCAGAGTGGGGTTGCAAAGAGTCAAACACAACTGACATAGAATAAGCAGTCAGGCTTTTATTGGGAGACCCCTTTATTTTAGATGCCTCTATCTAACTATTCTATCTATCTGCATCCAACTTAGTTGTAAAAATTTTTTTAGCCTTTTTGATTATCCAGAAACTGCCCAGGCTTTCTCTGAGTTCTGCTTGCTTATACCCGGCTTCAGTGTAGCTCATGGACTCCTGAGAACCAGGAAAGCTCTACCTCTTATCCGACACTTCAGATTCAAGAACCAACTGGCTTACCTCTAGGCAGGCCAAACAGAGACCTAGCTGAACTTGTTCATTCCATGTTGCAATCTCTAAAGCCAACAAACTCTACAGACAAACAAACAAGACTGGATTTGACCTATTATAAAGTATAAAACTGTGGAAAATTTAGAACATAAAGCTAAGCAAATGGAAAAAAATAGAAATTACTCATAATTTACCATTATTCAACATTTTAAACATCTTGATATGTTTCTTCTTTTTCTTTCTTTAAAAAAATAAGCAAATTTAGGTTTATTAAAAGAGTTTCCTATTGTAAACTAATTTGATTTTCACAGCTTTTCCCTTTTATAAACAATGGTGTTACAAGTACCCGTGTAGCTGAGTCTTGGTCCATATCCTCTGGTTATACTTCTCTTGGGATTGTTGGAAATATGTAACTTTAAGACTTTTGAGGTCTTCTGTCTATTACATAATTTTGATCTTTCTTTCGAAAGGTATGTTTCACTCAATCTATTCTATTAGACACTCTTTTTAACCTATTACAAATGCTCTAAGTAATCCTTCCGTCTTAAGACGTGAATTCCTGTTCTGATTGTAGCTTTAAAAAAATCAAGTGACATATTGTTTCAATAAGATCATAAAGATGTCTTTCAAACATAAACCATGGAAAAATTAAAACACTTTTAATTATAAAGCCTTCAGGCTGCTGTTGTTGTTTTGTTCTTATTGTTGCTGTTTTGTTTTTATTCTTAATGTTATCATGGATTGCAATTATGGAACACTTGCTCTGTGAGTGGGCCCTTGACTGAGTACCCTACAGTCATTATTTGATTTAATCCTTGAAATAACTAAAAATTCTCTTTTGACAAATAAAGAAACTGAGGTCCATCAAGCTTACACCACCAATTAATGTGGCTGGACTAATAGTTGCCCCCCAGATGCCTGGAATCTATGAATATATGGCAAAGGGGACTTAGCAGATGTGATTAGATTAAAATCTTGAGATGGGGAGATTGTTTTGTGTTATCTGGGTGGGCTTAATGTAATCACAAAGGTGTTTATAAGTAAAAGAGGAGGGCAAGAGGATCAGGGTAAAAGAAGGAGATAAGATGACAGCAGCAAAGGTCAGAGTGATGCGATTACAACAGCCAGGGACTATAGGTGTCCTCTAGAAGCTGGAAAAGGTAAGGAAACAGATTCTCCTTTGAAGCCATTAGAAGAAGTTAAACAACTTTCCCAGGAACATATAACTAGTGCAACTGTCACTCAGATGGCCCTGAAACTAGTGTTCTTTTTATTTTGAGCATGCTACCTTCCCAGACCGTTTCAACTATTTATAGAGAACCAAAAACAGTTTTTAGCCAACGCTGCTGTCTAAAACAAAGTTCTCAACTCCGGGTTGGGTGAAACTTGTTTGGAGAGAAAAAATTTGCTACCCACACCTGTCGAAGCTATCTGTTCCTTAGAAATGTGTTTAATTGTCAATGAGAGTGGGTGCACAACTGTCAAGCTAACTTGCTGAAGTGACAAGTGGATGAGATTGGCATTCTGTGCCTTCCTGGCTGATTTTAATTGTTCTTTTGGTTGGAGTGAATACAACTTTCTTTCTAAAGTTGATAATGAGAGCCTTCTACTGCTCCTTTTATTTCCATGAAAGATATATCTACATTTTTTAAGCCCATTACATATACATCTGTGGTTTCTCTCTTATTTTTCTAAATGTAATTATCCAGCTAGGCTAAATTATGGAAAAGAAATTATAAAAATCTTTTCTTGCCAACAGTCTGAATCTGGCCAGCACATTCTTGGTGGTTTGAATGTTGGGTATAGTTTCTATCTCTCTATTATTTCTTCTTTCCCCACTTCTGTCCCCAGAATCCTTTAAAACTCCAACAAGCTTTTTAGTGAACTGACATTTCTTAAGGTGGTTCCTTGAGCAGAGCACTATTGCCAAGTGGTCTGTTTGTTCATATGACGTAAGGATAGGTATATTTTAACTTTTGTATTAATTTTGAGTTATTGTTATACAGAAAGCAAAAATACACATGGTAGCTTTTATATATTATGAGTTATACACAGAGTGAATTCATGTGTAAAATCATAACTGGGATTTGGAATGTGGTATTAACTAGCTGATGTAATACATAATCAAACTATTTTTAGTATCAATAAAAATAATTGCAACAATTCTTAAGAAGGTTGGCTTAAGCTAAAGGGAATTTAGGTAGAACCATATCAATTAAAGAATAACAGACTCTAAATTATTTTTAGTTATTTGTTTTTGCTAGATCACTGAGCCTGTATAGCACTGTTCTTACTCACGAACTATGGATAGGAGGTTAGCTTTCTTGGAGAGTAAACTGTAAGTGATTAGTAAACTTAACTGTGTGATTACCTTATGCCTCAGAAGATTCGCTCATGATTGGACACCCCTGAAACTATTGCAAACATTCACAAGAGATAAGTGTAAGGGTGCTTCCTGTTTGTTATCTGTGGTAGCAAGATTTGGAAGTAATCTGCAACTCCATCACTGGAGGAATGGCTTTGTCATATCTGTTTTATGCTTATGTCATCCAAACAGGAAAGGGGGAGCCTCAAAAACTAGAAAGTAGATATGGACCCTATTAACTGGACTATACTAACTAGGGACATTTGGTATAAGATTCTGCAGACTTTCGGTTCATCACTAACTAGCAAGGTATTAAAACTATTTTGTTAGCAACTTTCCTTTGATTGTGTGGATAAGTTAAACACTGAGCTGAATACTAACTCCAAATTGAATTTTACCAGTTGGCTGAAATGCATGGTAAAACATTTTTTTTTTGGATGTCAGAGAAAATAGCAGCCACCCATTTCTGCATCCGGGCTGCATCTGCACACCTGATTCTCTGAAGTTAAAGCTTGTCTGTCACTGGAACTTTGCTCCCAGCTCTCTGTTACCCAGGGAAAGCATGGAAATGGTGTCAGCACAGGTGGGTGGATGCTTGGGAGGACCTAGAAAAACTGGAAAAGAGTTTCCTAATGTTGGACTCTGTTTCACCCCTCAAAGGTTTTATGGATGTTGATCAGTTGTGGTCTAAGGAGACTGAAATCATTTCTACTCTGGTACAGAGAGACCTAGAAGTTCTCTCCCCCACCCCCTGCCCACATTTTCTCTCAGCGTGTTTTCTTTCTTTAGAGTTGGAGAGAAAGAGTCTCTTAACCCTGCTCCACCCACACCACTGACTATGGCATCCTGCACAAACCCATGAGACTAGTAAATGGGCCTTTCTTCAAACTGCAGAGGGGCCTTGTATTTTCTCCCTGGGTCTTGGGAGTGGCTGGCTCTATAAAGTCATTGGGGATTGGTTTGGCTCCAATCTGACCAAGTCACAGCAGTGAAATGTTTACTGACCTTAGTTTTGTTTGTTTGCTTTTTCCTTTAACTTAAACCAGTGGTTCTCAAGCTTGTTGGCATTTTAGAATTATCAGGGGAGCTTTTAAAAGTACTGATGCCAGGGTCCAGTAGCAGAGATTTTGGTTTAAAGGCTTCGGTGTAGGGCCTGACATAAGGATTTTTAACGACATTCTGTTGGTTGTAACATGCAGCAAAGTATGAGAACCACGGCCTGAAACCGTGATCTGTGTGAGCATCTCAGTGGAGGTGACCATGGTGTCTTGGGCTTCCCAGGTAGCTCAGCTGGTAAAGAATCTGCCTGTAATGCAGGAGACCCCGGTTTGATTGCTGGATTGGGAAGTCCCCTTGAGGAAGGGAGAGGCTTCCCCACTCCAGTTTTCTTGGGTTTCCCTGGTGGCTTAGATGGTAAAGAATCTGCCTGCAGTGCCGGAGACCTGGGTTCGATATCTGGATTGGGAAGATCCCTTGGAGGAGGGAATGGCAACCCACTCCAGTATTCTTGGCTGGAGAATTCCAAGGACAGAGGAGCCTGGCGGGCTACAGTCCATGGGGTCACAAAGAATCAGACACGACTAAGCGACTAAGCACAGCACATGGTGTCACATCCAATTTAAAAAGGAATACAACCTTGGATAAAAATTTGCACTGAAGTAAGCATCCTCCAAGAGCCCCACATTAACCCCCTGAGCTCCTTCAAACTCTGGCAATTTTCACAAAGTTCAATGTTCCCATCACTGGGGACTGTGGAAAGAGAATACTTCTCAGGGTTCCTTTTGAGGTACAAGTAATAGTAATGGAATCAAAATCTTAAGAAAATCTAAGAAAATCTAGCTGGTCCATAATTGCATGATTTGTTCTTTCTACTAAAATTCTGTGCAAAAAAGGTTTGATGGAAATTTTTCCTGAGAGGAAAAGAAATTTATTTTTGCTTTTTTTTTTTAAACAGATAGATATTGCAATGGGTATAAGATAATAAATATACATAAACACACACACACATCCTAAAGCATAAGAACAAAGACCTGAAATGTTGAAATGGGTGAGGACCAAGTACATTTCTATGTACTCTTTCTAGTACGTATTTTCAAGAAGCAAGTTTTTGTTTTTTTGAAAGAGGAAATTACCGGTTCTTTTGGAGTTGTGGAGGTGGTTAAAAACCTCTGTGACCTTCATAAGTTCTGATGAACGGTTGCAGAAAGTTTAGTTCATGTAGATTTCATTTAGCAAATTGCCTTTCTTTTATTGTTTTCATTTCCCTGATTTGGTATATTCAAATACTGCTCCATCTGCCAAAGGTCATGGATCCACCCAGGCGTCAGCAAGAATTCCCCTAGAGGAACCTAGTTATTGATGTCCTCTGCGGGGGGTGCTTTGCCTCTGAAGCTGCAAAGTCAATTACTGGAACTAACAACAGAATCACTATTTTATTGTTCTATAGCCCGTAAATACTGCAGCAACTTCCAGAAATTGGTTTGGGGTCTTCTCAGATCCTGGTAGCCTTTTGTGAGACCTAATTACCATCCTGTTCTGAGTGTGCACCCCAGGAAACCCCAAGATGTGGAGTCCTGTGTGCCTCACATATCTGTTTAAACACTTCAGTATTATCCAAACTCCTATCATGCAGATGCTGACCAGAAGTGTGTGACCAATTAACCATTATGGACTGTGGATTTTAGCATTATTAGATAGATCTGCATTGGCAAATATTTTTTTTTTAAAGCAAGAATATATACTCAAGTATGAGCCAATACACTGTTTGAGAAGTAGGGCTTATTCTTTACAAAGCCAGAAAGGTTCCATGTAATCTGAAATGCATATTCTTCCCACCTGTGTGTGTGTGTGTGTGTGTGCGCGCGTGTGCACATTTTCAGTCACGTCTGACTCTTTGCAACCCCATGGACCATAGCCTGCCAGACTCCTCTGTCCATGGAATTTTCCAAGCAAGAATACTGAAGTGGGTTGTCGTTTCTTTCTCCAGGGGATCTTCCCAACCCGGGGATGGAACCTGCATCTCTTGCATCTTCTGCATTGACAGGCAGGCTCTTTATTATTTTTATACTTTTGATACCTTTTAAAGAATAAATGATAGCTCCCCTGATTCACACATAGATGATTGAGAAATTGAATAAGGCACATCACCTAATGGCTTAATTCCACCTTTAATAAAATTAACAATAAAACAGACCAACATTTGTTATTTTAAACACACATCAATTTTGTTTAAGATAAAATACCATTTGGAGCAAGGTTTCATAAAATTATACAGTTGGGAAATACTTGAGATATTACTATGTCTGGCCTAGCTTAAAAATCTCCCCTAGTAATGATCTCTGAACACCTGTACATAAAAAGGAGCAGCCTTATGGAAGTTCTGAATTCCAGGAGTTAGTTCCAAAGCTGTACAGTGTCACCTGCTCCTAAGTCTCTGTCTTTCTTCCTCCCAAGTCAATACCTTTTACTTGTTTTCTGGCTCATTTTCCTAGAGCTTTAGCTTTATGGATTGACTCTCTGCCTTTCAATAGCTTCCAGCCTGAGGCCTCCTCTTCTTGCTTCTGAGCTAATTACTTATCCCTGGAGTTAATTATTTTCTTCATGGTGAGAAAGAAAAGTGCAGCCCCTGACTGCTGTCAGCTTGAAGCTGTCTGGCTCTAAGAGCTAGACCGTGGAGTTCTGTTGGACATAAACAATTTCCCTGAATATCAATATCAGACAATGCCACTCTCTGATCATGGATGGAGAAAGACAAAAGCAAAACCACTGTGTAAACTTGTCTGCATGCAGTCAATAACAAGAGCCCTGTCCAAGCCAAAATAGCCAACATTCCCCTTTCTGGGCTGATGTGAGTGCCTGATGCTGCTTCACCGGTTACTCTTTCAGTCTCACTCTGTCACTTCTATCTACCAGAGAAGAGAGAGGTATTAAGATGATATCCAAGGATAGAATTGCTTCTGTGTTGTGACAGTACTCACCTCAAACCAACACTGTGTTTCCTTGAGCCTTCCTTAACATTACCTACATAAGTTCAGATCTTAATACAAGTGCATCCTAAACCCCTTTCATTATGTGCTTGACCCATGGTTCTTTTTAAGGTGGTGTCTCCCTCATTGCAATGAGCCAATAAACCTAACTCTGTTGAATATAGATGTGTTCTGGTGGTTTTGGGCTGGAGGACATGGGCAATGAACTGTGAAATATTCATTCTCTCTGATTTAGTCATTTGATGACAACAACCCTTTTCAGCTTTTCTGCAAGGAGATCAAACCAGTCAATCCTAAAGGAAATCAGTCCTGAATATTCATTGGAAGGACTGATGCTGAAGCTGAAACTCCAATACTTTGGCCACCTGATGTGAAGAACGAGCTCATTGGAAAAGACCCTGATGCTGGGAAAAATTGAAGGCAGGAGGAGAAAAAGAAAGAAAGTGAAGTTGCTTAGTTGTGTCCGACTGTTTGCAACCCCATGGACTGGAGCCTACCAGGCACCTCTTCCCATGGAATTTTCCAGGCAAGACTACTGGACAGGTTGCAGGAGAAGGGGATGACAGAGGATGAGATGGTTGGGTGGCATCACCTACTTGATGGACATGAGTTTGAGCAAGCTCCGGGAGTTGGTAATGGACAGGGAAGCCTGGCGTGCTGCAGTCCATGGGGTTGCAAAGAGTCGGACTTGACTGAGTGACTGAACTGAACTGGTCCTTTTTGGCATGATCTACAACTCCAGAAGGGCTCTGTAGAATAAGTGGACCTGAGCAATCTAGCCTAATTCCATCGATTTTCAGATAATAAAAAAAACAAACAAGGACAAGCAAAGTTGTGATTTTTTTCCCTCTAAAGCCATCAGGTAGTTACTGGCAGAACCATGATTAGCATCCAGTTTTCTCAGGCATGTTTAGTGCTTTCCTGCTCTACCACACTGACTTTTTAAAGAAATACAACTCCAAGTATAATGTACCTTTGAGCACTAAATTCAATTTGGTATCCATCTCCATTTAATTGAGTTTGGTTTCCATTCTCTCCCTAGAAAACACTTTAACCTTCAAATGCTGGGCACTGTCCAACACATGGCTACACACAAGTCACTTTTAGCTTTAACTTTGAAAGGGTATTTTTGGTGAGGGCATTAATTACTTAGGTGTGAGAAGCTTATTTAGTTGCTAACTCTCATCAAAGCTGCAGTTTTCTTTTCTGCTAATATCTGTCAGTTAGCGCCATAGAATAGCTAGCCATAGAGAGTTTTTTGGGTTTTTTTGGTTTTTTAATTTGCTTATTTTAGTTTTATTTTGTTTTATTCTCATTACACAATTTAAAAAGAGAAATCTTCAGAAAGCAAAAACAAACAAAATTTTAAAATGCTCTCACTATATTCCCAGTGTTCTCTTTTCTAATTCTTTTTGAAGAAATAGTTATTGGTGAGACAGACTTCTCCCAGAAGCTATTCCTCACTAAAGCCTTTTTATTTCCTTTTTAAAAAAAAATCTCTAAATTGTCTGCATGGAAAGAGAATTCTTTAACTACACTGTAATTTTACCATCTGGATTTATATCAGAGCCACACTGACTCTTGTAAAGACTTTCTTAAAACATATACATTTGAAGAGACAGAATAACTTGTTTATTATGATCACAAAAATAAAATCAAGGAGTTTAAAGCAAGAAAAAATGGAACCCCACTATCAAAATAAAACTAGTTTTATTACTTTCATATTGCAAGCAAACATTTTCAACATTTGTGACAGTGGGTATTAAGAATCAATATCTTATTTTTCCATTTAACAATACATAATGAATATAATCCCGTGTTTTCAGATGGTTTGCATTGTATATAATTTCAAAGAAGCAGAATGATATGTTAATGGATCATAAACCTGCTTTGGACATTTAGTTGTTTCCAGTGTTTTAGGTTTTCTGTTGTTTGGTTTAGTTTTTTTGTTATTTGGTATAGACAAGACTTTAGTAAATATTGTTGGGCACATTTGCTTTTCTTGAATTCCTTTTCCTTTTTTTAGGTTAATTTTCAGAGCTTGGATGGTAGTGTTGCTATTCAGAGACTGGAAGCATCTCTTTGGCTCTGGCTATGTATCACATTGCTTACTAAAAGGTTGTAGGCTACTAGCATCATTGAAACCGATCAGAATTGAATATTATCATCAAAAATATTTGCCCCTTGGTTTTAGAACTGTAAAATAACTTTTGTTTTACTTCATTTTGTATATTTTTCATTACAAGTTAAAATTATCTTTTGTCGTATGTTTGATAATTTTTTAACAATATTAGTTTTGAGTTTTCATGCTGACCTAAGGTAAATAGGTTATTTAAGTTTTGCTCTATCTCCGAAATTGTGTCTTACAGTAAATTAGGAAACTTATTCCCAGGATGGAAAGAAGCCAGACTTCTCTGAAATTGGGAAAAAATTGAGGAATGTAAAACAGAGATGGTGTAGTATTTGTCTATAATATCCTTCTTTATGTCCCAAATGGTCATTTTAAGACCTATTGTTTAAGATCTATTGTGTTCTCCTTGGGCTTCCTTCATGGCTCAGATGGTAAAGAATCTGCCTGCACTGCATGAGACTGGGGTTCGATTCCTCAGTCAGGAAGATCCCCTGGAGAAGGAAATGGCAACCCACTCCAGTATTCTTGCCTGGAGAATTCCACGGACAGAGGAGCCTGGCAGGCTACAGTCCATGGGGTCGCAAAGAGTCAGACACGACTGAGCAACTAACACACACACACACAATAATTTTCTCTCTTTCTGGTTTTTTTTGGTTATACTGTTTATATTTAGCATTTGCCTTCCTTCCGTAAATTGGGAATAATGTATATGTAGTAAAGCAGATTTTCTTTTTCTTTAAAAGGAGGCCAAAAGAAAAACTATTTTTCACAAAAGCAAGTAGGAGTAATCTTTTGCTGGCAAAAAAGTTTCAGCTACTTGTGAGAAGCCTACATTATATTTTCTACATATTTAGCAACGTTTCCTTTTAGTTGATAAGAATATAATGATTATTTTCTTAAAAAATTAACCATTTCTGGTTAATCCATAATGTTTGGACAATATTCTTCATATTCCAAATGCAAATCAAGATTACATGGACAATGGAATGCTATTTATAGTTAATACTAGCTACCTCAGAAAAATCTACATACATTGTCATTATAACAATAGTCTATTTAGATGTAGTGTTTCAACTAGATATGTTAAAAATGTAACCTTACTTTCCATAGTCTCATCTTCCATTTTGTTGATGGTGGAATGGGGAACTTCATCTCATCAATTAAAGTTGACTTCATGGCATTTCTAGTCATTTCTTTCAAATAGTTATCTGAATGCTTAAACTCCCAATCAGAGGCATTTTTCTTCCTTGTAAGAGATCTCCTCTTCCCCTTCTTCCCAGTGGAGCACAGTACTGCTGGGTCTTTGCTCGATTCCTCTGAAAGTTCACTCATTCCCTCTGACCACTGGCCTCCTATTCTAGTGCCTGCTGGGTATGACTAGACTCACCTGGTTTGTGGGTATCACATTGGCTCCTGCTGATGAAGACTACAGTCCATGTCATAACTCATAGATGCTATCATTAATCGCATGTTGGCCCAATCGCATGTTGCTGAGATCTCTGGGCTACTCGATGCTGCACTCAGCCACCGACAACTCTGTGGATACCCATTTCACCTGTGTGGCTTCAGGCCCATATCTTATCTTCTCCAAGAAGCTGAGATAGAAAGAGGCTGATATCCCCTGGTTTACGCAGAAAGCCAATAGAGTCCTGTTCTTAGGGCTCGCGCTGGTGCACGTAGGCATCAAGCGCCCTTTCGAGTGGGTGAAGGCACAGTGCGCCTTCTCGAGAGGGTCTTAGAAGCCTGGGCAAGAAAATGAGCTCAGCGGGCCTCCGCGCTCCAAGGAATTAGCCAGAAATAGAGAGAGAGAGAGAAAGAGAGGAAGAATAGAAAGAAAGAAAGAAAGAATGACACGGGGACCAAAGTTCTGATGGAGCAAAGGTGTTTTAATCAACATGGCTTGGGCATATATACTGTAGTTATTCTCAGCAAAGATAACGATTAAAATTCCAGACTTACAAAACATAAGATGATCCCTATTAAAGACAGAGTTGCAAACAATCACCTTTTACTGTATGGCTCATAAAAAGGAAGAGGGTACTTATCACCGTAATGAGAAATGCCTGGATTCCTCAGCCCAAGGAAAGGCGTGCCTCTCCCCTTAATTCCTGAATATTCAGGAATTAATAAGGGCCAGAGGGTTCCTGACAGATCCAAAACAGCACACAGGAAGCCTCTTGTTAAACGCTTCCTGACAGTCCATCACCAACTCCCAGAGTTCACTCAAACTCATATCCTTTGAGTCAGTGATGCCATCCAACCATGTCATCGTCTGTCGTCCCGTTCTCCCACCTTTAATCTTTCCCAGCATCAGGGTCATTTCCAATGAGTCAGTTCTTCATATCAGGTGGCCAAAGTATTGGAGTTTCAGCTTCAACATCAGTCCTTCCAATGAACACCCAGGACTCATCTTTAGGATAGAATGGCTGGATCTTCTTGCTATCCAAGGGACTCTCAAAAGTCTTTTCCAACAACACAGTTCAAAAGCATCAGTTCTTCAGCGCTCAGCTTTCCTTATGCTCCAACTCTCACATCCATACATGACTCCTGGAAAAACCATATCTTTGACTAGATGGACCTTTGTTGGCAATGTAATGTTTCTGCTTTTTAATATGCTGTCTAGGTTAGTCATAACTTTTCTTCCAAGGAGGAAGCTTCTTTTAACTTTATAGAGTGTGAAAACAGGGAGTGGGCCCTCTCCTCTGTGGGGATCACTCCATCCAATCTGAGAGCTTCCACTACTTCCGGCCAATGCGAGGTGGGAGGAAGAACAAAACCCCTTATCTGAGTCTGACCTCTTGCCTCTCTCTTCCTCTCTCTGTTTTTAGGATCGTCTCCCTAGTGCTGAAAGAGCTTTTATTTTCCCTTCTCTCCTGACAAGAGCTGTGCCTGTATCATAGCCTCCACTGTTCCTAGGGGCTTATGCCCTTCTCTTTTTTTAAGCACTAACAATTAAATAGATGTAAGGAGAGGGGAATCAGATTATTGAAAAGGCAAATACATCAGGAGATGTGCTCAAAATATCATCCCTACATTAGAGTTTTAGAATAAGAGGGGGACATAGAAGACCTAGTTAAAGGTTAGAATGGAGGGGAGAAATGAAGACATGAATTGCCTTATGTACATTCTGGAGAAAACAGAAAACTGCCTATAATATTTAGAGAAGATGCTTAAAGACTGCTTTTATAATTGCTGATAGGCCCAGTTTGTTTGTTTGTTAATTACTAATTTTTAAACTGAGGTATATCTGACATATTATATTTGCTTCATGTGTACAACATAATGATTGGAAATTTGTATACATTGCAAATGATCACTACAATAAATCCAGTTAACATCTATCACCCTACATGGTTACAGTTTTTTTAACTTTTATGATCTATTCTTTTAGTAACTTTCAGATGTGCAATACAGTATTGTTAACTATAGTTACCATGCTGTACATTACATCCCCAGCTTATTTATTTTATAACTAGAAGTTTGTACCTTTTGACCCTCTTCACCCATTTTGCCCACTCCTTACCCTCCCCCCACCACCCCCCAACTCTGGCAATCATCAGTCTTCTCTCTGTATCTGTGAACTGGGTTTTTGTTTTTGTTCTAAATTCCACATATAAGTGAGATCACATGGTATTTGTCTGTCTTGGTCTGATTTATCTCACTTAGCATAATGTCCTCGTGGTCCACTCATGTTATTACAAATGGAAAGATTTGATCCTTTTTTGTGTGTGTATGTGTGGCTGAATAATGCTTCATTGTATTTATATAACACATTTTCTTTATCCATTCATCCATTGATGGACACAGGTTGTTTCCATGTCTGGGCTGTTGTAAACAATGCTGCAACAAATGTGGTGAATATATCTTTTCAGATTAGTGTTTTCATTCTCTTCTGATAAATACCCAAAAGTGGGATTGCTGGATCATATAGTAGCTCTATTTTAAAATTTTTGAGGAACCTCCATGCTTTCTTCCATTGTGGCTGCGCTAGTTTACATTCCCACCAACATTGCACAAGGGTTCCCTTATTTCCACATCCTTGGCAGCATTTCTTTTTGAAAATGGCCATTCTGACAAGTGTGAGGTGATATCTCATGTGGTTTTGATTTGCACTTCCCTGATGATGAGTGATGTTGATCATCTTTTTATGTGTCTGTTGGCCATCTGTATGTATTCTTTGGAAAAATGTCTATTTAGATCTTCTGCTCATTTTAAAATTGGATTTTTTTTTTTTTTTTACTATTGAGTTGTATGAGTTATTTATGTATATTTTGGCTATTAACCCTTTATTATATATATGATTTGCAAATACTTTCTCCCATTCAGTAGATTGCCTTTTCATTTTGCTGATGATTTTCCTTTGAAGTTTTTAGCTTGATATTGTTTCATTTGTTTTTTGTTCTTTGTTTTTGTTTTAGCTTTTGTTGCCTTTGGATTTGGTGTCAAATCCAAAAAATCATCTCTGAAATTGATATCAAGGATCTTAGTGCCTACCTTTTTTCTTAGGAGTTTTATGAGTTCAAGGCTTATATTTAAGTCTTTAATCCACTTTGAGTTACTTTTAGGTATGGTGTAAGATAATGATCTAGTTTTAATCTTTTGCCTGTGGCTATTCAGTTTTCCCAACACCATTTATTAAAGAGACCCAAGTATTCTTGGGTCCTTTGTTGTATGTTAATTGGTGATATTTATTTCTGGTCTCAATTCCATTGATCTATGTGCCCTGTTTTTATGCCAGTATCATACTATTTTGATTACTATAGCTGTGTAGTATAGCTTGAAATCAGGGAGTGAGATGCTTCTTTTTTCTTCTTTCTCAGGATTGCTTTGGGCCTTTTATGATATCATAGAAAATTTTAGGATTATTTACTTTATTTCTGTGAAAACTGCCTTTGGAATTTTGGTAGAGTTGTATTGAATATGTATATTGCTTTGGGTAGTATGGACATTTTAGCCACACTAATTCTTCCAATCCATGCATAGGAAGTATTTTTTCCATTTACCTGTGTGTTCTTCAATGTTTTTCATCAATACTTTATAGTTTTCAGTGTACAGGTCTTTTAACTATTTGGTTAAATTTATTTCTAGGCATATTATTATTTTTGATTCAATGGTAGATGAGTTTGTTTTCTTAATTTCTGTTTCTGGTAGTTCTGGTAGTATTGATATAGAAATGCCACATATTTTTGTATACTGATTTTATTTATATCTTGAAACTTTGTTGAATTTGTTACTTCTAAAAATTGTGTGTATGTGTATGTATGTGTGTATAGTCTTTAGGACGCTCTCTGTATAATATCTTATCATCTGCAAGTATGGACAATTTTACTTCTTCCTTTCCAATTTGGATGCCTTCTAAAATTTCTTTGTGTTACCTAATTGCTCTGGCCAAGACTTCCAATACTGTCTTGAATAAAGTTGGTGAGAATGGACATCCTTCTCTTGATCTCTTGATCTGAGAAGAAAAACCTTTTACTATTGAGTGTAATGTTAGCTCTGGGCTTGTCATGTATGGCCTTATTATGTTGAGTATGTCCTTCCTATATCCATTTTACTGAGAGTTTTTATCATAATAGATGTTTATTTTTGTCAAATACTTTTTTGCAGCTACTAAGATGATCATATGATTTTTATCTTTTATTTTGTTAATGTGGCAAATCGCATTTATTGATGTTAAACCATCCTTGGATTCCTGAAATAAATACTACTTGATCATGGTGTGTGATCCTTTTAACTCATTGTTGAATTTGGTTTCCTAATAATTTGAAAGGATTTTTACATCTGTGTTCATTAGGGATATTGATACAGGCCTGTCTCACATAGTTGGCACTCATTCACACACATGTACAAATATAAACATATATGGCATTTGTCATTCTATAAAACTAGGATGATATGGCCACATTGTTACTATAACCAGAACATTGTTCTGAATTTTTAAAAAATTGGTATTTTGCAGCCAATTACACACTTTCTCATGTTTTAAGTCCAGTCATTTAACTGATTTTCCCAGTCTATCCTGGCTTGCTAGTATTTGAAAAGTAATTATATGACATATTTGGGGAAGACTACTGATACCAGCAGTACCACTATTACTTACATGATGCTTGCGGCTCTAAACCTTGTAATTTACCTCATGCATCTTTCCAATAAACTTATGGGGAAGAGCTATGGTCTGAATATTTGTGTTCTCTCCCAAATTCACATATTGAAATCCTAATCCCCCGAGGATTTCAATGCTGTGAATAGGTGTGGCCTTTGGGGTGATTAAGTCATGAGAGTGCAGCTCTCATGGATGGAATTAGTGCCCTTATAAAAGAGACACACAGAAGGCTCTCACCCTTTCTACCTTGTGAGGGCACAAGAAGAAGGCCTTGGCTCTATACTAAGAAGGAGACTTCACCAGAACAAAATCATGTTTCACCTTGATCTTGAAATTTCTAGCCTTCAGGACTGTGAGAAATAAATATCTACTGCTTATTAGCTACCCATACTGTGGCATTTTTTTATAGCAGAATGAACTAAGACTGGTATGTAATAGTCCATGGCCAGAAATTTTTTGAGTGGCAATTTCTTGGTTATTCAGAAACTCTGTGAGTCTGGTGCAGGCTAAGAACCTAGAGAAGTCTATAGAAAGGGAAGCCATAAACCTTTATGTCAGCTCCCATCAGAACTTTGGTTCTAAGCTGCTTTTTGCCTGCCCCAGAACACATATAAGTGGTGCAAGGCAGGGCTGACATCATCTGTGTCCATGTGGAGACTCTTCCTGCTGTAATGAATGCTCTTTTTCATGAATAATATAGGGATTCTGTTCAAGTGGCAGATATTTAGGATTTCTACTTTTGCTTATGGCAAGTCCTTGAGTTTGAAACAGAACCATCTGTGATTTGAGAAGGATAAAGGGAACCAGTTCACATATAGAGATGAAAACTGTCCTCCATCACTGTGATACTGGATATGATCCATTCTGCAACAATGCATCTTTCTTTTGATGATAAATCACAGAATGATCAAAATGTTTCCTCTTGGTTCCCACACAGATGGACATCTTCCCCAATTTAAAATATAAACACCTCCTAAAAATGGGTTACATCATTTTAAGGAGCGATTCTCAATATTCTTCATAGCACTCAACACTTGGGCAGCACTCAAAATATTTGTTGAATAAATGAATTAAAAAATCCTTCCTTCTCATGTTAGAATTCATTGCTCTTAGCTTTTATACTGATGCTTTGTAGCCTTTTCCACCATGCTTTCCAAGAGTTTAGAGTTTATGTGTCTGAATTTTCTGAATAACTGAGTTTCTTGAGGACAGGGACCTGTATCTTATTAATTTCTGTCGTTATTCACTCAAGGCAAGCTCTTTGTTTAGTGCCGAGCACAGAGCAGAGCCATATCTGTTGAGATGAGATAAAACCAAGGCATACAGATAGGATACTTTAGCTGGCTTTCGGAGAAATCATCCAGTGTAGGAAGAGAAAAAAATAAACAGAGAGCAAGGGTTACACTCCCTAAGAGCAATACACTGAGAAGTAAAATCTAAGTCTGCATTACATTTTGAAGCAAATTGGCAAGACAGATGGGCCATAAGCACATTGCTCAAGGGCTGTGTCATTCCTGGGTGAAATTTTCAGAGGCTGTCTTAGCCTAGAGTGGCCCCTGCCTTCTCCAGTGCCTGTTATTATATTAGCTTATTTTGTTTAGTATTGGTTTCCTGTCCTATGTTATTAAATATACCTTAAAATTTTATGTTTTACCCTTCCAACTTATTCAGGAACTGTTCGATGGGGGTTATTCCTTAGGTTTTCTTTGTCTTCCTTTTTTTGCAGTACTGGGAGCCAGGTTAGCCTCTTCCCTAACATCCCTCTCTCACTCTGGGATAAGGCTGTAGGTGGTTTACAGCGAGCTCCAGGGAAATTCCTCATCCTCCAGCTCACCTTCCCTATCATTCTGCTTGGTGCCTCTGGCTTCTGTATGGTTACTCTCTGGTTTATTCCTGCCTTCGTGGTTGCTTCAGGCTGATAATTTAGTTCCACGTGTGCTATGCACGCCAAGTCCCTTTAGTCCTGCCTGACTCTTTGGGACGGTATGGACTGTAGCCCACCAGGCTCCTCTGTCCATGGGTTCTCTAGGCAAGAATACTGGAGTGGGTTTCTGTGCCCTTCTCCAGGGGATTGTCCCAATGCAGGGATTGAACCCACAGTCCCTTACGTCTCCTGCATTAACCCTGATAGCTCAGTTGGTAAAGAATCTGCCTGCAATGCAGGAGAGTACGGTTCGATACCTGGGTTGGGAGGATCCCCTGGAGAAGAGATAGGCTACCCACTTTAGTGTTCTTGGGTTTCCTTTGTGTCTCAGCTGGTAGAGAATCCGCCTGCAATGTAGGAGTCCTGGGTTTGATCCCTGGGTTGGGAAGATCCCCTGGAGAAGGGAAAGGGGATCTCTTTACCAGTACCCCTTCCAGCATTCTGGCCTGGAGAATTTCATGGACAGACCATGGGGTCACAAAGAGTCTGACACAACTGAGTGACTTTCATTTTCACTTTTTACTTTTTTTACCACTAGCGCCACCTGGGAATCCCACAGTTCCAGAGCCTGCTCATTTCTTGACTCCAGCATTGCCCTGAGTTCTTTGAATTCCTCTTTTCTAAAACTCTCATCATCTGACCTGCCTCTTGAGAAACCTATATGCAGGTCAGGAAGCAAGAACGGGACATGGAACAACAGACTGGTTCCAAATAGGAAAAGGAGTACGCCAAGGCTGTATATTGTCACTCTGCTTATTTAACTTATATGCAGAGTACATCATGAGAAACACTGGACTGGATGAAGCATAAGCTGGAATCAAGATTTCCAGGAGAAATATCAATAACCTCAGATATGCAGATGACACCACCCTTATGGCAGAAAGTGAAGAGGAACTAAAAACCCTCTTGATGAAAGTGAAAGAGGACTGTGAAAAAGTTGGCTTAAAGCTCAACATTCATAAAAGTAAGAACATGGCATCTGGTCCCATCACTTCATGCAAATAGATGGGGAAACAGTGGAAACAGTGTCAGACTTTATTTTTTGGGGCACCAAAATCACTGCAGATGGTGATTGCAGCCATGAAATTAAAAGACGCTTACTCCTTGGAAGGAAAGTTATGATCAATCTAGATAGCATATTAAACAGCAGAGACATTACTTTGCCAACAAAGGTCCATCTAGTCAAGGCTATGGTTTTTCCAGTGGTCATGTATGGATGTGAGAGTTGGACTGTGAAGAAAGCTGAGCACCAAAGAATTGATGCTTTTGAACTGTGGTGTTGGAGAAGACTATTGAGAGTCCCTTGGACTGCAAGGAGATCCAACCAGTCCATCCTAAAGGAGATCAGTCCTGGGTGTTCATTGGAAGGACTGATGCTGAAGCTGAAACTCCAATATTTTGGCCACATGATGTGAAGAACTGACTCACTGGAAAAGACCCTGACGCTGGGAAGGATTGGGGGCAGGAGGAGAAGGGGATGAGAGAGGATGAGATGGCTGGATGGCATCACTGACTTGATGGACATGAGTTTGGGTAGACTCCGGGAGTTGGTGATGGACAGGGGGGCCTGGTGTGCTCTGATTCATGGGGTTGCAAAGAGTCGGACATGACTGAGTGAATGAACTGACTGAAAACTCTCATCACAGATCTGCCCTACTTCTTCTCCCCCTTTTTTCCATGCAGTCCAACTCTGATGGCTTTGTCCAACTCCTTGGGCCCTGGCTTGTCTTGGTGGACTGTTTGTGCAAAGCAAAATCCTGAGTAAATACTTGTTAACTGATGAAAGTTTCTCTCCATAGCTCTATCTCTGACTATAAGAGCTGTTATAATTATTATTTTTAAATTAGAAGAATGTCAATATCTTTAAAAAGATTAGTGTATATTAGGTTATTTGATTCAGTCTGAATGTTAGAACATGTGTTACTAATACTTATATATGAATACAATCTTCTGTTTCTGTTAGGTCCATACCATTTCTGTCCTTTTTGTGCCCAACATTGCATGAAATGTTCCCTTGGTATCTCTAATTTTCTTGAAGAGATCTCTAGTCTTTCCCATTCTATTGTTTTCCTCTATTTATTTGCACTGATTGCTGAGGAAGGCTTTTTTTTTTTTTTCTAAATGGCAAATTTTATTTATTTATTATTTTTTTTCCATTTAATTTTATTAGTTGGAGGCTAATTACTTTACAATATTGTAGTGGTTTTTGTCATACATTAACATGAATCAGCCATGGATTGACACGTATTCCCCATCCTGATCCCCCTTCCCACCTCCCTCTCCACCCGATCCCTCTGGGTCTTCCCGGTGTACCAGGCCCGAGCACTTGTCTCATGCATCCAACCTGGGCTGGTGATCTGTTTCACCCTAGATAATATACATGTTTCGATGCTGTTCTCTCGAAACATCCCACCCTCGCCTTCTCCCACAGAGTCCAAAACTCTGTTCTGTACATCTGTGTCTCTTTTTCTGTTTTGCATATAGGGCTATCGTTACCATCTTTCTAAACTCCATATATATGTGTTAGTATACTGTATTGGTCTTTATCTTTCTGGCTTACTTCACTCTGTATAATGGGCTCCAGTTTCATCCATCTCATTAGAACTGACTCAAATTAATTCTTTTTAACGGCAGAGTAATATTCCATGGTGTATATGTACCACAGCTTCCTTATCCATTCGTCTGCTGATGGGCATCTAGGTTACTTCCATGTCCTGACTATTATAAACAGTGCTGTGATGAACATTGGGGTGCACATGTCTCTTTCAGATCTGGTTGAGGAAGGCTTTCTTATCTCTCCTTGCTATTTCTTTGGAAATGTGCATTCAAATGGGAATATCTTTCCTTTTCTCCTTTGCCTTTCACTTCTCTTCTTTTCACAGCTATTTGTAAGGCCTCCTTAGACAACCAGTTTGCCTTTTTGCATTTCTTTTTCTTGGGGATGGTCTTGATCCCTGCCTCCTGTACATTGTCACGAACTTCCGTCAATAGTTCTTCAGGCACTCTGTCTATTAGATCTAATCCTTTGAATCTATTTGTCACTTCCACTGTATAATCATAAGGGATGTGATTTAGGTCATACCTGAATGGTCTAGTGGTGTTCCCTACTTTCTTCAATTTAGGTCTGAATTTGGCAATAAGGAGTTCATAATCTGAGCCACAGTCAGCTCCTGGCCTTGTTTTTGCTGACTGTATAGAGCTTCTCTGTCTTTGGCTGCAAAGAATATAATCAATCTGATTTTGGTGTTGACCATCTGGTGATGTCCATGTGTAGAGTCTTCTCTTGTGTTGTTGGAAGAGGGTGTTTGCTATGACCAGTGTGTTCTCTTGGCAGAACTCTATTAGACTTTGCCCTGCTTCATTCTGTACTCCCAGGCCAAATTTGCCTTTTACTCCAGGTATTTCTTGATTTCCTACTTTTGTATTCCAGTCCCCTATAATGAATGGTGTTCATTTTTCGGTGTTAGTTCTATAAGGTCCTGTATGTTTTCATAGGAACATTCAAAAGAAGATATTAAGAAGAGGTGGCAAGAATACACAGAAGAACTATACAAAAAATATCTTAGTGACCCAGATAATCACGATGGTGTGATCACTCACCTAGAGCCAGACATCCTGGAATGTGAAGTCAAGTGGGCCTTAGGAAGCATCACTTTGAACAAAGCTAGTGGATGTGATGGAATTCCAGTTGAGCTATTTCAAATCCTAAAAGATGATGCTCTGAAAGTGCTGTGCTCAACATGCCAGCAAATTTGGAAAACTCAGCAGTGGCCACAGGACTGGAAAATGTCAGTTTTCATTCCAATTTCAAAGAAAGGCAATGCCAAAGAATGCTCGAACTACCGCACAATTGCACTCATCTCACACGCTAGTAAAGTAATGCTCAAAATTCTCCAAGCCAGGCTTCAGCAATACATGAACCGTGAACTTCCAGATGTTAAAGCTGTATTTAGAAAAGGCAAAGGAACAAGAGATCCTCTGCCAACATCCTTTGGATCATTGAAAAAGCTAGAGAGTTCCAGAAAAACATCAATTTCTGCTTTATTGATTATGCCAAAGACTTTGACTGTGTGGATCACAACAAACTGTGGAAAATTCTTCAAGAGATGGGAATACCAGACCACCTGACCTGCCTCCTGAGAAATCTGTGTGCATGTAAGGAAGCAACAGTTAGAACTGGACATGGACCAACAGACTCCTATTTCCAAATAGGAAAAGGAGTACGCCAAGGCTGTATATTGTCACCCTTATTTAACTTATAGGCAGAGTACATCATGAGAAACGCTGGGCTGGAAGAAGCACAAGCTGCAATTAAGATTGCCGGGAGAAATATCAATGACCTCAGATATGCAGATGACACCACCCTTATGGCAGAAGGTGAAGAGGAACTAAAAAAGCCTCTTGATGAAAGTGAAAGAGGAGAGTGAAAAAGTTGGCTTAAAGCTCAACATTCAGAAAACTAAGATCATGGCATTCGGTCCCATCACTTCATGGCAAATAGATGGGGAAAGAATGGAAATCTGAGAGACTTTATTTTTTTTGGCTCCAAAATCACTGCAGATGGTGATTGCTGCCATGATATTAAAAGACACTTGCTCCTTGGAAGAAAAGTTATGACCGACCTAGATAGCATATTAGAAAGCAAAGACATTACTTTGCCAACAAAAGTCCATCTAGTCAAGGCTATGGCTTTTCCAGTAGTAATGTATAGATATGAGAGTTGAACTATAAAGAAAGTTGAGCGCTGAGAACTGATTCTTTTGAACTGTGGTGTTGGAGAAGACTCTTGAGAGTCCTTTGGACTGCAAGGAGATCCAACCAGTCCATCCTAAAGGAGATCAGTCCTGGATGTTTAGTGGCAGGACTGATGCTGAAGCTGAAACTCCAATACTTTGGCCACCTGATGCAAAGAGCTGACTCATTAGAAAAGACCCTGATGCTGGGAGGGATTGGGGGCAGGAGGAGAAGGGGACGACAGAGGATGAGATGGTTGGATAGCACCACTGTCTCAATGGACATGTGTTTGAATGAACTCTGGGAGTTGGTGATGGATAGGGAGGCCTGGTGTGCTGCAGTCCATGGCATTGCTCACACAACTGAGCAACTAAACCTACTGATGGATACAATATTTTGCTGCTTTTTTAAACGTGACTTGGAAAATAAATGTACAAAGTCAGCTGGTTGATGCTAGTATCTTGGACAAGTCATTTGTCTCTTTGAGCTTGAGTCCTCTCTGTAAGATGAGAATGGAAATAGAGATTGTAAGTATGGCATAGAAATTTTGAGGGGCTCAACTGATTTAACATTTGTGAAAAAATACAGAAAAGAAGTATTATTCATGTATAGCATTATTACTATAACATGTGACTTCAACTGTAGTGAAGTGCTCTAAAAGGAAAATTAACTGCTTGCATAAGAGATATTAAAACTGAATGCAATGTTTTTATTTTTACAAACACCTAAAACTGTTAAAAAACCAAGATCCTGAATAACTTTATGCTAGTCCTTCCTGAACCTACCTGAAAACTTTTTTTTAAACATGAATAGTAGATCCTATTTGAACAACTGTGTCCATGGTACAGATTTATGGACTCATTCAACACTGCCCAGAGAGCTAGTTTAACAGAAAATCTTCACTAGAGTTTAAAACCACCAGACTTTTAACCTGCTAATTTGGTCCATTTCTTCACTGGTGGATGTTCTCTTGACCTTAACTAGACTAGTGTTTTTTTTTTTTTAATTGTATATTTTATTATTTAGTTCAGTGCATTTTATTTTTTGACAGTTATATTTACCCTTTCTTATCCTCACCTCCTTGGTTATTATTAGTTGTGAATGTCTTCTTGATTTTTAATGCTCACTATCTAATTAAATGCTTATAGACCAGTCCCATATTTTCCATGATTCTTCACTGATTCACAACCAGAAATTTCCTCTTCTCTTGAATACCTTTCACAGAAATTATTAGTAAAGCTCATTTGCAATTCTCTGATGGCTCTCCCTTCCTCCTGACAGTACCCTAGCACCTTTTTGGGAGATTACTGGTTGGGTGGAATCACAGAAGAATGATAAATCAAAGGGCTCTGCCCTCCTACATGAGAGGCTGAGAGGCCCTTAGGTGTTTCTTTTACCATATGCTTCCTATTGCTACTCTAGTATAGCTAAGAGGGCAGTATTATTCTATGTTCAGCCTATTGAGCTTTCTCTACTGGGACTTTAAATCTTGAACAGAATTATAGGAAAAAAAAAAAGAAATGGTTGGCAACTGTTCACTCATTCTAGCAGTGGTGACTGGACTAAGCTTTTAAGAAGCTCCTTTCACTAAGGCACTTTGGGGCTTCCAGGTTCTGCAACCATTTTTCCTATCCTCAAGCTCTCCATGTGCTTGTATTACCTGTTTTTTCTCCTTTAGTCACTGTTGCAAGCAACCAAAGAGCCCTAAATGATACATTATTTCTTACATTCAATTACACCTGCCATTTAATACTATGTGTTGGGATTGAAGAGTTTCTTGGGAGTTGGTTTTATCTTATGCTCTTGACTAGATTCTTTCATGAAGACAGGGACTGTATCTTATTTTCTTTTGCATACCTCTCTCTCACTGTCAACTCCTAGATGGTGCTCAAACTCCATGAGTTTTTATTGCTGGGTGGATTCTAGAGAGCTGGTTATTCTCAATTCCAGACTTCCTCATCTAAACCTTTGTGCCGTGTGCTCTCAAGAGCCATGGAGAGGAAACGGGATCCACTTTTGCATCTTTGCATGCCTCTGGGCAAATCATTAGATGTTTTCCTTTAATTTGCCTTTTGCTCCTCCAACAGGAAAATGAGGTGAATAAATGGCCTTCCTCAACCACACAAGGGTAGTTTGATGCAAAACTTAATATGCTAACTTTGGTGGTGTTTTGAGCTTCTTAGAAGTATGTGCCCAATAATACTGTATGAGTGTAACCAGGAACATTTCTTTTTAATCTTATGGAAATTTATTTTAGAAAAAAAAAAATCCTCTTTTATCCTCCTCATAAACCTTGGTCAAAAGCATGTACTTACTAATCTTCCCCAAGGATATGTTTCAATGAGAAGAGTGAAGCTGTAGTTTGTTACAGCCCCAACTTCCTCTCTCTCTCTCTCTTCACACACCACAGTTGCATTTACTACATACAGATATGTTACCTAAAGTCTGTTTATCAACCCAACATCTCTTTATTGAGACCTACTCTGGGTGAGGGACTGTACCAGGTCCTGAAGACACAATGAATAAAAATGTTGTCCCTGGTCCCTTAGGGAAACTAACAAGCATTCATTCATTCATTCATTCAACAGATATTTTTAAATTTGACTATGTGCCTCAACAAATATTTTTAAATTTGACTATGTGCCAGACACTCTTCTAGATTCTGAGATCTAGTGGTGAATGAATAATACAAACAAGTATTTTTATTCCTGGGGACCAGTGTTGCCGTCCAGGCATGTTCGTGGTTCAGTGACAACAGTTTCCCAGGGGAGCAGAGCTGGGACTGAATCTCAAAGGGCATACACGACAGGAAATAACAGAAGTGGAAGAGAACACAGACAAACTTGTGTGGGTCATGGGGATTGGTGTTCCATGTAATTCTAAAAGAGCAGAGAGATACAAAGAGAAACAGATTAAAGAACAGGAGTCTGCAACAGGATGGATTGATTATTTTATGAATATAAAACATATCCCTGATAATCTGGAAAAATATTTATCTGGTTGAAGCTTCCTACTCAGTGATTCAACTCACTGCTGAGTGTAAGAAAATTTTACCTGCTTGATTTGCTAGAGGCATTGGGTGTTTTATTATCCAGTGTTTCTGTGTGAGGAACCATTGCAGGATTGGAATCTCTTTGCATTATAAGCAGCAGCTGTCTGGTGGGGTAGGCCTGCATTTCTCTCATAGGCAGAGGGCGTTTTATTATTTCAAGATGCATGCCAAGAAGTATCAGAAGGCACAGGAGCTGGGAGTTACCAAAATTTCAGATGATTCATGAACAGACTGTTACAGACTGTGACATCTTGATTTAACACTCCCCTGGCTAAGAAACAAAAATAGGAATTAAAAAAAAACAAAACAAAAAACGATGCCCATGACTGTGTTGGGGTCACTTTTAAACTATTTGTGTGTAATTTAGGATTTATTGGATTTCTTGAACATTCATATGTAATTCAATGCTTAACAGTTGCTCTATAAATAATCAAATATTTATATTGTTTTTCCAAATGTATTTATTATTTACTGTACAGTCTATGAAATATTTATACTGATTTTTAAGAAAAGATATACATTATTTACATTTCCTTGAAGTTTCTTTTGATGCAGGTAAAATGACAACACAGAAAGCTGAAAGATGCTCAGGCTTGTTAGCAACCACATGGAGGCTCTGTCTCTCAGGAAAACACCTGAAAATAGAATTATGTAATTAAAACCTATGTGAGGGACCACCCGGATTTCCTTGGAGCCCCAGCTTCCTTTTAGTTCTTGAGTCTCAAACGGCAGGAGGGAAGATTGGAATGTTTCCTACCAGAATTTTGTTTCATTTTCCCAGGTTTCCAGGTGCCTATCTCTACAGAATGGGCAGCACCTTGATTTTCTCTTTGGAACCCAGAACATCTCCAGCTGCAGAAAGAATGATTCTTTTCTAGGAAAACTGAGTAGAGTTGAGGTCCCTAGATTCAACTAATCATCAAGTTCAACTTGGTAATGTTGTTAATAATACATATTCTTAGCCTCCACCTTATCCTGGGAGATTCTGAACAAGTATGTCTGAGATGCTGCCTGATAATCTCCATTCTTAAAAATGGGCTTGTTGATTCAGATTATCAGCGAAGTGTGGGGACATCCAGAGGGGAATCTTATTTATATATATATATTTTTTTCATTTGAAACATACTTGAATGGTCCTCGGTCATCTTTCTGTCTATCCTTTCTAACGTAGTTTGCAGATGTCTGATATCCACCCATTAAATGTTGGTGTTTGACTTCTCATCCTTATTCTAGATTGGCTTTTAAGAGTTGACCGTTTGCAGGCTTACCATTAGCACACAATTTAACAAAACAAAGTGGATTGTTCTCTGAGTTATATAAAATGCTCTACTTTCTCTACAAGTGTCATGCCATTTTTTCCCCCCAGGAGAGCCATGATCTCTTGCAGACAAAATTATTTTGTGGGAGTCTGAATGGCATCAGAAATATCTGGAAGAACAAACAAACAGTCTTTTTCATGGTCAGATATCCTCATGAGCAACTGATTTCACAAAATGATGTCTTAACAGTCTTATCCTTAAAATCGCTCCTGAATCTTCTTTTCTGATAATAAGATCTTAAGTATATGCTTTCCTGAGTCACATGACCTACATCAGCCTTATTTACAGCTGGTTAACCTGGTTTCTGGGATTTTTTATCTTTTAGGGTCTGCCTAGAAAGAAAACTAATTATTGGCTTTAAGGGCCTACTCAGGTATGTCTTTTGTTGTTGTTGCTTTTGATGACTAGTTTAACACACTTCCATTTTAATAACTAGAAATTAATGTCAGGGAGCATTGTCCTTTTGGAGCTCAGCTGTAATACTGAAACAATTAGCTTTGGCCCAAATCAAGTAGAAGACACTTACTGAGTCCAAGTCTGTGCTTGGTGCTATAGCATGCAGCGACGGGTAAGACTTTGTTTCTTCTCCTCAAAGAGTTGACATTCTAGCCAAGATGATAAAACCATCAGATATTCATGCTCACTTGCTTAGCTCTGTCGTATTCGTTGCAGTCCCATGGACTATACCCCAGTAGGCTCCTCTGCCCATGGAATTCTCCAGGCGAGAATACTGGAGCGGGTTGCCATTTCCTACTCCAGGAGGTCTTCCTGATCCAGGGATCAAACCTGTGTCTCTTGCATTGGCAGGCAGATTCTTTACCACTAGCACCACCTGGTAAGCCTGTCTCTATCATCTCTATCTCTATATCTATTTCAGAATAACTGTAGGAGCAAATAACTTCCTTTTCTAGACTCAGAAACTTTTAAACAAGATTTCTCATTAAACTAAAGGCAGAGCATAGATGTGAAGAGGTTCTGTTCATTGCAGTCACTCAGATCTAGGTTAATGGGACCTTATTTCAACATGGGTTCATGTAGGTTCCCTGCCATTCCCCATCCAGAGCATCAAGGATGGGAGTGGAATGTATACTCCTCCTCTGTGCCTAGAAGAGAAAATGTGAATTGGCATGTTCCATGGTTTGAAGAGTGCCAAATATCCTAATATATATTTATTATTTTATTTATATTATTTTATATTTGTATGTATTTACTGCATGTTATATATTTTATTTATTATTTATTTTATAATTTAAAATATTTAAGTTATAATCTGTATATATGAACACACTGTGGCACATGTATCTGTTACATACATGTTATGTATTATACATAATCCTGGGCTATACAATAATAAGAAGAGTGCTGACCATAGGATAATCATGTGAAGAGTGAAACACACACAAGAGAGAGAACAGTGAATGGGGAAACCATGTGGGAGAGATATAGGGTGAACTGGACCTGTAGTGGTGTGTAGAAGAGGAACGACAGCAACAACAACTGTTTGTCATGAAATAAGTGCCGTGTAATGCCAGAAACTGGGTTAAAAATTAAATCATTTTCTAATTTAATTATTATAACAGCTCTCTGAAATGGATACTATTTTTATCCCCATTTTATAGATGAGGAAATTGAGGTTTAGAGAAAGTTAAGTAAATTTTCCAAGGTTTCCGAGCTAACGAACCGTGGAGCCAGGGTTTGAACCAAGAGAGCATTAGGTTGTTATAGAAGAAGGAGAAAATGTAAGTCAAAGCAAGAAGTGGAAACGAGCACAGCATATTTGTGGTACCAGGAAGAAGCCGCCCCGCCTCAACACCAGGGTGGTCTGCAATTAGTAGAGTGCTAAAGTTAACTTTATTTCCTGTTCTACCTACCGTATAAGCAAATCTCCAAGACCTGTAGAGAAATAGGCATGTTTGTGGTCTTAAAAGAAATCAAACAAGATTTCTGCCCTTGGAAAGTAGCTTTTGACTTCTGGAGATTTGACCTTTAGTTTTTAACATGCTTTAAGGCACTGTTGACCTGTGGGGTCATGCAGAATTTATTTCCATCACCAAATTATAAACCTCACATTCCCTTGCCAAGAGTGAGAACAACTAAAACTGATGTATTTTGAAATTTAGATTCATGGTTCCTTTTTTCAAGAAGAACATCATGAAGCTTGTTTGTGAATGGAAACAGATTTGAGTGATGGACACATATGGTAATTTGGAATAGTGAAAACAGCCATGTCCATCAATTTTTGAAATATTTACAGAGGATGATGTCTGCTGATGTGATTCTAAAATGGAGTCCCTGCTGACTCGACATGAGTGTGAGTCACCCAGCCCTGAATTACTGGGCACCTGAATTACTGGCTATTTCTTTTCACACAGAGGGGAGTGAAACTGAGGAAAAGATCAGCATAATTCAGATAAAAGAGTAACACAATGAAAGCTTCAAAAAGAGATTCCACCCCCAAAATTCCCCACCAACAGCAAACAGCAAATAATTCTGAAAATTTAACTCTTGAAAAATATAAATCTTAGAAGCCAAGCCAAAGGATTGACTTCACTTTAATTATTTGGTTAATAGCGATACCTAGCATTCATTTTCTTATTATATGTTAGAAACTTTGCTAAAATACTTGTTGGGCATTTCCTTATTTAATTGTCACACATTATGAACGTTGAGAAGGGGAGGAAATTAGGACTTTGATGGAAAAGTCATTTGCTCAAAGTAACAAAGCAAAGAAATAATTAGGTTAACTTATATGTTCCAGTTTTCCCTTTTAAGGTAATTCACTTATTCAACCAATATTTATTAATCTCCTTGTATGTGTCAGAGACTTTGCAGAGCTTTAGGATCGGTAGATGAAGAAGACACAGTGTTATAGTTCACAGACCTCACACAGGTTCAGGGAAATATGTAAATAAACAGGGGAAGATAATAAACGAACCCAATTAGAATGAGAGACCCATATGAAAAACATTGTGGGAGCAAAGAGGAGGGAATGCAGTCTTCTGAGAGGACAAGTACTATGGGATTAGATTCTAGTCAGGGAAGGTGGAGATGGGGAGTCTAGGCAGATGGGCGAACCTAAGCAAAGGCCAAGGAGTGAAAACAACTTGGGGTGTATGGGATCCCTGAGGGGCTTATTCCACTTTAGTGTACAAAGGATCAAGGATTCACAAGAAACACGGGGTTGAATGCAGGGCACCGGTATCCTCTGGTGCCATGTGAAGGCTCTTGGCATTTTCCCTGGGGGTGAGGGATCTTTTGAAGAACTTTAAACAGGGGTAATATGAAAGTGACCTCAATGTTCAAGGGCTAAACGGTATGAGCTGGTGAGGGACAGTCTTTGAAATTTATTGCTTGCTATCTTCAACAATCTGTCCTTATTCATGTTTTCTGATGTTTGAACAATATCAATATTGACACTCCCTCCCTTCCTTACTGAAAAACAGGGTGTGTCGTCTTTCTTTTGTGCTTTCTTGCCACAGCCCTTGAGACCGTGACTGTGGGAAAACGCTGCATGGGCTTCTAATGCAACGCTCTGATCCAGGAGGGACAGTTGCACAGTTAAAGGGCAGGGTGAGCAAGAAGGAAGTTTGGTGGTGGTGATGCCATCCTAACTAGCAAGCACCACCTTTTCCTAGTAGCTAGGTGTCTGTTGTCTATGGCACAGTGACACTCAGCAAGTAATTAACAACAGGATGGATGAGAAGGGGCCATTTCTCAAGCCAAAATACATCTTACAAAGTTACACATACATGTTATAATGAAAAATAAGTGTAGTAATACTTTGAATCAGGATTCAAGGGCTATAGTGTACCGCATGTCCAAGAGAGAGGGAACCATTAATATGTTTAATAGCATTATCTAAAGTAGGACCTCGTATCTTTTCCAGGAGAGGTCATCACTTTTAATCCCTAAGTGAGTTCTTTTTTCTTTTTTTCTGTATGAATATAATAAAAGGTTTAGTGAGTTTGCAAAGAAAAATCATTGTCCTATACTTGTTTCCACAAGGTCACACGAACAGTCCCTGGAAACTGGTCCTGAATGAGCTTAGGATAATCAACTGCAAATTTGCTAGAATGTAGACCAGGCTCACACAACAAAAATATACAGTAAAACTGTCCAGAAGAAATATATTCAACAAACTGGGAAGCGATGTCAGAGCCACAGTCATGAAATTTGTGGGTACTTTAGATTTTAACTGGGACAAAATTCCAATGTAAATACTGTGGTGTTGAGGTGAAATTCTATTTTTTCAAGCTCACAAATTTGCAACTACAAAAAGTCATCATTTAGTCAAACATTGGATACAGGTCTTATAAACGATCATAAAATGAACAGTTTCCTGTTTTGTGCCAGGAAAGCATGTGTGCATATGCACACATGCACACACATCCTTGTCTTCCTTTCTCTTACAAAGTCAGTTTCTATCATAGTGATCATGCTGTGTGCTATTTACAGAGCAAACGCCTGTCCTATTGTCCTTGCATGCTGAGCTGGTCCAAATTCTCCGGAGTGCAGTGGTCATGTGAAGGGAAACGCAGAAGCTGTGTGCTGAAAAGCTGGATTCTGAATGCAGGGGAGAGACTACCTGGCTGACCCACAGGTTTGCATTTTAAGGCTGTGAATCCAGTATAAATTAGGAGTCACAAATTGTTGATAGCAATCACCAGCCGAGTCACATAATTCTCGAGGAGGCCTAAAAACTGTGCTGCTACAACACTGGTGCCATATGTTTCTTCCTGCTTTGCTGCTTGGTGTATAGAGAGAGTTCAAGGGCAATCATTTCATTTAATCAAACTGCAGCAGTAATGACTTAACAGAGGCAAAATGAAACCAACAAAGATGAACACATACACATACATGCACATACACAGTTTTTAAACTGAAACTATATCATGGAAAGTGAAAAAAAATACAAATTAATTTTATGTTTGCTGCAGAAACAGTCATTTGTGTTTTATAGAGAGCCAGCTTGTGTCTATGGAACAGATACATATTTCTGAGCAATTTTGCTCTTTACAAATGTCACCTTCTTGCATGGATTTTGAGGTTAGAGAGGACTTAAATCACGCCTTACCCTTTTACCAAATGTGTGAGTTTGGATAAGTTGTACCATCTCTTGAAGTCTCTCAGTTTTCCCATTTGCAAAATGGGAGAACTAATAATAGCAATGTTCTGGAGTTGTGAGGACTGAGTGAGATACTGCGTGTCTAGGCCTAGGACGTAGCATAGACTGAGCGATGCATCGATACTGTCTGTGTATCTACTGGTGTTATAAAATATATCTGGGGTGGTAATGAGTAACAGCTGGCTTTAAAAAGGTTTCAATGCTTATAAAAGGAAGTATCCAGTTTGTGGATTCTTTTATAATTATTAGGTCAGTTAATTTTTTTTGACCAGCAAATTAAGAGATGAGAATTCACCTGTTTCTAGAATATTCTTCCCTCACTAGACTATAAATTCCCTGAAAGCTCTAGGCTCACTTTGAATTCCCAAAGTTGGTATTCAATAAAAATATATAGATGTATATATTGTTATTCTATTGACCATATTTCTCTGAGGTAAACATACTTTTTCACAGTTGATACAAGTATTAAGCATATGAATCCCTTTGTCATATTATTGCAGATACTTCTTCACTTTTTTCTTGCCTTTTAGTATTTAGAAAATCCTTCCCTAATTGAATATCAGTTAGATGTTTCTTTACAGTTTTTGATAGCTTTGTTTTAATTTTTATATTTATCTTTTATCCATCTGGAATTTATTTTTACATGAAGTAAGATATCTAACTTGATTTTTTTATTGGCAAAAATTTATTGGTTAATTTGTTGTTCATTCCTTTGATTTGTGATGCCTTCTTAATTATACACACACATGTCTATCAGACTCTGTTAAGAAATGCATATTTATATGTATATATATGTATATGTGTATGTATAAGCATATATAGGTGAATATACATATGCATTTTATTGAGTTTGTTATTTTATTTTTCTCAAAGTACTAATGAACTGTACAAAAAGAAATAGAAAGAAAAATTATTCTTAAACTTTATAACACCAGTCTTTTTTTTTTTTTTTTTTAAGTTTTCTTTTTTTTAAATTTTTTTTTTCCATTTATTTTTATTAGTTGGAGGCTAATTACTTTACATCATTACAGTAGTTTTTGTCATACATTGAAATGAATTAGCCATGGATTTACATGTATTCCCCATCCCGGTCCCCCCTCCCACCTCCCTCTCCACCCGATCCCTCTGGGTCTTCCCAGTGCACCAGGCCCGAGCACTTGTCTCATGCACCCGACCTGGGCTGGTGATCTGTTTCACCCTAGATAATATACATGTTTCAATGCTGTTCTCTTGAAACATCCCACCCTCACCTTCTCCCAGAGTCCACAAGTCTGTTCTATACATCTGAGTCTCTTTTTCTGTTTTGCATATAGGGTTATCGTTACCATCTTTCTAAATTCCATATATATGTAACACCAGTCTTCTATCTAAGAAAGAAATGTCACTTTTAACAGTTTCTTCTGCAAAACTTTCCTTACATAACAAAGTATTTGTGTGTGTATTGTGTGTGTACACTGAACATCTCTTTTATTTATATAAGTAGAAGAATCCTGTGCACGGTACCTGACACCTTGCTTTTTTCTTTCAGCACATACCTTAGAGATTGTGAAACAAAAAGCAAAAACTCTATCTCACTCTTTAAATAATTGCATACTATTCCATTAAGTGGAAGTTCGAAAAGTTGATGTAACCAGTTTCTTTTTGATAGCCATTTATTTTTTGTCTTTTGCTATCACAAGCTAGGTTTCTGGTATTATTTTTAATGCTCATTAAAATAATGAGCCTTTAAAATAATAATGCTCATTAAAATAATGCTCATAAACATAAAAATAATGTTTATTTCTTTTAATTCTCTTATTGTTTAACCTATACCACTTTTATTTTTAATGTTGATTTTCTTTTATGATTTACAATATTTTATAACTTTATCATCTTTACACGCTAAGTCGCTTCAGCTGAGTTGGACTCTGAGGCCCTAGAGACTGCAACCCACCAGATTCCTCTGTCCATGGGATTCTCCAGTCAAGAATGCTCGAGTGGGTTGTCATGCCCTGCTCCAGGGTATTGTCTGGACACAGGGATAGAATCCATGTCTGCTGCATTGCAGGTGGATTCTTTACCACTGAGCCACCAAGGAAGCCTAAAAGAATACCGGAGTAGGCTGCCAGTTCCTACTCCAGGGGATCTTCCTGGCTCAGGGATTGAACAAGCGTCTCTAATATCTCCTGCATTGGCAGGCAGATTCTTTACCACGGTACCACCTGGGAAGCCCCTTATCATCATTAAGTGCTATTAATTATCTATAATTGATGAAAAATTAATATTAATAATTCTTCCCATCTTCCTTCTCTTCCACCACCTAATTTTTATTATTTATATGAGTATTCTTATTTTCTCTAGAGGTTATTTTGTACTTTTACATATTATACTTAGGCCTGTATTTATGTGATTTAAACTGCATCTTCAGACCCTGTAACTCTGAAAGAAGAGGAGATCAGAATATTTACACCATTCTTCTTATTTTTAATCTCTCAAAATTTTTAGGCATATTATTTCTACACTGCCATGGTTTTTAATACTCATATTCTCTGCTTAAAGTTGTTTTGCCTTGATTCTGTAGTTAAACTTATTCAATGATCAGAATAAGATTTAATTGGTTGGGACTCTCCTTCAAGTCATCTTTTCCCTTGACTATGTGTATGGGTCCTATATTACCTCAGTTTTGGACTATAGGCAGATGTATATTTTTGACCTTTCCAGTTTCACAATATCTTGGCCAAGTATAACATTACTGACTCACACTTTCTTTCTCTCAGAAACTTCTAGACAGTTTGCCACTGTTTTCTAGCATTGAGTGTGGCTATAGGCAACCAGAGGTTAACCTGATAGTTTTTCATGCTCATAGTTGATTTGATGCTCTTGACATGATGCCTGCAGGAGTCTGGTAACTTAATCAGGACTTGTCTGCTTTGTTAATACAGTATCATCCCTCTTTGAACATCATGTAGTCTTTTAATCTATAGATTTTGGTCCTGTTTTATTTCTGGAGCATTTTCTTCTCTTAGACCATTGAAAAAAGTTATTTCAGTTTCAGATTTTCTAATCTCTTCAAACAAACACCATTTATATATGTTGGATCTCTGTCTTCCAAATTTGTTATTGTCTGTCTAAATTCCAGCTTAATGATCCCCATGCTACTTTCCATTTCATTTTGCTTCATTTTCCTTACTTTCTCATTGATTGTTCTCCATGTTCTTACTTTTTTTAGCAGGATTCCTTGAAAGTTTGAAGGAATTTGCTTGAAAACTTTTTGAGCTTTTATTTTGCTGTTAGTAGTCACTGCATTTTGGTGTCTACTTAGTACCATGTGAATCTATGAAAGGGGAGAGAAAACACCTGAAATGCTTGGCTCTGCTATTTCCTCCGTTTAGAGTTTATTCTTTTACAAACATCTCTGCTTTCCATGGTGCCTCAGGTGGTAAAGACTCTGCCTGCAATGCAGGAGACCCGGTTCGATCCCTGGGTGGAGAAGATCCCCTGGAGGAGAACATGGCGAGCCCAGTATTCTTGCCTGGAGAATCTCAGGGACAGAGGAGCCTGGTGAGCTCAGTTCATGGGGTTGCAAAGAGTCGAGCATGACTGAATGATAAGCACACTGCTTTCCATGAGCATCTGTTAAATTTCAGGAAAGTCTTAAATATATATTTGATGAAAATGATCAGTGATTTCTTTTTTCTGTACCCTAGGATATAGAAAATTTCTGTTTCATTTTATAGTAATGAAAAGAGGTTTATATTCTGCCTATTCTAAATGATTAAACATTAATTAAAAATGACCAGTTTAGTAGATCAGGTTCTCACTTACTCTTCAGTAGGTAACACAAGGGGAAGTGTGTCTATTCTTGCCATTACCTTTGTATGTCACTTAATAGAATTTACAATAATTTGGTTCCTTTGAAAGTTGTTATATTTTGTTGTTTAGCAATTCTTGTCCTTGTTTATACTATCAGCTTAAAGAAAAGCTATACATTTTTATAAGAAATGATTTTCTTTTTTTTTCTTATTAAAAATAAGCCTTCTCAAAAAAAAAAAATAAGCCTTCTCAAGAATGCTGAAGTTCATCTAGGTGGCAGATTTCATATATAGCTTTTGATTTTACAAGTGGTATTTGCAGTATTTATCAGCATAATTTTTTCACTATTAAGTCAATCAACTAGTGTCACTGAATGACCATTTTGTAGAATATTTTGTATCGTGCAACATAACTGCAATTTGTTTTCCAGGGTATATCATTTCTGTCCCTGAAAGGGGTCATCAGCTTATTTTCAAACAATTGATTGGTTGTGTGCTTGATGTAATTTAGTCAATAAGGCAACAGAAAAGTCAAGCAATGACATCTGAATGAATCAGATGTACAAAGCATACAATCTCCCCAAGATTCTAGCTAGGTTTTGCAATACCTAGCAATCTCGGATTGCTTTCTTTTCCTTTGAACTAATTTCAGAAGTACTTCTATCCTTACTTCTTCCATCTCTCCCTTCTTTTCTTCCTCTCTTGCTTTTATATGGTTTGTGTACAATTCTAGGTTGTGTGTTACAATGTTTATGAATCAGTAAAATACACAAATGAATACTATGTTCAAAAGTTCAGTAAGACTTATGAGTTAATTTCACTAACAGAAAAAATACGCGTGTAGGTGTGTTTTTTATTTAGTGAGATTATGATCTTTATGTGGTCTTTTTCTGCTGAACTCCATGCCTGTCAAGTGTATTTTATCAAGTTACTTTCAATGGGGAGCTGGGAATCAAGGGGCCATATAACTCACTGTTGAATATATTCTGGCTTGGGTTTGACTGAAATCTGTGGGTCTGGTTTGATACGACCAAATTCTGAAGACATTGGTGTTAGATATAGCATTCTGGTCAGTTTTAAGGTCTTTCTTGAGACTTAGGCTTTGATCCAATGTTCCTAGGGTTACAGCAGGGCTGCTGGTGGTGTCAAACCCTCAGAGATTCTGTGACGGACTCATTTGCCTTTAGCACCAGGAATGTCTTGGAACATGGAGAAAACTCCAAGAGCAACTGCTGCCAGTGGAAACACTCTTCCTGGGATCCAGAATTGAACCTTTTTTAATAAAGCAAATTTTTGGATGTGACCAAATCACATATAGGCTACATTTAGCTTTCCTAAATTGAGTTTACATTTGCATCCCTTCTGGACCATGCTGAAGAAAGTAATTATATACACAGAAATTAAATGTGAACCATAAATAGACATAGAAGTGAGATTGAAGCCAAGCAATAACATAGGTAATAGAAACTGGTATTTTACTCATCTGTCTTCCCTTGCTCTATCCCTTATTTATCCTTTTGTTCTCATTCTTCTTTTCATCAAATACTCTTTGTTAATTAACTCTATTTTCAATAAATTGATAAAAAGGTGGAAGTTATCTTTAAGACTATGAATGCAGACTTGTGTATTCTTGCTCTCCTTTGGATCAATGTTATAATTAATTATAATCAATGTTATAATTAATCCTTTGGATTAATGTTATAAAATAAATTTTGACATTAGCAAGTAACATTTATTTATTTTATAGAAGAAGTTTCTCTTCTCCTTCTTATCTCCAGAAATTGCTCAATTTTGGCAGGTCTGCCTCTAACCATGTGTGTGGTAGATTATGAAGAGAAAATATCCTCTCACATCACTAGATGCAGAGAACACACTGCATCAGCAAGTATTTCTTACATGTTCATTCTGTAGGAGATAATATAGCAAATGTTTTATGTTGATTATTTCATTTAATCTTAGCCATTGTGAAATATAGGTACTATTAATAACCCTATGTAATAGATGAAGAAACTGGGATGCAGAGAGCTTAGGTGACTTGACCAAAGTCACACAGCTAGTGATTGGTGGAGGTGAGATTGAATGTAGGCCATCTCATAGGAGAATCATACTCTTAAGTACCACAACTCCTCTCTCATCACAAAACCACTATGTATAATGGCCTCTAACTACCTCCTAGGAAAAAGGGCAAACATTTGAGAATGATGATAGAGTCTGAAGGTCAGAGTGGAAAAGACCTCAATTATTATATAATCCAGTCCTGTAAAGGAAGCAAAAGAGGATCAGGAATGCTCATTTATCTGTTCAAGTCCACCCAGCTTTCATGGGTGACTAGACGCTGTTCCTGCAAATCTCTTTCTACTCTAAGAGTTATAGGATGAAGGCTCATTAAAGATTCATGTTCTATAGATAAATTTCCCTGCAGTCCTTTATTTAATTTGGCTTAGTGCATCTAAGGAATTGACTAATGTCACTGTAAACTTAAGAAGGCTTAGGACGCCAGTTATGGGAAAGAAGGAAATCATTATTGATGAGAATTTGGAAGAACTGAGCCCTTAATTGCATAGTGACATCCCATTGTCTCCAACTTCTATATTTCAGGTGAATTTGTGATATTCTTTCAAAGCAGAGGCATTCTGGAAGAAGATGCAGATTTTTTGAGTTGAGTTATAGAAACAGTTAATATTCTAGATGACAGAATACAGCCACCGATGTGAATACTGCAGTTCCCTTGAGCTCCAGAGGCTTGTCTCTTCTCTGAAATCTCCTGTGTTGCACAGAAGAGGGCTGCCTTTTTTTCCCCTTTTTCCTCCCCCAAGGCTTTTCTGATGGGCATTTTTAATTAGGACACTTCTGATGCACAAACAGGATCTACCCCTGACAGCTTCCATCTCAACACATGTTTTCCCTCTCATTCATCCATCTTACTTGTCAGCCTCCTTTTCCCTCTGTGACTATGTTTGAAATGCTGTCCCACACATCCTTCCATTACAGAAAGGAAATTTGACACCTGGGGAGGCAATATTTCCTCTTACTGTCGAACTGTGCAGAGGGCATACTGGCTATTTCTCAAAATACCACAGTCAGCAGTATTGAAAACATTAGTGCTTTGTAGAGGAAACCAAGAAATTTTTTTTTTTTTCTGATGAGATGCAAATTGTACATTCCATATCTCCCATCAGTGAGAACATCATTTTGCCTTGAATAGTTACGCAAGCACCTTCAAATCAATTAAGGGGCTGTGACTGCTTTGACATCCCATTATCCCTTGCCTTTAGTTATGTGTCTATTAAAGGCAGGAATAAAAGTGATTTTGCCAGTCAGAGGTGGAGTTTCAAATATTCTGGTGTTCCAACTCTGATGAAGAAGCATGAATTTAGCTGTCCTGCTTGTTCCATGGATGTTTATCTTACTATACGGCACCCTGTAATGGGCAGATATCAAGAAGATGTGGTTTCTGGTTTCAAGGGGCTTCTAGTCTAGTGGAAGAAACTGAGTTTCAGAAATGTCCAGTGTCATGCCTAAAGTTACATCATTTGGGTCTTCTTACTCAAATACTTAGTGCTCATTTGAAATAGCATTATAGAAACATGCGACTGGAAGGTCATCCTGCTCATCTGGGATTCAAATTCTTCAACAATTGAGGTAATACTTATTTGTCAAATTGAATATTCATGGTGTATTGGGCAAGGGATAGAGTGGTTCAGTTTGTGCTTATAAACATTTATCAGATGAATTGCTCTTAATTTTCTGCTTACTAAAGAAAATCAGACCTATTTTAGTGTGGTTTAAGTATAGGAGAGATGGGAAGTAATGGCAAAATCAGATGGTTTATGTGGTGTAATTTGAGAGGTATGGAATGGTCCTCTGAGTCTGAAAAAAAATATTCATAGTACTATGTTCATGTGCCTAAATTTCAACCACTATGATATTACTTTAGTTGTCAGCTTGAGGAGGATGGGGCTGAAGGTAAGCTTTGATGTTGAGGGAGTAGGAAGGGAAAAGATAGTAGAGAAAGGTTAGATATTGCCCACATTTAGAACACAGTAAGTGCTCTATGATTGAGTGATTGAGAATTTTAAGTGTAAGTCAAGCTGCAAAGTATTACAGAAACATGAAAGAAGAAAGAATTCTTACTAGAGATAGAGGAAGGTCATTAACAAGTGACACTTTGAACATTGATGGGTTGGGTTGGGTTTTAATAAAAGGAAATTAAGTGAGAAAGAGCATCTAAAAAGAAGAAATATAACTCTAGAGTGAACTGATTTAAAAGCAAGGTGAAATTTACTTAAACCAGTGGTTCTCAAAGTGTGGTCAAGGAACTCTGGGGGTTCCCATGATCTTTTCATGATATTATTAAAGTGATATTCGCCTTTTTCACTTTCATTCTCTTGTGAACATACAATGGAGTTTTCTGGAAGCTATATTTTGTGTAACATTTCAAAAGATTGGATGTGAATGCAGATATGAGAATTTACTTGTTCTCCATTCAACTGGCTATTAGAGATCTGTAAAACTGTAGAATACAACTCTTTTCACTTAATATATTTTTATTTCAGAAAATATGATTTTACAAATAATATGATATTTATATCAGCATATAGTGAATTTATTTTTATTTAAAATTTAATGCTATAATGTTTAAAAATTTTGTTTAGTTTTTAATGTAAGAATTCACTCAGTGATATAAGAACCACTAAGTCTGGGAAGAGTGTGCTGGCTGTTTCTCAAAATAGCACTATCAATAGGACTGAAACAATACTTTGTTTAGGGAAAGGGCAGTTTGGGAATGTTTAATAGTTTTTACATGCTAGAAGGGGTCCCAAGGGGCTTCCTTGGTGGCTCAGTGGTAAAGAATTCACATACAAAGCAGGATTCAATCCCTGGGCCGAGAAGATCCCTGGAGAAGGAAATGGCAACCCACTCCAGTATTCTTGCCTGGGAAGCAGGAGCCTGGCAGGCTACAGTCTATGGGGTCACAAAAGGTCTGACACCACTTAGCAACTAAACAATAAAGGGATCCTGAAATAAAAATGTTTAAGAATCATTGACCCAGTCTGAGTGTAGCGTAAGGTGTGTAGTGTAGCTGGACAAACCTAAAGAGGGTGGTTTGAGTCTTGAATGCCATTAGCAAAGCATGCCTTTTGTTTTGTGAGCAAAGAGGAGCTGAAGAAAGTTTGTGTGGAAGAGATTGGCTTGATCAGAATTGTGCTTTGGAAGAGAATTTTGACAAGAATATGAAGAATGGCTTGAAGGAGGGAAGGAAATGAAGACAAAAAATACCCAAGAAGAAACTTTGGCAGTGTCTAGATAAAGACCTGACCTGGAGCAGGAGCCATGGGAATGTAAAGAAGGTAAAATATATATATACATATATATATACATATATATACACACATATATACATACATACACACACAAGGCATTAGTGAAAATGGTCATTGCTTGAATGAAGGGCTGATGCATGCATGCTAAGTCACTTCAGCTGTGTCTGACTCTGTGACCCCATGGACTGTAGCCTACCAGGCTCCTCTGTCCGTGGAATTCTTCAGGCAAGAATACTGGACTGGGTTGCCATTTTCTTCTCCAGGGGGTCTTCCCAACCCAGGGATGCTCTGCTCTTTTACCTGCTCTTTACCACTGTGCCATAGGGGAAGCCCATATAAGGCTGAAGGAGGGATCAAAGGTAACTCCAAATTTTCTTGCTCTATCAACAAAATGATCAAACACATTATTTGAGGTCTTAAGGGCAAAGCTTTGAGCTAGATGCTGTTGTTAAAATGCCAGGCTGTCTGATGTAAAACCCCATCTCTAGTGGTCACTAGCTATGTTAGGCAAGTCACCTCATTTATGCTTTACTCTCCTCACCTGTAACATGGTGATGCCATTAGTACCTATCTTATAAGGTTGATGTGAATAGCATCATCAGTAATCAAATGCTCAGAAAGGTGCCTGACTCACAGTAAGTTCTTTGTAAATGTTTGTCAAGGAAAAGATGGGGTGTAGGAGAAAGGGTGATACAGAACTGAGCATAAGAGGAGCCTTGCTTGGATGTGTGAGCACAGGAAGGCAAGTGATTTTACTGATTTGTATCATTAAACGTAGGTGGGGTCCCCTAAATCAATCTTCAGCTCTAATGCTTAGTTTATCTGACTTAAGGCAGGGTTGGCTGTTGGAAATCTTAGGTAAATTTTCCGAAAGTTTGTTTTTGTTGATTTAAGCTTTTGCTGGCAGTTTGTGCTGTCATTCAGCCATGTCTGACTCTTTGTGACCCCATGGACTGTAGCCCTCCAGGCTCCTCTGTCCATGGGGACTCCCCAGGCAAGAGTACTGGAGTGGGTTGCCTTGCCGTCCTCCAGGGAATCTTCCCAACACAGGGATGGAACCAAGGTCCCTGGCATTGCAGTCTGAGCCACCGGGGAAGCCCACGAATACTGGAGTGGGGAGCCTCTCCCTTCTCCAGGGGATCTTCCCGATCCGGGAACAGAACCGGGGTCTCCTGCATTGCAGGTGGATTCTTTGCCAGCCGAGTTACCTTGATGTTATAATTAAGCTAGAATTTCAAAGAGTAGAGGATTGTGGTAATTCATGCGCTTGGGAGGCCAATAGAAAGTGGTAGGAATGATAGAGGATACTGACTGGTGGTTTACTTAAAATGCTCTTATGTTCTATCTTTAAATTTATGTGGATTTTGCATTTTATTGACTTAAAGTGGCTTAAAGTGGTCTATGTTCTATCTTTAAATTTATGAGAATTTTCATTTTATTCTGTAATACATATGAGTTTATTTTGGTATGTAAACATGTTCTAAATTACCCATCATTAAAGAAAAAAGATGCTTCAGAAAGAGGCCCCATGTTTATTGAGTACCCCCAGCACACTGCCATATACCCCCAGTGGTACACTGATTCGAGAAGCTCTGATTTAACCCAATTATACAGCCCTGTAGGGAAAAAAGAATCAACTCTGTATATGCTTTAGTTCTTTGCAGGAAAAACAATGAATCATAAAGATTAATCGTGTCTTTTCTTGTGAGTTTAATAAATAATATCGGTTTACAGGAAGGATGAAAAGTTGATATATGTAATTAATGCTGAGTGAAAAATGCTACGGTCAAAGACTTGTACAAAATGCTGTCTTTTAAAATATATGGAGGGGGTGCTTTTATTTTAAAATTCATGAAGAGTTGATTTTAAGCTAAGCAACATTTTCTGCAAAGGTAATTGAAGACACCCCTTTCCCCAATGCGGTCATTCTCCTTCCAAAAGGAAAGGAATAATGTTCTACAAATAAGCCAGCTTTCTGAATAGTGTTCAGTCCCAGGGAAAGGAATTTAAATTGGATTTCAATTATAAATAAATTTTCAATTATTATTATGAGTTCCTGCTAATACAAAGGGGAAAATGCACCAATATATAACAGATCAGGTGGTCAATCTTGATTATGTGGTTAATAGTGGCACTCCAAATTGTGAAGGTAATGACCTGTGTGCCTTCTGACAGAATGCAGTCAGAGAACACAGTTAACCTTAATCCAATCAAACTTTTAAGCCTAACTTCTAGTTTCCATCCATCCTAAAGGAGATCAGTCCTGGGTGTTCATTGGAAGGACTGATGCTGAAGCTGAAACTCCAATACTTTGGCCATCTCATGAAAAGAGTTGACTCATTGGAAAAGACCCTGATGCTGGGAGGGATTAGGGGCAGGAGAAAAGGGGGACGACAGAGGATGAGACGGCTGGATGGTATCACCAACTCGATGGACATGAGTTTGAGTAAACTCCGGGAGTTTGTGATGGACAGGGAGGCCTGGTGTGCTGCGATTCATGGGGTCGCAAAGAGTTGGACATGACTGAGCGACTGAACTGAACTCTAGTTTCCAGATATTTGGGAAATAAAGGAACAAGTCAAATGATACCACAAGGAAATAAACACACAAATCTGGAATATAGAACCTTCTAGAAAACAATTGCATTGGTTCTTCAAAACCTCAATGCAGAAAATTTTAACTGTCTGTGTATGTGTGTCTCTGTGTACTGGGAAGTGTTTTGAAAATCTTGATTAGATACTAGTTAATAAAAATAAAAGAACTCGAAATGCCAATTGGGGAAAATTGAAGGTGGTCTAGATATTGAAGAAGAGTAGGGAATTATCACTCATTTTCTTAGGCTGGCTAATGGTATTAAGGTTATACAGGACATATACCTTATTTTTAGGATATGTGTGCTGAAATATTTAAGCAATAAATCATCATGAGATCAACCACTCACTTTCAAATGATTTAGGAATAGAATTAGAGAGATAAATGAAAAAGAAAGAGAGTGAGAGAGAGAGATCTTTCCAAAAATTGGAAAAAATATTAACAATTGAATTTAGGTAGTATTTATATGGTTGTTTCTAGCACAATTTTTAATTCTTTTGTATATTTGGGTTTACCCATCCAATATGTGTTAATCATTGTGTTAAATGGGGGGAGATAATGTGACAAGAACAAACAGGACCTCCTTGCTCTCATGGAATTTCAAATTGGTTGAGAACAGTTCAATAGTGAGATATGCATGTAAATGACTAATCATGTGTTGCAATATGTTATGAAGAAAAAAAAAAAGAGTGAAATGTCATGAGAGAGAGTGATAGAGGAACACAAGTTGGATAAGGATGGGGTAAGTGACCAGAAAGGACTTTCTGGGGAAGGAGGTTCTTTCAAAGAGGCTCTTTAGCAACGTCTCTGACCCACAGGCAACTCTTGTTTTCACACTGTTCCTTCACTTCCCTGGGAAGCCTAGTAGCATTTCACTGGCCTTTGCATTAATTTTGGCATCTGAATTAGATGGTGAGCAATTTGAGGGCAGGCATTTGATTTATTCATCTCCAGATTCCTCAAAGCCTCATGTGACAGAGAAGTTTAATATTTATTAAAAATAATAATAATATTTGTGCAGCTCTTTATATATTTGAACTCCCTTTCCTATGGATGACTTCATTTGATGTGAACTTTAAAGTAGCTCTATGATGGTTAATTTTAGCTACTTATGGTGCCCAATTGTTTAGTCAAACACTAACCCAGATGTTGCTGTGAAGGTATTCTTGGATAGGGTTGATATATAACCAGTTAGAGCAGATTATTTTCCACATTCTGGGTGGCCCTCATCCAATCAGTTGAAGGGAGCACATTGGCCTGAGGTTTTCCAAAGAAGTAATTCTGCCTTAAGACTGCAGCATAGACATTCAGCCTGAGTTTCCAGCTTGTTGCACTATGGAATTTGGACTCAATATTGAAACATCAATTCTTGCTTGAATTTCTAAATTGCTGACTTACTGTACAAACTTGACTGCCAAGCCTCACAATTGTCAATTCCTTAATCTCTCTCCTTCTCTCTCTTTATAGGTAGATGATCGATCGATAGATAGATATTATCCTACTAGTTTTATTTTTCTGGAGAACTCTTGCAAACATAAACCTTGAGAAATAAGGACAGCCATGATTCTCACTTTACAGACAGCTAAAGAAAGGCATAGAGAAGTTTGGCTATGATTTCAAGCCCCATAGAGAGTATGTAAGACTAGAAAGAAGCCAAACTCCAGGCCTTTTAACTCAAGACTTTTAAAATGGAAGCAGTTTCTGGGTAAACGTCCATTCAACAGTCAAAAGCTCAAACATCCAAGACTGACATTTTAACAACATTGCCTCTCTGTGGCACTATATCACGTCTGGACAGTAAGCCAGGTGACACTGAAGGGCTGCAGACATCCACACACATATCTAACAAGCAATGTTTTGGTGGACTTGCTTTAGAGGTGATATAAACCTTCACCTGAATAAAGCAGTTCCCTCACTGTAAATGTGTGTGGGGATACCAAGCCCTCAGCCAACTGAAAGATTTTTACCGTTTGCAATCAGTACTGAAAACCTGGAAAGGATTTCTCCTGAGATATTCCATTTTTGATGGATTTTCTTTGTTTACCATGAACTTAAATTTTGCAGCATAGACTTCCTCAGCTGAACTAACTGAACCACAATATCTGGAACAATAACTTGAATGTTATTTGAAGTATGTTGGTCCAAACCTTGACTCTGTTCACATGAGATGAAAAATCACAGAAGAGACAGGCTGGTGGCCCCCTTTATGGGAAGGGAGTTGGAATCTAACAGACACTGAGGGGAGGCATTTGCTCCACCACACCCTTGGGTGGGAAAGCCCACTATTGGTGGTTTGGGGAAAGACTTAGTCTTCTCCTATTTCTCTTTGATGCCTGGGCTGAGCTGTCTCCTCCTGCCAAGGGTAAAGTTAGGTTCCATAGGCCAAGAGTAGAATTAGATGTAACTGAATCACTTTTTTGCTCATTTATCCAAAAAAATCAGAGGGGTCTGAGATTCACTGGAGAAGCTGCTACCTATAAGGGAGATAGTGTGCCAGAAATAACAAAGCTTATGTGGTCTTGTACAAGCTTCCTTTCAGTCTGTGCTTCATTTTGCCCATCTGTGAAATGATAATAATGCTCTCTTCCCAGGATTGTTAAGAAGATTAAAGGACACAATGCTATTCATTGACATATATTGAATGTGAAACTTGAGTCAGCACTGGGTCAATCCTTATCTTGCTTATATGTCCCAACAATTCCATACAAGGAAGAGCAGTTTTTGGTCCTGTTTTAAAGATGAGGACTTTGGTATTCAGCTCAGATGGTTAAACCTCTTTCCTTGGTCACTAAATGAGTTGTCATCAGATAGTACCCTCCACTCAATCACTGGAGAAGCTTGCCAACCATTGGGTGCTCAGGACAGGATGGTTTTCTCCTCCTTGTCTTTCGTCCCCACCTTCCTTTTCTTTTCTTTTTTTTGGCTCTTCTTAGTGTCTCTAAAGTGGAATTCTAATCAGAAATAGCAGAAGAAGTGCAGTGATTTGCTCCAGCTAATGGGCCCTTCCTGAGGTTGGATTGAAAGCAACTGAGGACCCTACAATGCCAGATATGGGGTGGGGGAGGCTATGTCTAATGCAAAGAGAAATAAAATCTTTGAGTTCTGCAAGTGCCACCCTTGTTCTGTGCTTCTAAGAAATTGTATATTCTTAAGAAGTTATGTATATGCTGGAGGTAAGGAAGTGGGTCTGTTAGCTTGCAGTAGACCCCAAGGTTTCATGTTAAATGATTTTTGATGAGGAAGTTGCCATTTCCTCTGACAATAATCTGCTATGTTCATTGCTCATCTCATTGTCCAATTCAGCTTGTAGGGCTTTGTCAGTCCTCATGAAAAGCTTTCTTTCCAGGCAGTGGGAAAGTTGAAGGTCAGAAGAAGGACACAGTGCTGAGAATGTAGAAGCTCACAGAATTTGTTCTGTAATGAGACCCTCTCTAGTTCAGAGAAAAATGAAAAGCCCTTTCTTGCCATCAAATTTAAAGTTTATCGGGGAAAACTTTACATAGGAAAACAAACACAGGAAAAATTATTCAGAAAGCATTATGCTTTCAGCCTTCCGATTCCTTTGAAAGAACCTCCATCAGAAGGGGCAGGGTAAGATGAATTCTGCAGCAAATGGGATGGGAAAGAAGGAACCACCCAGCATACATAGGAGAGGATTGAACCAGAATGTAAACTGGAGGCACTGGGTATTGATGTTGATGTTGTCCTTATAAACCCACTGGGTTGAAGAGGTGGTGCTCCAGCTTTCAACCAATGACTAGTGAGTGTCTACATAATGAGCAGTGACCCCTACTCTGTATCTGGAAATCACATATGTGGAGTAACAGCCTCTGCTGGGCATAGCTGGCTAATTGTCTGAAGCCTGGATGAAGAGAGAGGATTATATTACATGCTCCAGCATATTACATTAAGCTGAGTCCTGATTCAGAGCCAATATTTTTGTTCAGTGATGCTTGGTGCTTTAGATCTCTCCCTGGTGGAGTTTGTCTCCCTGAGGAAAATCAGTGATAGCTGTAAAGAGCAGTCCATAAACTATTTTTTTCTCTTTTTTTATTGGAAGATAATTGCTTTACAATATTGTGTTGGCCTATGCCATACATCAACATGCATCAGCCACAGGTATACATATGTTCCCTCCCTCTGGGACCGCCCCTCCCATCTCCCATCTTATCCTACCTCTCTAGGTTGTCACAGAGCAGAAGGCTGAGCTCCCTGTGTCACACAGAAAATTCCCACTTGCTGTCTATTTTACATATGGTAATGTGTATGTTTCCACACTATTCTCGCAATTCATTCCACCTTCTCCTTCCCCTACCTACTGAAATAGGCTAGTCAGTACCATCTCTCTAAATTCCGTATTCATGTATTAATATACAATATTTGTCTTTCTCTTTCTGACTTATTTCACTGTGTATAATAGGCTCTAGGTTCATCCACCCCATTAGGACTGACTCAAATGCATTCTTTTTTTAACAGTTGAGTAATATTCTGCGGTATATATGTGCCACAATTTCTGTATCCATTCATCTGTTGATGGACTAGTTGCTTCCATATCTGTTGTAAAAAGTGCTGCAACGAACATTGAGGTACGTGCATCTCTTTCAATTATGGTTTTCTCAGGGTATATGGCCAGTAGTGGGACTGTTGGGTCAACTGTAACACCGGAGCGCTTTTCTACTTCAGGATAGAGACATCTTCTAGAAAAAGGAGCACTGGGCTGAGAGTCATTTGTGCTAGACTGGGATACTCTAGACCTGGCACTTCCATTGGGCGGGTGTTTGACTCAAGGTAAACCAGTTGTCATCACAGAATTGCCACTTTCTCATCCATAAACTGAGAGAGAATGAGAACTTTCTTCAAATTACAACCTGTCAGAAAACCCAATGTGTACAACAGATAAACTCAGAGAAGCTTTGGTTGGATAACAGATGAGGAATGAAGAACCCATTGCTTACCTTTCCTCTGCTCCTTCCCATTTTCCCTTCAAATGGCTTCACCAAACCTTTAGAAATCCGTCATTCCCAAAATAGCCTCCCATGCTAATCCCCCTAGAGATCACATAGTAGAAATGTTAATCTTTTATTACTGTGGTTTTAGACTTCTGTGTGTTCTAAAATTTCAGTAGGAGAATCACCCTGAAGGTGATTTTACAAAGAAAATAGAAACATGCAAGAGGATGTCTATGTCCTGCAATTCCCGTTTGTTGTTGTTGTTATTGTTTTTTAACTTCAGTCCTTCTCTACTATGTAGAAATCTGTAGTGATTTTGGTTCAAATTAAACCACACTGATACTATGCTACTGTGTGGGTTATGGTTGTATATTGTTGGTTAAAGAAAAATTCTCCATGTTGGTCAGTCTCAAAAGGAACAGCGTGATGACAAAGGGATCCCCAGGTGGCTCAGCCGTAAAGAATCCTGCCAGTGCAGGAGATGCATAAGATGCTGGTTGGATGGATCCCTTGGAGGAGAAAATGGCAACCCACTCCAGTATTCTTGCCTGGAAAATCCTATGGACAGAGAAGCCTGATGGGTTAGTCCATGGAGTTACAAAGAGTCAGACACAACTGAGTGACTATGCACACACGCATGTGATGACAAAAGCTTATCTGTTAAGTGTTTTATACTGACTAGGAGAAAGAAAGAGGCAGTGCAAATAAATAAATAAATAAAGCAGAGGCTTATGGAAGGAGTTGTATGATATCTGGCTTTTGAGTTAAAGTCCTCACTAGACCAAACTGTCAGGTTAAAAAAAGAAAAAACAAACAAACAAACAAAAAACAAAAACAAAAACAGGAAGCAGAGATGTAGGCACATTTGACCTGTTGGTTTTTCGTTTAAAGAATGTGTCTAAGTTAGGAAGAGATTTTGTAGAATCATAAAGCATTGAAAATTTTAAGCTTGAAGGGATCAAAATGATTTTTATCCCAAGAGTGGCTTTAGTTTTTGAGAGGAGCTTTTCTTTTTCTTAAAACGAATGTTCATATATAAGCAAAGGATTTTGATCTTTTGACTAGCCACTTAGGGAATGTTCTTCTTTACAATATGCATGGGGTTTTGGAATGACTGGTAAAGCCTTTCTGGGAAAGAAAATGTAATAGTATGTTGGGTAAATTGAGAAATTGAAATAATTACCCTAAGTTTATCAAGGTAATTTCATTAACACTAGTATTATCAAATATTGTTGCTGAGATCACTAAAACAGTCCTCAGTTGAAATAGAATCACTTATGTGCTTTCGTGATGGTGTTTTTATTACATTTTTTTAAATTTGAAAAACAGAATGCAATCAATTAAGCCACATGTCTGCAGGAAAAAGGTCACATTTTTGCAATTATTTTAACATAAAGAAGTGTTACATATAGAGTCACTGTCAATTACTAGAAATAATTATGTATTTTCTTGGGTAATTTCTTGGTAATTAAAGTGTCAGTGAAGCATAAGATGCTTTGTTAATGAAAAGATTAAAAAACCTCACAAGAGTTTATCATATTTTGTTGAAATGTGGTTCAGTGTTTATTATCATAATTTATGATTGTTATTGTATAACCTTGAATCATATTAATGCACAAGTCATGAGTGTAAGCCAAATAATAGCTCATGAAGTAAAAAGTACATCATATGAGGTGATTCAATAACAATCAGAATTATGATAATAAACATTAAACTGTGTTTCAACAAAGAAAAACACCCTAGAAATATTTTTTCTTTTGATTTTGAAAGAATCCATGACACTAATCACAAAAAAAATTACTGAAGAGGAAAAAAAAAACAAATTTTGCCCTATTTGTTTCCAAGTATTCTATACTGAATAGTATAAACACACAAAACTGCAAACAGAATTTTTATGAATAAAATCATTTCTAAAATCTTGAAAAAGACATTTTGAGTGAATTTTTCACATTGCATGTTGTATGTTTTTTGAAACTAATAATGCTAACCCATTCTTAGCTAGGCAAGACTTAACCTGTTACTTTAGAAGGAGGTGGATTTAAATTGATTCATTCTTTTATTCCTATCCTTTTGGTGACCAGTAAAGATGTGACATGAGAGAGTAAATAGGTCAATGTGCCCTTCTTCTTTCCAGATGTTTCCTGGGAGGAGCAAGAAAAACACAGGAAATCTCACAGGGACACAGGCAAGATTGGGATGCTCCTGGATTCTGAACCTAAGAAGGTAGGACATAAAACAAATACATTTCAAAGATGGACAATTAGGAGCTGTTGTAATGGTGTGCTAGATCTCGCTCTTAGAGTAGATTTTTCGAGAGTAGATTTTGTGCTATTAATGTGTATGTGCTCTAGGTGCTCAGTTGGTAAGTCGTGTCTGATTCCCAGGGACTTTAGCACCAGGGTCCTTTGTCCATGGGAATTTCCAGGAAAAAGCACTGGAGTGGTTTGCCACTTCTTCCTCCAGGGGATCTTCCTGACCTATGGATCAAACCCACATCTATATCTCCTGCCGTAGGAGGATTCTTTACCACTGTGCCGCTGGGGAGGCCCAGAAAGGAGAGTTGAAATGATATTTTGGGCATCTCTTTTCAACTCTCCTTTCAGTGACTTTCCATTTGGAAGATTGAAGTCAGCCTTGGTAGGGTTATTTACACAATGGAAATTGGCAAATGCTACCAATCAGAGCATTTTCTTTTCAGAAAGCCAATCTTTTAGCAAACTAGAAATGATGGGAAGAGAAATGGGCTGTGGATTTGAAAGTCACATTGATCAAAACAGTGACCACTATAGAGCTCAATTAGATCCTCTTCAAGTAGAGGCAAAGATTTACATTTATTCACCTTGTTAAAAATGACCCCTTGTCTGATCTATAAGCCTGAATACATTTGGAAAATCTGGTCCAATGCTTTTGATCTGACTCTTTACCATTCACATAAAGCTTCTAATATTGACATGACCTTTGTTCCCTTCTGCCCCAACAGACTCCCATTAATCTTTTCTTCAAAGAACAAATGAAATGGAAGCTCTACTAAGGGACTTTTGTAGGACAGGACCTGTGCTCCTTGTGACCTGACAGTCCTCTGATTTTTCCAAAAGCTTTCATTTAGTGAAAGCTCAAGCACCTTGTGACATATCAGACATCCCATATCTGGACCCCCAGGTTCTCTTTGCATTCCTATTCCCAAGTGTTCATCACACTACTCTCTTAATCTCTTGTGCATGTTAGATGTGTGCCTCTGCCAAGAGTTCTCTTCCTCTTCCTCACCATCTCTCTAATCCCCCAATTCAACTGGAATTATAGAAAAACTGCTGCCTGCAACACCTCATCTTATCCACAACAGTCATTGCATGTCATATCTCCAAGGACAGGGGCTCTTTATTTTGCAAATATTTTTGAACAATTTGGAAAGTGCAGTTCCAAGCACACTGTGCACATTGAGCCAAGAGTTTCTGTTAACCTTGGAACAAGTCCGGGAGCTACTGTTTACATAACTGAAGGGACAAGGGGGGAAGTGAAAAGGAAAAGGCATCTTTTCAGGATGAGGTTGTACTCAAAGATCCTAGAACTCAAAATTTGGGGATTAATATTTGTGCCTAGATTAGTTTACCTTAGAGCTTTCTACTATAGCAATGCGGGTCTAAGATCATGAACAGATTTTCTGGTTTATGGACAAGAACTGAAACTTGGAGAGCCAGATTAACATTTTTGTCTAATTGTCAAGGGATAGAAGGCTGAAAGGACCAGCTGGGGGAATGCATCAAAAACGCAGATATATTTGCAATCTTAGTTCTTTAGTTTCAAGCCTTCCTGTTTTTTCATCTTCCTATGACCACATTATGACTTATTAATAAGCATTTACATTTTTCAAATGGGGATATTTAAAATTTAAATAAAACTTTCATTGACATGTCATTTTTATAAAATTGTCTGTTGGATTGAACCTAGGTCTCCCACATTGCAGGTGGATTCTTTACCAGCTGAGCTACCAGGGAAGCCTAAGAATACTGGAGTGGGTAGCCTGTCCCTTCTACCACAGATCTTCCCGACCCAGGAATAGAACTGGGGTCTCCTGCATTGCAGACAGATTTTTTACCAGCTGAGTTACCAGGGAAGCCCTTTTCAAATGGGAATATTTAAATAAAACTTTCATTGAAGTGTCATTTTTGTGAAGCTGTCTGTTTTGTTAATTTTTTTCTTGAGAAGATAAAAGTGATTTTTTTTTGTTTTTATTGTTAATTCAAATTTTAAAATAAAATTATCTAACTCCAGACAGAGGGTTTTAGAGAGATTTACATGGGGTTTTGAAGTTGCTAGGCCCACATCTGAACACCTAATCACTTTCCTCTCATCTCCTTGTGTTGTCAAAAGCCGATTTGTGCTCCTCGATAAAGTCTTGTTTTCATTTTGCTGGGGGATGGGATGGGGGTAGCATGATTTTAAACATTTCTGACTCCTCTTTTTGCACAAAGGTGTTTCTCTTGGCAGGAATCCTAACTTGGCTGGATTCACTTTGGTGTGGGTGTGACACCAGTTTTCCTCCAGCCAATATTTTGCGTGGCCATGCCAGTTGGGAGAGCCAAACTCTCTCTCCTGACCAAAGATCATAAAAAGGCAAAGACAAGTGCTCAAGGCACTTTTCTGAGATGATGATTTAAATTATCATGCTCTCCTGGGGTCCTTGAGAAATAGGCCACTCTCTGATCATTTTTGAGCACTTGCCAGCATGCCTGAAATATGAGGAGAGGGAGAAGATGTGTCTGCTTTTCTAATTAGTTTTTTCTTCCACTAAGTCATATCCCCTTCCTTTTAAGTGACGGAAAACATTAGAGTTCTTAAGAGATGTCTATTTTCCACTGGGGTTTACATCATCGTTTTATCTAATTATTTCCCAATTACGAATAATAATTAAACCAAATGGTGATGCAAACTGGCGTGGTAACAATCTATCTTTTTAGAAGAGCTTCCCAAAGGAGTTATAGAACACCAGGGTTGATCATTCTTTGTTCAGTCTCAAAAGTCAGCCTTGAAGAAAGCAAAAGTTACAAATCTTGATTTTTAAACCATGTCTGATGTCCTTTGTCCCTAATCTGAGAGAGAAGACTGATAAATTCAGTCTTCAACTTTTTTTGACACCCCAAGAGTGTTTTAATAGTTGCAATAAACATAGGCATGCTACAGAAGGAGATTTTGTTGACTGAGTAACTATTAATTAACCTGGAGTCAGGAGACCTGGATCTAGAGTGACTACATATCTGAGTTTGTCAGAAAGAACCTTGGTGAAAGCCTCTTGTTTTTAGGATTATTGTAGCTGGTGGCTCCTTCCACTGTCAGAAGTGTCCTACTTAAAATTCTTATATAACTTGCTAGATGGATAGGCAAAATGTCAACTTAGACATTACTGATATCTGATTGCAAGACTCTAAGACTTAAGTCAAATTGTCTAAGTGGTATTTCTCAACCTCAAACATCCTATTTAAGATCAAATAAGAAACTAATAGATGAAAATACACACTTTTCATGACAGCCTTATATATGCAAGCTAAATTTATAAAATTTCTAGAAGAAAGAAGAAAATGTCTTTAAGATCTCATATAGACAAAGATTTTTTAAATGAGACTTCATAAAAATTAAAAGCTTTCTGATCTTCAAACGCACATAAAACTGAAAAGCCACAGACAGGGAGAAAATAGTCACAATTATATCTAAGAAAGGACTCTTAGAATAGCATTGAAACAGAAACAGATCACCAGCCCAGGTTGGATGCATGAGACAAGTGCTCAGGGCTGGTGCACTGGGAAGACCCAGAGGGATGGGATGGAGAGGGAGGTGGGAGGGGGAATTGGGATGGGGAACACATGTAAATCCATGGCTGATTCATGTCAATGTATGGCAAAAACCACTACAATATTGTAAAGTAATTAGTCTCCAACTAATAAAAATAAATGAAAAAAAAAGGACTCATTTGAAATATATAAAACTAATGAAACAAAGACAAATCATCATTTTTTAAAAAAAAGTGAGCAAAAACTTGAACCAGTACTCAAAAATATACTAGAATAGCAATCATGTACATGAAAACATGTTTAACATCAAAGAAATGCAGATTAAAACCACAAGATATTTTGAGCCCATTAAAATTGTTAAAATTTAAAACTGACAGAACTAAATGTTAGTGAATGACTGAAAGTTTCATACTTAGCTAATGGGAATATAAAAGGGTAAACTGGTTGACAATATATTGTAAAATTAGACAGGCACTTACACTCTAACCTATCTATTCTACTCAAAGTATTTATCCAGGAGAAAAGAAAACAGACGACCACAAAGGGACTTGAGTAGGAATACAGATAGCAGGTATATTCATAGTAGCTCCAAACTGGTAACAGCTCCGTGGATTGTCAACATGTGAATAGACAAACAAATTGTGACCTGTTTATAATGGAAACCTATGCAACAATGAAAAAAATAATTTCAGTTACATCTAACAACATGGGTGAATCTCATAGATGATACATTGTGAGGAAGAATCTGGGCACAAAAGAGTATATGCTAGGTGATTCCATTCATATAAAGCTCTGAAAGAGGTGAAAGTGATCAGTGGTGATAGAAATCCAATCAGTGGTTACAAGAGTGTCTCTGTGTGTGTGAAAGGGGGCATGTTGAGTGGAAAGTGGACTGAAGGAACTTTCTGGATGAAGGAAATGCTAATTCTCTTTACCTAATTGATATATGCATGAGTGTTTACACATATTAAAATCATCACTGAATGAACGAGCTGTGTCTATGTCCTTTGTGCAAATTATACTCAATATAATACCGTAAAATAAGTCACACTATTTCTCAGTTTATCAAATGCATTCTCACACAATAATGTTTTCCAAATATTTCTAAGCATCACAATTATTTCTTTAGACAAAATGTTACACGGAATTTCAATATACAAAATAGCAAAAGCCGAATTTATGGGGCTGGGATGAGGAAGGGGTTCTGATCAATGGAAAGTATTAATAACTGCAAGTGAGAAACCACTTCTCATCAGCACATAGGTGACCTTTCTTGTCATTTTAATAACTCAGGCAACCAGGTGGGTGCCATCTTTTGCCATCTTTCTTAGTAGTGGATGGAAATAGAGAGCTGATCAAGATTATCCTACATTTCTTTTCAGTGTCAGGTTTTAGGGAATCATCTACATAAAACTTTAAATTTTCATTTTTTTTTTAAGTTTTCATTTTGATATGACCATCACTCTCATTGTTGCTCAAAAATATAGCCTTTTCCCCAGAGGGAAAAGATGAAGGCCACATCAAAAACTTGGATGTTTTTGGCTTTTCCAGTTATCACAGCATGAGGAACCATGAGCAGCAAAGTCTCCTGCGACACATGGTATGAAGCAATGGGGGAAGTCCTGGAACCAGCACAAGTGTCTGCAGTGTTTGGAGATGGTGGTGCTTCAGGTCAGCCTGAAGGCCTATGACCCTCAGAAGAACAAACACTTCTTGGGCACCGTCAGGCTTAAGTCTACTCCCCGCCACAAATTCTCCGTGTGTGTCCTGTGGGGCCAGCAGCATTGTGAAGAAGTCAAGGCTGTGGCTATCCCCCACATGGGTATTGAGGTATTGAGGAAACTCAAGAAGAATAAGGAACTGGTCAGAAGCTGGCCAAGAAGTATGATGCCTTTTTGGCTTCAGAGTCTCTGATCAAGCAGATCCTATGAATCCTGGGCCCAGGCCTGAGCAAGTCTGGCAAGTTCCCTTCCTTGCTGACCCACAATGAGAACATGGTGGCCAAAGTTGATGAAGTGAAGTCCACTATTAGGTTCCAGATGAAGAAGGTGCCATGTCTGGCAGTGACTGTTGGCCACCTGACAACGACAGATGATGAGGCTATGTACCATATCGTCTTAGCTCTCAACTTCCTGGTGTCCTTACTCAAGAAAAATTGGCAGAATGTCAGGGCCTTGTGCCTTAAGAGCACCTGTACTAAGGCACAACTTAATAAATCATACTCCACTATCAAAAAAAGAGAAACACTTGGATGTTTTTGGATTAGTTGATGCTGAGGTTTTCATTCTCATCAATGTCCTACTCACACATTTTTGGGTTTCCCATCCTATAGCAGCTGGTTTGATTTATTTATTTATTTTAAAGTTCAATTTGTGATACAGTTAGAAGAGACTGTCAGCAAGGGAGAGTCAAATGGAAAGTTTATTTTTTTTTTCTCCAGAGGGTAAATGGTGGACAAGTAGGGGACTGCTGGCATGGGGCTTATTGGATTTATTTGGTTTATTTTTTTCTAAAATCCTTCCCTCTAAGAGGACAAAGTTCTTCTTTTCTCTTTAAGTGAAAAGCCCAAAGTGAGAAAAATTTGAAATTTGATTAAATTTTTTTTTGATGTGGAACAGACTAAAGAAAACACTGAGGCTGACTGAATTTTCTTTAATTTAAATAGGAGAGAGATTGGAATTCCCACGAGAGGACTGATTGTTGAAATTCATATTTATTTTTTTAAAATCAGTCATTGGGGATATGCTGATTTTGAAGGATAAAACAGAGAGTTAGGAGCTCCAGAAATATGTGTGAGACAGGCCATGAAAGGGTGAGACAGAGCTGAAGCCAGTGATAGCAGACAGCCCCACCAACAGAGTGAGACTGGCTTGTGAAGCCACCTGCAAATCCCCTGTCTCAATTATTGCCCTGTTAGGCTTTATATTTCTACCACTAGAAATATTTTATGATTTGAATATGAGTTATACAAAGACAAAAAAGAAATAATAAGAGCCCCAAACCAAAAAACAATTAAGGAAAATTCTTGAGGTCAAAAATTCTTAGCAAACTGGAATAAACAAAGGAAACTGATGTCTTTATTGTAGGATTTCCCTGGACCTATAATATTCTCATGTGCATTTTGAGTCTCCAAGAAGAGCTATAGGATTAGCCATGTAAGAAGTCTTAACTTCAAATAAGAGGAAAATTTTACCCATTTACCTCCCATCAACATCTTAGGAGGCTGACCTCAAAAGTAAAAAAAAAAAAGTTTTGATGAAAGCATTGAAAAATTACTGTTAAAATGCAAATCATAACAGGGACATGATAATATTTGAAAGCATTATTAACCAACGTAACTCCTCAGTTTAGTTTATCAAATTAACTGCTAGTGCCTTGTAGAACTCTTGTCGGAAGGAGATTGGACTGAATTAAAGCATGACAGGGACAGAGGATATCAATAATCTAACCAGAAGGCCAGGAAGACATAGTAGATTGGCCAAACTGACAACGTTTCTGAATTTTAAATAATTATCAGCTTCAATCTGTGTAGCAAGCATCAGTCAAGAACCATATAAGAGAAAAGAGACGTTCAATTTATTTAAGCACAAGAATCATACAAACCAGATTCTAGCATTTCTGTATTAATTTAAAACATAAAACAAATAAATGGTTGCCAGCAACAAATGGAAATGTTTATAGTTTTCTCTGGATGCAAATTTGTTTTTTGGTGTATGGAAAACTGACATTGAAACTCAAGGTCTAGCTGGTTTATGTTGACACTACCAGTGGCACCAAATCTATTTCCTTTCATTTCCTTTTCATTAAAAAAATTTTTTTTTTTTGTTTTTTGGCTGCATAATGAGGCATGTGGGATCTTAGTCTCATGCCTCTTGAAGTGGAAGCGTGGAGTCCTAACCACCGGACCATCAGGGAATTCTCTCCTTTCCATTCTATATGCTCACTTAAGTGAGATTTCCCTGTCTCTCCTCCAAGTGAATGTACCTGATTGGGTTCTGGCCAGTGCAATGTGGGCAGAAGTGGTAAACTCTACCTCTAGTCTGTGGTGTATACAGAAAGTCTTGCTGATCCTCATTTTCTGAACTCTCCTATCTGCTACGTATGTGACACCAAGGCAACAAGAAGGCAGAGTCATGCGATGATAACAACCTGGGTTCCTGAATCACCATCTGGAGGACAGTCACACAAGCATTCATACTGGATTTTGTATAGGTTAGAATTAAAGTTTTATTTTGTTAGGTCACACGGGTTGCTAGAGTCGGACATGATTGAGCATGCATGTACCCACTGAGATTTTGATTTTGTTTTGGTTAGCAAATTTCACCTTAATTGCCCTGGCCAACACAAATTCAGGGAATAAGAGTATGTTTACTTGTGAAAGCTGAATCTAGAGTAAGTTATTGGTCATAACTCATTCTCTTCATAGTGACTGTATCAACATGTATTTTGTGCTGTTCCTGCCTCATCCCATGGAAATTGCTTTAAAGTCAGGTTATATAATATTAGCTTTAAAGTGTTCCAGTTTTTTAATATCTTCCACTGGTATCCCTCTCTTCTCTCCCATCTGTTGCATTGACAGTGACCACCCTGAACTGAAGTGCTCCAATTCCACTGTGGTGTGTCTTGGGTCATATACAGCATATGTGGCTGTAAAAGTCACTTTCCCCAGCCATGAAGAGTGAAACTGCACCTCAAAGGATGCAGACCAAGCCCAGGCAGAGGACCCAACCAGGATCTGCTGACCTGGTAACCTTCCTCGTATTTACACACTTTGGCCCTTAGCCCAGCGCAGCACAGCTGGCTGAAACAGTCCTCAAGACTTTAGGAGCTCCTCCCAAGAGAGTTTCATGAAAGTATGAACCAGTCAGAAAACAAAGATGAAATTGATGTAAACCTTGCTTAGGAATTAAATAAATTTTCTGGAACAGGAACTTCAACAAGCATGATAGGAATCAATCTCTGAACAGTCAGAATGAAGAGGTTAAGGGATATTTGTAATGTAGATTTACATCTGGCGAAAGTCTCATTTGATAAAAATATATGTATTTGTTCAAGTCTGAGTGTGAATGACTCCTTTTGGGGAGTAAATACTATGGCTCTTACCCAGAGGAACTCATAAATCCATGTCCCTTTTTATAGCCAAAGACGAATTTCAATTGACAAGTCAGCTATTTTGAAGTCTGTAAGATGTAACCCTATAAACAGGGATAGATCTAGGTTTTGTGAGTCTGGAAGGTTATACAGTTTTTAAGACCTTCTTTCAAAAGTGAACACAATTTAGATATGGAGGCAAATATTTATTTAGAGTGGAAAATGAAATCACAGTGAGTTACAAATTTTAAAGTTGACTGCCATAAAAGTCACGGTGTGATGCATGTGTGCTTAGTCGTGTCTGACTCTTTGTGACCCCATGGGCTCCTCTGTCCTTGGAATTTTCCAAGCAAGAAAACTGGAGCAGGTTGCTGTTTCCTTCTCCAGGGGATCTTCCTTACCCAGGTATCAAACTCTCATATCTGGTGTCTCCTGCAGTGGTAGGCAGGTTCTTATCTGGTGCCCAGAGAAGTCACAGAATTCAGCAACATTATAGGTCTATTAGTAGACATGCTAGCATACTTCTATAGCACTTTTTCTTACATTTTTAGTTGCACACTCTGGTCATCTTATTTTGTGATAATGTATGTAATATTTTCTGTATAGAAAATAAAAAGATAACTCAGTCTCTTTTTTTTAGCAATTTTAGTATTAATGGTTTAGAAGCTCCTTTTGCCTCACACTTTTTTTAATTAGCAATTTTATGTGAATTATTAAGATCATTAAATTTAGGAAAAATTATCTATCAATAGTCCTTTCATACATGAGCTATTATGATTGAAAAAACTTTTTCATAGACTAAGTTCTGGCCCTCTGATTTTGAACCTTGCTTCTTGCCACTGCACACTGTCCACATTTTTCTGGTGCAAGTGTCTTATCATGACATGACCTCTGGCCCTACACCTTTGTATCATGTTCTGGGTAAGTTAACACAGCAGATATTAGAATATTCCTGAAAGCTGTTTCTGCATTGGGATGACTGGAATAATTTGATTACACATGAAAGTAATGGCAAACCAAATAAATATATTTCAACAAACCCTAACTACATATATCTTGTAAGTCAACATCCTTTGAACTACATATTAAAAATGCCATGACTAGTATTACCTTTTGACTCTAGTGAGCCAGGCTTCCACACTCGATGCTGTGCCTCAGGGGACCCTGCACTTTCGGGTTCCTTCCTCCAAATTGCCCAATTTCTCTTAAGACTGGCTGGGACTGACAGTGTCAAATGGATGGTATCCATGGGTCGTATGGGTCATCTGTATGGACCTTGGCCCTCCTTTCAACTATTGGGATGCTCTCTGACCTTCTACCTCATATATGGGGTTGATCAGATGCCCTGATGATCTATGAGCCTCAGATTTAGAGTGTCTTTGTGAGTGAATTATACACATTAATAAGTGCAGCATTTCCTTCATGAAAACTTGTGATACTGGTCCACCAAAATAGTGCTAAAAGACTGATTTGAGGTGACTTTCACTCATGTCTGAAAAGTTTGGCACTCTGAGCTGCTGACAGTCCACTCTCAACCCTTAAACTTCAGCTATGGAGGTAGATCTATATATCGGCTCTCACCAGAGCTTGTTATAACTGTCCTAAATATATCTCACATAGGCCCTTGACTTTTCTAATATATTTTAATAAAACTGTTTATATAAATAGAGGCCCAACAGAAAAAATTTTTGTCTGGGTCCCTGCATATCCAGTAAGAAGGCATGCTTGTGGCCACTCTTGCACAACCTAACAAAAAAAAAGCAAAACGTGAAAGAGGGGAAGTTTGATGGAATGAGATGACAGTCTAAGCTGATTGAGGAAATAATTTTTTTGGTTTATTTTATAAAAACATATGGCCATTGAATATCATGCGGTGTGTGGAGCCCATGCAAGTGAGGGGCTTGGAGTAGTAAATAAATCTACTTCTGTTAATGGACTTGATTTTGCAAAATGGTGGTATTCTTCTAAACTACTAATGATACCTCATAAAGCCAATGAGTTTAGAGTTTATTTAAAGCTTAAATAATTTAAAGAACTGTTGCTTTTGCATAATCCTCTCTGCTGCATCCTATTCCAAACCCTGCAGAAAGTGGCTTTTTTTCCCCCCATACAACTGACCCTAATTGCAAATACAGTGGAATTTGATTAATTCATCTTATATGTCCATAATTAATGTAAAAGCGCCTACACTCTCTCAACTCATTTCTCAGAAAATATCTAATAATGAAGTTCAAATGCGGTTTAATATGACCTAAATTTAAGAAATATGTTGGCTGGAGAATTACTTTGAAAAGTTAGAAGTGCTATGCAAATGTAAAGTATCCTCATTAGTACTACTATTATTAGTGAAGAATCTATAAGCTAACATTCGGTTATTTGCTGCATTACAAAATTTAAAAGTAAAATAGTCTCTTGACATCTATGTCTCTGGGCTCCTTGAGAGACCATATTGGCCTTATTATCTTTAGTGCCTCTTGCATCTAACTGTGTTCTAGTACTTAGCGGGCACTTATATGTATTTGTTGAATAAATGAATAAATAATTTCCAGTTGTATGTTTAGTTTTATGCTTACTTTCTTTTTTTCAGATTTTATGTTATAAATAAGCAGTTCTTTAAATACTAAATTTTACTCATACAAAGTATCTTTAAGGATAAATTTCCAGAGGTTAAATTTCTAGATCATAGACTTCACACATTTTTTTAAAGCTTTTGATACACATTGCCAAATGGCCTTTCAGGAATGTTTGTTCACTTAACAAGTATTTATTAAGAACTGATTAAGGTCCAGAAACTGTTATAAGTGTTGGGGATACAATAATAAATAAGACATCCAGTCCTCATTGAGCTTATAGATTAATCAAGAAGACAGATGATAAAAGGTATCTGAATAAATAAATAAATATATGATATAATTTCAAATAGTGATGAGAGCTATGAAGGGAAATAGAGGCATGAGGGTTTGGCAAATTTTTGTTACTGTTTTCAAACACTCAATTTTTCAGTTTACTGGAGTGACTATGAGAAAGGAGATGAGAAGAGGGAAATGCTGGAGAAAGGGAAAATACTTGTAAAGTAAGGGGTTGACATATACTATCTTTAAATTGAGGGCTAATTCCTAGGGGACCCAAAACAATTCTAAGGCCAGCCAGTCAACTGGGGGCTTGTGGTCTCAAGCAATAAATGAAATTTTGCCCAAGTATTTTTCACAGTTGGGTGCTATAGGTCAATGACACTTCATGTGGTTATTTTTTAGCTGCCTAAAATATAACTGGACTAGATATACTCAGTCATGTGGGCCCCGTCACCTGTGAAGTAAGGACTATGATGGTAAGTAGTGAGATTGATAATAGCTTCAACATCAAATATATCACCTACTCCACCACTCAGAAGCAACTGACCTGCTAGAATGGTATAATGACCAACTGAAAATTAAATTAATTTTTCAGTGAGGAGACAACACTCTGGGGTTCTATCTCATAGGGTAAAATCGGTGATGAGTATATGGTGCTGTTTGTCCCCAAGCCAAAATGCATGGGTCATAGAATCAAGGATAGAAGCAGGAATAGTTCTTCAATCTTATTTTTTTTTATAAACTTCTTGCAGAATTTTTAATTTTTGTTTCCAGAATGTTGAGGTCTGCAGTCTTGATGGCCTTGGTCCTCAAGGGAGACTTCCACAAGGGGATATGTTGGTTTTGCTGAATTGGAAGGTGAGATTGGTCATTTTGGTGAAAAAATGGGGTATCCTATTAGCTGGGGAAATTGATCCCAACTACCAAGGGAAATTGAGTTGCTTCTATATGATGGAGGAAGGGAACAACAGACAGTCCAAAGTCTTGGGCACTTTTAGTCTTTCCATGTCCTCTAGTAAAAGTCAAGGGAAAACCATAGCAACCAAAACAAAAGTGAGACTGCTGAGAATCAGGCCCTCTTTAGGAAGGAGGGTCTGGGTCACTCTACCAACCAAAGAACCCCAACCACCTGTGGTGCTGGCTAAGGGCAAAGAAATGGAGAAGGGGTAATAAAAGGAGGAAGTAAGAGTAAAGTGAGTGTTTGAAAACAATAACATAAACTTACCAAACTCTCCTTTATTTTTCTTCATAGCTTTCATTACCACCTGAAATTATATATTTATTTGGTTACCTTTTATCATCTATCTTCTTGATTAATTTATAAGCTCCATGAGGACTGGATGTCTTATTCTATTACTGTATTGCCAATACCCGTATAATCTTGTGATCAATTTCAAATGAGGAAATGAGGACTGTAGTATATCTTCCAGATTCTTGGGAACTGTCCTGTTTTCTCTGAGAGAGCCTCTCCTCTTTCAAGCTTCTAACTCCGTCTAATCAACCTCTTCCCTTTTTACCCAAACCTGGGGGTGGTAGCTGCTCCCTCTCTGGTTTCTTAGTCTTCAAGAATTATTTTAACATCATAATTCACTATGTTAAATCATCTTTTGTGAAAAACCTGATGTGGTTTCTGTTTTCCACATGGGATCCTGACTGTTATATAAGCTGTACATCTCATCCATGGCCATGTGGTTTGCTTGGCCTCCCATGGGCAGGTATATTTCTCTGTCTGTCCATATGATTTGTGTTGGCCAATGGAGTGTGATTAGATGTGATATGTGCCACATCTGATAAGTCAGATACTTTTAAAATACTATACTTTTAATTTTGAGTTGGGTGGAGGTTTATATGCAGTTGTAAGAAATAAAGCAGAGTGACCCCATGGCCTTTTTATCATTTCCCCCCAATAGTAACATCTTGTAAAATATCATATAATACACAACCAAGACATTGACATTGATAAAATCCAGCATTCTTACTCAGATTTCCCTAGCTTGGGGCAGAAAGTTTTACAATGATCATGAGTTTTAGCTATTCTCCCCCTCCGTCATGTGAACAAGACGGTGGACCATATCCACAGATCTGAGCAAAGGCACAGCTATTCTGTCGCCAGCCAGGGACATACATCCATATGAGCAGGAGAAATCTTTAGTTGTTAAGAACTGAGAAATTTGAGGTTTGTGCTATCTTAGCCTGACTACTTAGTAAAGAGAGAGATGAAAGAGGGGACTTTATTCTAGATAGAAGGGTTAGAAATACCTTCATAGCAGAAGGGACATCTGAGCAGGGACCTGCCTGGAGGAAGGATGCCACTCAGGGAAATGGCTCGGGATGATCATTCACATTGAGGAGGCAGCAGGTATGAAACCCTTCCGTGGGATGAGTACATGTATCAGAGAAGGAACAGAGCGAGCATGATGGGCGCAGGATGCAATGAGTGAGGATAAGGATGGGCAGAGAAACAGAGGGGCTGATATCATCTAGTCCATGGTCAAAGAATGGATTTTATTTTCAATGCCCTTTTGATAATAATTTTCAGAGCTTCATATTAATATCCTGGATAGTTCTATTAAGGATGTCTTCCTCACACGAAGTTGAAATCTGCCTCTTAGCCACATCTTCCCTTTTACACTATTTCTGTCTTTTGTTTCTTGTAGAAAGTGCCTTCTCCTGTGACCGGCCTCACATATTTGAGAATGGCAGTGATGCCTTCCCAAGTCTCTTTACTTGAGTTAAACAGTTCTGCTTAGTTAAATTAGGTAACTTTGTGTTTCACATAGTTTTTTTTTTTAAGAGAACATTTTAGACTTAATTCTGTTAATTGGTTATTCAGATAATAATTATTTTTGTGATTCATAAGGTGAGAATATCTAGAATCTTAGAGATACCACATGTACTTGTGGGAGTATATCATTTATGTATGCTGTCTCATTCACTACATTATTCGGAAGATATGTCCCCAAGACTGGTATTTGTCAGTGGTTATTTGACTGACTTAACATGAATTTCCTATTTAACGAAGAAATGGAAGGGAGAAAAGTGTTATAAGCCAAAGAAAGCAGTCCTCTAAAACAGTGATAGCTACCCACACGTTAATGTGTATACAAAACACTTGGGGATCTTGTTAAAATTCAGATTCTTAATCAGTAGGTCTGGGGGAAGATCCCAGATACTAGATTTTAGTGGATGCTGCTACTGTGTGGACCATTATTCTGAGCAGCAAGGTTCTAAAGAACTCACCCCAGTAGAGAATTACTCTACGTGCCAAGGCAGGTGTAGGTACACCAGTCCATTGGCTGTGTAATATAAGCAGAGCTCTTCGATCAGTTCAGGGTGTTCTCAGATGCCAGCAGAACCATATAGGACACGTCAGAAAAATCATCTTTAAGCCATTTCTAGACTAATACTTCAAGGACAGAGACTTTAAAGAAAGTGATTGGTTCTCAAATTGCTGTTGCTCGATTTCCTGTGTAACTGAATGAGTGTTTCCATGGGACAGTGATGCGACTGATGGTAAGAGGCCTGTGGACACAGTTATAGAATATAGTGTATCTTTAATGGCAAAGGATAAGGAAACTGAAGCGTGTTGCAAAAGCGGGAGACAATAAGGTATGTTCCCAGACAAAGGCATCTCAGGTCTCTTACCCTCCATAGGAAAATGGATCAGCTGCTGATACCACCTGCATGGAGTTAGAGTTCTTGCATTGGTGACAACCTCCCACTTTGCATTGCTGGAATGCAGGTGCATTCTCATGTACTTTGCTAATGGTATTGAGACAGCCTACCTGTGTGCCAGCTCATGGTACAAGCACAAGCTGAGAACCTTTCTGAGGGTCCTCTGTAAGACCAACCAAATCAAAGATCAGTTTCTCAGATGCGGCATCTCTTAACACTTACACATTAGATCTGCCCAAGGTTCATTCCTGCACTTAACATGAGGAAAAATACAGGTAGATCATAGGATATGGTGAAAAATATCTTCCCCTAAGATAGCAAAAGACAGCAAAGTCAGTGTCTTCTGTTTCCCCTTTATTCCCTTATAAACAACCAATATGGCAACTGCTGTAAATTAATTATGATTTACCAGAAAAATTCTGGTATATAGAAATATTTCCCTAGGAATGGTTTTCCTCAGAGAAATGTTAATAACATTGAAAGAATTCATAAGGTCATAGATTGCCAGAACTAGAGGTTAACGGAGAGATGTTCTAATTCATAAAGTTTATGATGAAATCATTATGGCTTGTAATTATTCTGAAGAAACAATATAAAAATTGGTCTCTCTGTAGACTTCACCTGCAGTCATTTCTAAGCCAAAGAATGCTCAAACGACTGCACAATTGCACTCATCTCACACGCTAGCAAAGTAATGCTCAAAATTTTCCAAGCCAGGCTTCAACAATACGTGAACTGTGAACTTCCAGATGTTCAAGCTGATTTTAGAAAAGGCAGAGGAACCAGAGATCACATTGCCAACATTGGCTGGATCATCAAAAAAGTAAGAGAGTTTCAGAAAAACATCTATTTCTGCTTTATTGACTATGCCAAAGACTTTGACTGTGTGGATCACAATGAACTGTGGAAAATTCTGAAGGAGATGGGAATAACAGACCACCTGACCTGCTTCTTGAGAAACCTGTATGCAGGTTGGGAATCAACAGTTAGAATTGGACATGGAACAACTGACTGGTTCCAAATAGGAAAAGGAGTACATCAAGGCTGTATATTGTCACCCTGCTTATTTAACTTATATGCATAGTACATCATGAGAAATGCTGGGCTAGATGAAGCACAAGCTGGAATTAAGATTGCTGGGAGAAATATCAATAACCTCATATATGCAGATGACACCACCCTTGTGGCAGAAAGTGAAGAACTAAAGAGGGGAGTGAAAAAGTTGGCTTAAAGCTCAACATTCAGAAAACTAAAATCATGGCATCTGATCCCATCACTTCATGGCAAATAGATGGGGAAACAGTGGAAACAGTGGCTGACTTTATTTTTCTGGGCTCCAGAATCACTGCAGATGGTGATTGCAGCCATGAAATTAAAAGACGCTTACTCCTTGGAAGCAAAGTTATGACCAACCTAGATAACATATTAAAAAGCAGAGACATTACTTTGTCAAAAAAAGGTCTGTCTAATAGTCATGTATGGATGTGAGAGTTGGACTATAAAGAAAGCTGAGCACCGAAGAACTGATGCTCTTGAACTGCGGTGTTGGAAAGACTCTTGAGAGTCCCTTGGACTGTAAGGAGATCCAACCAGTCCATCCTAGGGGAGATCAGTCCTGGGTGTTCATTGGAAGGACTGATGTTGAACCTGAAACTCCAATACTTTGTCCACCTGATGAGAAGAGCTGACTCATTTGAGAAGTCCCTGATGCTGGGAAAGATTGAAGGCAGGAGAAGAAGGGGACAACAGAGGATGACATGGTTGGATGGCATCACCAACTCAATGGACATAAGTTTGGATGGACTCCGGAAGTTGATGATGGACAGGGATGCCTAGCGTGCTGCAGTTCATGGGGTCGCAAAGAGTCAGGCATGACTGAGCAACTGAACTGAACTGAACTGAAGCCAACAAACTGTAGTGAACTAACTGATTAACTCTTAAAATATTTTTCCATGACAGATGACTCTCAGTTTTGGTCTAGAATTGGATATGAGTCCTAAGTTGGCCTGGTTAGCCTGGAATGGAGGATAGTATTATAATGAGTGTTGAGAGCCAGGTTTTATGCCTCTTCTCTTTTTCCAAAAACAAACAAGGACAACTGTATCCACAAAGGAACCTGTCTTATGGTGAAACCAACAATGTGTATGGCAGAACAGATAGATCAAAAGAACTTAGGTCCTTTTGAATTAAAAACATTGATCACTGATTATAGTACCCTTAGCAATCATTCTGCTTTTGAACTTCCAATATTTTTCTTCATTATTTAAGCCAAGTTGTAGTTAAGTTTTCAGAAACTATAGGGGTTATAGCAAGGCCTCTGGAACTAGACTCAGTTCAATTTATTCACTCACATGTATCTGACTCTTTGCGACCCCAGGGACTGCAGTGCACCAGGCTTCCCAGTCCATCACCAACTCCTGGAGCTTGCTCAAACTCATGTCCATTGAGTTGGTGATGCCATCCAACCATTTTTCATCCTCTGTCATCCCCTTCTCCTCCTGCCTTCGTTCTTCCCCAGCATCAGGGTCTTTTCCAATGAGTCAATTCTTTGCATCCGGTGGCCAAAGTATTGGAGTTTCAGCATCAGTCCATCCAAAGAATATTCAGGACTGATTTCCTTTAGGATTGACTGGTTGGCTCTCCTTGCAGTCCAAGGGACTCTCAAGAGTCTCCTTCAAAACCGCAGCTCAAAAGCATCAATTCTTCAGTGCTCAGCTTTCTTTATGGTCGAACACTCACATCCATACATGACTACTAGAAAAACCATAGCTTTGACTAGACAGACATTTGTCAGTAAAGTGATGTCTCTCCTTTTTAATATGCTGTCTACATTTGTCATAGCTTTTCTTCCAAGGAGTAAACATCTTTTAATTTCATGGCTGCACTCTCCATTTGAGTGATTTTGGAGCCCAAGGAAATAAAGTCTGTCACTGTTTCCATTGTTTCCCCACCTATTTGTCATGAAGTGATGGAGCCAGATGCCATGATTTTAGGTTTTTGAATGTTGAGTTTCAAGCCAGCTTTCTCACTCTTCTCTTCCATTTTCATCAAGAGGCTCTTGATAAGGGTGGTGTCATCTGCATATCTGAGGTTATTGATATTCCTCCCAGCAATCTTGATTCCGGCTTGTGCTTCATCCAGTCTGGCATTTTGCATGATATACTCTGCATATAAGTTAAAAAAGCAAGGTGACGAAAAACATCCTGACATACTCCTTTCCCAATTTGGAACTAGTCTGTTGTTCCATGTCCGGTTCTAACTGTTGCTTCTTGACCTGGATACAGGTTTCTCAGGAGGCACTTAAGGTGGTCTGGTATCCCCATCTCTTGAAGAATTTTCCACATTTTGCTGTGGTCCATATAGCATAGCATAGCAAGTGAAGTATAAGTAGATGTTTCTAGATGGAACTAGACTGCCTGGGTCTGAATCCTGACTCTGTAACCATATAGTCATGTAGTCTTGGGGAAGTTACTTAGAAACCTCATACCTTAGTTTTCTTGTTTATAAAATGGAGGTGTAAATGGTACCCATTGTCCTAGGGTTACTCTGAGATTAACTGAGTTAATGCATGTAAAGTGCTTGGAACAAGGCCTGGCTAATGCATAAACTAAAAAAGTGTTCGTTATTAACACTACTACTGCTATTACTACTAATATTTGCTGATAACAATCTAAAAGTTTTCATTTATTTACTCATTCATTGGTTAAATATATATTGAGTGACCACAGTATACATAGTTTTGGATCGAGTTGAGATTGGGATACATTTATGATCACAATGTCAGCTTTTAAACTTCCTTCCTTCCTCCTTCTTCCCTCCGTCCCATCCTTCTTTCCTTCATTTCTTCTCCTCCTTCTCATTTTATTCCTCTTTCTCTTCTCCTTCTTCCCATTTCTCTTCCTCCTTGTCTTCTTTTCTCTTTTCTATCTCTCATTCTCTGTTCCTTCACTTTGGGATTATGAGGTTGAAATATTTTGTTTTTGGCAATCAATATATGAAAACATTGTAGGAAACTTATGGTTGATTTTAGCTTTTGTTTATTTTCCAGAAGTATGTTTTTTGTTTTCCATTTTTCTGGGCCAAATAGTGTTTTTCTGCTGCTGCTGTTGCTAATTCACTTCAGTCGTGTCCGACTCTGTGCGACCCCATAGACGGCAGCCCATCAGGCTCCCCCGTCCCTGGGATTCTCCAGGCAAGAACACTGGAGTGGGTTGCCATTTCCTTCTCCAAAGCATGAAAGTGAAGTCGCTCAGTCATGTCTGACTCGTAGGGACCCCATGGACTGCAGCCTACCAGGCCCCTCCGTCCATGGGATTTTCCAGGCAAGAGTACTGGAGTGGGGTGCCATTGCCTTCTCTGAGTGCTCTAGTTGGGATTAATAAAGACTTAGCTAATGTGTGTGCTGTTCTGTGTGCTAAATTACTTCAGTCACGTCCTACTCTTTGTGACCCTATGAACCGTAACCTGCCAGGCTCCTCTGTTAATGGGATTCTTTAGCCAAGAATACCGGAGCGGGTTGCTGTGCCCTCCTCCAGGGGTATTCCCAAAACCCAGGGATCAAACTGGAGTCTCCTCCCTCTCTTGCATTGGCAGATGGGTTCTTTACCACTAGCGCCAGCAGGGAAGCCCTTAGCTAATGTGATTCACTCCCAAACTGATCATTTGAAAATGCATTACTTACCATCTAGAACACTTTGGATATGAAATTAGTAGGTGAAACTTCAATAATGAAAATGCAGACAGCCTGGGTCCAGAGAACCTTAAAAGGAACAGCACAGGGAATTTTGATGAATGAAATACCTTTTGTACTGATCTAATGTGTTATAATTGAAGATAAGTTCACTTTCTTTTCTTCTCAGTCTGTTGGTAGGTGTTCTTCAATATGTGTTAGTACATCCTAGTAGAATCCCCACCAAGCATGGTGGTTTTGTGGATCTGTGGCATCATCAAAGTATTTACTCTGGAGGTCTAGTGACTGACTCTCTTAGATGAAGCAGAGAAACTCCATGAAGTGGAGCTCCTAGAATTTTGGACATAAAACTCATTCCTCCAGGAAATTAAAACATTTTAACAAAAGTGGTGCTAGGTAGCTTACCTTCAGTTCCTATCAGATGACATGCCAAATTTCCCTAGATTTAGAGAAAATAGTATGAGTTTGTAAAGAAACTTCCTCTGGATTCCCATAGGAAATGTGGAAAGTCATTCTTGGACTGAGATCTTTTGGCTGTAGGTGTGTTTCTTTTTAAGGACTGTGGCGAAGCCATGAGTCCACCATACATGGCTTATACACCCTCTGCCTCTGTGAATAAGCTGCTTGAACTAAATTTTCTCATACTGTAGCAGTAAGAAAATGTTATTTTGAGTGTGGGAAAGTACTGAGTTGGAATCCGGAAGTCACGAACTCCTAAATTCAGTATTGTTCATTATTCCTAGATATCTGCTTTTAGGGACTAAAGTAGATGTGGCAAAGGCAGGTGCTGCAGTGTTTGGATTTCTCCTTTATTTCTTGTGGTGATGAAGCAATGGGAACAACTACTGGAGTCTAAATGAGATACCATTTGTCACAGTGGCTGGTACTGTGGAACATGGACTTGATAGTAAGAATCAACAAATCCCCACTTTTAAATTTTCCTTTATCATGGAATTTCCTGCCTTGGAGTATAAAAATCTCAGATGTAATTTTCTTGCATTTCATGCCAGAGAAATCTTCTCAATGAAAATTCCTTTTTCTCTTTTGTCCTTGCCGGGGAACACATGCTATTGTTGTTCAATCGCTGAGTTATGCCTGACTCTTTGTGAACCTGTGGACTGTAGTCTACTAGCTTCTTCTGTCCATGGGGTTCTCCCAGAAAGAATACTGGAGTGGGTTGCCATTTCCTTCAGCAGGGGATCTTCTCGGACCAGGGATCAGATCCACGTGTCCTGCTTTGGCAGGTGGATTCTTTACCACTGAGCCACCAGGGAAGCCCATAAATTCTCCATTTCTCACCTTACATGAAAATGACTGAAGTTGACCTCTGGGCTTCACGGGTGGCACTAGTGGTAAAGAACTTGCCTGCCAAGAGACATGAGCTTGATAGCTGGATTGGGAAGATCCCCTAGAGAAGGAAATGGCAACCCACTCCAGTATTCTTGCCTGGAGAATCCCAAGGACAGAGAAAACTGGCAGGTTGCAGTCCATGGGGTGCACAGAGTTAGACATGGCTGAAGTGACTTAGCATGCTTGCACCCGTAAAAATGAAGTTGACCTCTAGGAAAGCATGTAACTGTTGTGGTTCTTTATTCCCTGATATTTTTTGGAAGCACAGATAATGTTTAGCACTACTGATAATTTTTGCTGCTGATCTTTCTTTGCCTGTGAATAATTTGAAGACTTTAAAAATGGCTTGGAGGAATCAGGGAACAATGCTGCAACTGATTAAATAATTGAGAGGAGACCAAGTTTAGGATCTTTTATTCACATTCTGGAGATGAAAGAAAATATAAAATAATACTTTATGTAACTATTTAGTGCTTCTTATTTCTCCTTCATTGTGCTAAGCTTATAATATATAATATTTCATTCATGCTTCAAATGACTATATGAGTTTTACTATTATTAACTCTCATTACTACCATTATTATTAACATTTCAGAGATGAGGGAATTGAATTGAGATCTTGTGAGACTATGTGACTCACCCAACTCTCACAGCTAATAAATGCTAGAGTCAGAATTTCCAAAATCTATGATGTTCTTAAGCAGTATGACATACTGCTCCCCACTGCAGACACAATTGGTAATTTCTCTACCCAGTGTAAAAATCACTAAGGAAATCCACACATATAGCGCTTTTCCTTTGTTATACTACTTGAATCTTGTTATTATTATTATTTTTCAGTAACTGAAACAAACAAAAAAAGGAATCTTTAGTACCTGTCTCCAATGAGGATGTGAAAAATTAATAACGTTTATATTACTAGGTCTATCTGCTTTGAAATTTTCAGTCTGCCTGATAAATGTTTTGGAGATATACTTGGTCTCATTCTGTTAAAAGTAACTCTAAGTCAAGCCAGTGTTTCAATCATATAATCAGCACATTTTATCAGCAGATAAAACAAATGGTTAAAACACAGCTGAAGCTGAAGCTCTAAAATTTAGGTCACCTGATGCAAAGAGCTGACTCATTGGAAAAGACTCTGATGCTGGGAAAGATTGAGGGCAATGGGAGAAGGGGAAGACAGAGGGTGAGATGGCTGGATGGCATCACTGATTCAATGGACATGAGTTTGAGTAAACTCCAGGAGATAGTGAAGGACAGGGAAGCTGTGAATGCTGCAGTTCATGGGTTTGCAAAGCGTCAGACGCATCATAGAGACTGAACAACAACAAAGCATAGCAGAGAAGAGTTGAAAGGGAGTTGAGGAGAGAAGTTATAGCTTTGAATTTGTTATGGGATTGTATATGTGAGTAGGGGGGTGTAAGAAAGTATTAAGTAATGATGGAAAAGAAAAAAATTTAAATCATAGCTGAGTTTAAATCATGACTACTACTGACTCACAAGGATGTGGGCATGTACCCTAACACCCGTAAGTCTTCATGTCTCCATCTAGAATGACAGTAACTAGTACTAACTAGATTGGATTATTCTGAGTGCTAGAGAAGATGCCAAAGGCATGGTGGCTAAGACTGGGCAATTGGGCTGAATTAATAATATTGAAATCTGTACTTTGGCATTTTTATAATATCATGGGGACATAAATGATAGCTCTTCTTCTTGAAAGACCATTTCTAGTCATTGGATTGATTTTGTTTATTTCTGTACTGAGATAGATAAAATATGAAATAGGTAAAAGATGGTCTTTGTTGTTATTGTTTTTCAGTCACTTAGTCATGTCCGACTCTTTGTGACCCCATGAATTGCAGCATGCCTGGCTTCTCTGTCCTTTATTATCTCCCAGAGTTTGCTCAAACTCATGTCCATTGAGTCAGTGATGCCATCCAACCATCTTGTCCTCTATCTCCTCTCCTTTTTGCCATCAGTCTTTCCCAGCATCAGGGTATTTTCCAATCAGTCATCTCCTTGCATCAGGTGGCCAAAGTATTGGAACATCGACTTCAGCATTAGTCCTTTCAAAGAATATTCGGGGTTGATTTCTTTTAGGATTGACTGGTTTGAACTCCTTGCAGTCCAAGGTATCATCAAGAGTTATCTACAGCACCACAGTTTGAAAGAATCAATTCTTTGGTGCTCAGCCTTCTTTATGGTCCAACTCTCACATCCAAACATGACTGCTGGAAAAACCATAGGTTTGACTAGATGGACATTTGTTGGCAAAGTGATGTCTCTGCTTTATAATGAACTGTCTAGGTTTTTCATAGCTTTTCTTCCAAGGAGCGAACATCTTTTATTTTATGGCTGCAATCACCATCTGCAGTGATTTTGGACCTTAAGAAAATGCAGTCTGCCACCATTTCCATTTTTTTCCCATTTATTTGTCATGAAAAGATGGGACTGGATGCCATGATCTTCAGTTCAATTCCATTGCTCAGTCATGTCCAACTCTTTGCAACCCCATGGACTACAGCACGTCAGGCTTCCCTTTCCATCACCAACTCCCAGAGCTTGCTTAAATTCATGTCCACCGAGTCGGTGATGTCTTCCAACTATCTCATCTTTCTCTGTCATCCCCTTCTCCTTCCTTCATTCTTTCCCAGGATCAGGGTCTTTTCCAATGAATCCGTTTTTTGCATCAGGTGGCCAAAGTACTGGAGTTTCAGCTTCAGCATTAGTCCTTCCAAAGAATATTCAGGTTGATTTACTTTAGGATGAACTGGTTGGATCTCCTTGCAGTCCAAGGGACTCTCAAGAGTCTTCTCCAACACCACAGTTCAAAAACATCAATTCTTTATAGTCCAACTCTCACATCCATACATGACTGCTGGAAAAATCATAGCTTTGACTAGATGGACTTTTGTTGGCAAAGTAATGTCTCTGCTTTTTAATATACTGTCTAGGTTGGTCATAGCTTTTCTTCCAAGGAGCAAGCATCTTTTAATTTCATAGCTGCAGTCTCCATCTGCAGTGATTTTGGAGCTCCCCAAAATAAACTCTGTCACTGTTTCCATTGTTTCCCCATATGTTTGGCATGAAGTGATGCAGCCAATTGCCATGATCTTAATTTTCTGAATGTTGAGTTTTAGCCAACTTTTTCTCTCTCCTCTTTCACTTTCATCAGGAGACTCTTTAGTTCTTCTTCGCTTTCTGCCATAAGGGTGGTGTCATCTGCATATGTGAGGTTATTGATATTTCTCCCAGCAATCTTGGTTCCAGCTTGTGCTTCATCCAGCCTGGCATTTTGCATGATGTACTCTGCATATAAGTTAAATAAGCAGGGTGACAGTATACCGCTTTGACATACTCCTTTCCCAATTTGGAATCAGTCTGTTGTTCCATGTCTGGTACTAACTGTTGTTTCTTGACCTGCATACAGATTTCTCAGGAGGCAGGTCAAGTGGTCTGGTATTCCAATCTCTTGAAGAATTTCCCACGATTTGTTGTGATCCACACAGTCAAAGGCTTTGGTGTAGTCAATAAAGCAGAAATAGATGTTTTTCTGGAAATTTCTTCATTTTTTGACGATCCATAAGATGTTGGCAATTTGATCTCTGGTTCTTCTGCCTTTTCTAAATCCAGCTTGAACATATGGAAGTTCACAGTTCACATACTTTTGAAACCTGGCTTGGAGGGTTTTGAGTATTACTTTGCTAGTGTGTGAGATGAGTGCAATTGTGCCATAGTTTGAGCATTTTTTGGCATTGCCTTTCTTTGGGATTGCAATGAAAACTGACCTTTTCCATTCCTGGGGTCACTGCCGAGTTTTCCAAATTTGCTGGCGTATTGAGTGTAGCACTTTCAGAGCATCATCTTTTATGATTTGAAATAGCTCAACTGGAATTCCATCACCTCCACTAGCTTTGTTCAAAGTGATGCTTCCTAAGGCCCATTTGACTCTGCATTCCAGGATGTCTGGCTCTAGGTGATTGATCACACCATCTGATTATCTGGGTTGTGAAGATCTTTTTGTATAGTTCTTCTGTATGTTCTTGCCACCTCTTCTTAATACCTTCTGCTTCTGTTAGGTCCATACCATTTCTGTCCTTTATTGTGCCCATCTTTGCATGAAATGTTCCCTTGGTATCTCTAATTCTCTTGAAAAGATCTCTAGTCTTTCCCATTCTATTGTTTTCCTCTATTTCTTTGCACTGATCACTGAAGAAGGCTTTCTTGTCTCTCCTTGCTATTCTTTGGAACTCTGCATTCACATGAGTATGTCTTTCCTTTTCTCCTTTACCTTTAGCTTCTCTTCTTGTCTCAGCTATTTGTAAGGCCTCCTCAGACAACCATTTTGCCTTTTTGCATTTCTTTTTCTTGGGGGCGGTCTTGATCCCTGCCTCCTAACAATGTCATGAACCTCCATCCATAGTTCTTCAGGCACTCTGTCTGTCAGATCTAAACCCTTGAATCTATATGTCACTTCCACTGCATAATCATAAGGGATTTGATTTAGGTCATACCTGAATGATCTAGTGGTTTTCCCTGCTTTCTTCAATTTAAGTCTGAATTTGGCAATAAGGAGTTCATGATCTGAGCCACAGTCAGCTCCTGGTCTTCTTTTTGCTGACTGTATAGAGCTTCCCCATCTTTGGCTGCAAAGAATATAATCAGTCTGGTTTCGGTATTGATCATCTGGTGATGTCGATGTGTAGAGTCTTCTCTTGTGTTGTTGGACGAGTGTGTTTGCTATGAAAAGTGTGTTCTCTTGGCAAAATTCTGTTAGCCTTTGACATGCTTCGTTTTGTACGTTAGGCCAAATTTGCCTGTTACTCCAGGTATCTCTTGAATTCTTACTTTTGCATTCCAGTCCCCTATAATGAAATGGACATCTTTTTTGGTTGTTAGTTCTAGAAGGTCTAGTGGGTGTTCATAGCACTGTTCAACTTCAGCTTCTTTGACGTTACTGGTTGGGGCGTAGACTTGGATTACTATGATACTGAATGGTTTTAGTTAGCCGTGATCTTGGTTTTATGAATTTTGAGTTTTAAGCCAGCCTTTTCACTCTCTTCTTTCATCATCATCAAGAGGCACTTTAGTTCCTCTTTGCTTTCTACCTTTAGTGTGATATCATCTGCATATCTGAGGTTGTTGGTATTTCTCCCAGGAATCTTGATTCTAGCTTGTGCTTCATCCAGTCCAGCATTTTGCAGTATGTATTCTGCATATAAGTCAAATAAGCAGGCTGACAATATATAACCTTGGCATACTGCTTTCCCAGTTTTGAACCAGTCTGTTTTTCTATGCCCAGTTCTAACTGTTGCTTCTTGACCTGCATACAGGTTTCTCAGGAGGCAGTTAAGGTGGTCTGGTATTCCCATCTCTTTTAAATTTTCCACAGTTGTGATCCACATGGTCAAAGGCTTTGGCATGGTCAATGAAGCAGAGGTAGATTGTAGTTGGTTGTATTAAATTCATATTCCAGAAAATAATTCTTGGCTGGGCAGAATGCTTAACAACAAGAGCAAAAAATAATAAAGCCTAGGGTGATACATTTTAGAAAGTGATAATTCCTTCTTAAGATTTTGACTGAACACAATTTTCTCTGAGTAAGGAAGGGAGGTAGCTTTGCATGAGTTAAGAAGATGAGGAGGTCAGGGAACTGTGACTATGAAATTCTGTTTGCATAATTCTCCATTTTGTTAGATGCTTACTGGGTGCTTGGTGATGATGGTAGACAACTCGTCCCTCTGTGTGTGAGACATCAATGGTGAGAGAGGAGACTCATCTGCCACTTTCAAAGTGTACCATGTCTCAGGGTTGATCAGGACTGGTCTGTTTCGTTTTCAAAAGTGGGAGCTAATGTTATTTTCTAAACTTTTTTTCCCTTAAAGATTAAACTAGAAGGTTGCACCTCAAGAAATTGAGTTTGATTCATTCCATTTCATTAATTCAACAAGAGGTGAATTCCCTTAATTCAGAGAACTTAAGTCTATATTCCAGCATTGAGAGACCAGTTTGTTGTCAGTGCACTCATATCCTTCACTCACAACCCAGTGGATTACTTTTGAGTCCATAAACTGAAACTTCAAATTTTTTTAATTAAATGAGATGCATGTGAAAACACTCAGCATGATCTTGGGAGAGAGCAGAGCAAATGAACTCTTAGTCTCTTTTATTTTCATTTCCCCTCTTCTTTGCTTCTAATCATGATTTAAAACTTTTATGTTAATACATAACTTTTCCAAGATGATGTTTTAACAACAATACTTCGAAAAAACATGGAAGCAAAAACAACAGTCTTTCACTCTGAGCTATTTTTGTAAACCCATATGATGCCTTGGGTCATTTATAGCTTCCTGGTGAGTTCTTAATTGGATCACAATGAGGCTTCATTTTTTTTAATCAACACCTTAGAGAGAAAATTATTTGTATCAATTTGTGACTTATTTTTCCTGTTTGTTTTGATAATCATGAACTATTTACAATTTGAAAATGTGTCATTAATTGATGGTGAACATTCATAAAAAGCTAAAAATTAATTATACAACACAGCAAAACATACTTTTATTTCTCTTCTCTTGGGAAGAATTTGACAAGTTGTTTTTCTTTCATATTCATATTGGCAGGATATTTTAGAATGGTATAATAGAAAATACTACTTACTTAAAATTGATAAATTTGTTCAAATCTCTTTCTTTCTTTCCCTTCCTCCCTTCCTTCATTTTTCCGTTCTTCCTTCCCTTCACCTGGCTCACTGCATGCTTAGAATCTAGTATAAAAAATTTTTTAAAAGCACACATTAACTACTCTTAATATATTGGCAAAGACAAGGCAAGTTCCCAACATAGCAATGATTAAAGAATGAATGTGTTAAAGGCCATAATGAAGGAATAGAGGGACTAATTGTTAAAGATTTAATGAGTGCTATTGTGTGCCAGACACATTATCTTGGGCATTATATACATACAAATTGTAATTTATTTCTTCCAACAACCCTATGATGCAAGCATCTTTCCCTATATTTTATAGATAAGGAAACTGAGGTACAAAAATATAATCAAAACCAAAATCATGTTCAGTATCACATTGTTAGTCAGTGGCAGATCTGGGATATAAATTCAGGTAATATTTACTACAAATATGCTCTTTCTATCACAGTATGATGCCTCCTGTATTAGTTTCTTACTGCTGCTATAACAAATTGCCGTACACTTAATGTTATAGGACGACACAGATTTATTTTCTTTTTTATTGAAGTATAGTTGATTTATAATATTATATATTTAAGGTGTCTAGCATAATGATTTACAATTTTGAAGGTTATACTCTGCTTATACTTGCTATAAACTATTGGCTATATTCCCTGTGCTGTATGATATATCCCGATAGCTTATTTATTTTATACATAATAGTCCGTATCTCTTAATCCCCTACAAATTTATTATCTTACACTTCTAAAGATTTGAAGTCTGAAAGGGGTCTCTTTGGGCTAAAATCAAGGGGTCAGCAAAGTTGTGTTCCTTTGTGAAGGTTCAGGGGTAGAATGTGTTTTCTTGTCTTTTCTACCTTCCAGAGGTTGCCTGCAGTCCTTGGCTTGTGGGCCGCTTTCAGCTTCAAAGCCATCAATGTTAAAACGTTTTTCTCATTGCATTGCTCTGACAGACTTTTCTTCCTCCTTCTTCCACGTTTAAAGACTCTTTTTAAAAAAAATTTTCCAGCCAAGTTGTGAATCATGTGGGTTATTACTTCCCTGACCAGGGACGGAACCCACCTCCCCTGCATTAGAAGCACAGAATTGAGCCACTGGACCACCAGGGAAGTCCCTTAAAGACCCTTGTGATTATACTGGGCCCACCTGATAATCCAGGATACTCTCCCTATTTTAAGGTCAGCTGATTAGCAGCCTATAATTTTATCTGCAACCTTAATTCCCCCTTGCCATGTAACATAACATACTCCCAGGATCTGGGGATTAGACTGTGAGTGTCTTCGTAGGGAGAGCATTACTCTGCCTCCCAAAAATGAGGGTATAGGAGAGTTTAGAGGAAAGGGAGATGTTGGGGCTAGGAGCATAGGAAGGGTTCGTGGAGAAAATGATATTGAGCTGAATCCTAAAAAACAGAGGAAAGGGGATTCCTAAGGGATCACATAGCTACAGGAAGCCATAGAAGCAAATACAGTATATGCAGGTATATACTGAATTTGAAATACCAGCCAGGTGAATATTAATAAGCAGAGGATAACTGATTTTTTCATTTTTATCATGAAGTTTAAGTGAAGGTAGATAGGGCTTTGGGGAGTGAATGATGTGATTTAAAAATCTGTACACTGCTGATGGGGCTGTAAGACGATTCAGATCTTATGGGGAGTAGTTCAGCAATGCATATTAAGAGCTTTGGACTTTTACCAGTTCTGTGATCCTCTAATTCCACATGGCTATTTATAATAACTGGAAAGTTATAAACAACCTAAATATGCTATAAAGGGAATTGTTAAAAAGCTTGTCATCAGTGCAAATGATGGCATATTGTACAGATATTTAGAAGTTATGTATAACTTATGTATATGTATAAGTTATACATATTTAGAAGCTATATTTAGAAGGATAACATTTATTAATATGGACAAATGATCACTATATGTAACATCCAAAGAAAGAGGCTACATACAGAGTAGTGGTTCTCATTTGGAGAATAAGAATTCATTGAGCCTCTTCTGTGTGGCAGGCCTTATACTGGACATGTTTATGAATATTCATTTAGTTCTCACAATGGGCTCATAAGATAGGCAATCTTATTAGCTGTTCTAGTGATGAGAAAACAAACAACTATTTTGGTCAAGATCACACCAACATGATAGGGTTAGATTTGAACTCAGGAAATAAAACTCATAGCCACTGTGCCAGATTTCCACCCACTATTTTACATTATTTCTGTGTCTCAGATTTGAGAAATGGATGCAATTGTTATGGGAATTGTGAATAAACCAAAGGCTATTTTTTTCAAGTTGCAGATCAATTGTCAAAAATCTGGGAAAGCCCATGGGAATGTCTTACCTGTAAAAATGTGGGTCACAAAAGGAAAGAATAAATGTCAAAATCATGGGCCAGATGAAATAAACATGGAAATAGTGGATATCTTTGAGCAATAGATTTGGGGCAATTGTTATTTTATTTTTTTACTTACGTGAGTTTTTTAAACTCTTTAAGTGAAATTTCTAAACCCTTAGTAAATACATATTACCTTTTAAATAAGGGAATAGTTACTAGAAATAAACACCAGGAAAGGTTAAGAAGAGTATCCTAGAATGGAGTGCTGCCTATTTAATGAGGAATATCCACAAAGTCTAACATGTCATAGCTGTAGTACTTCAATTTAGGGCCCCCCTTCTCATATATCAGGGCTTCTCTGGTGGCTTAGATGGTAAAGAATCTGCCTGCAATGCAGGAGATCTGAGTTTGATCCTGGGTCAGGAAGATGCCCTGGAGAAGGAAATGGCAGTCCACTCCAGTATTCTTGCCTGGAGAATTCCATGGACAGAGGAGCCTGGCGGGCTACAGTCCATGGGTCACCAAGAATTGGACATGACTGAGTAACTAACACTTTCACTTTCTCATATATCAGTTACAGCTTTAGGACCATATAGACAGTGACTGAGATAAACTGTAATCCAATAAGGAGATAAATGCCTATGAGTTGAACAAGTCCAAAAAAGTGCTTACTCTTCTCCAGGTGATGGGCTAATTTCCAATTGAGAAATCTGAAAAACATTCATGAAGTGAAGCTCTTATAGACAGAATCAATTAGAAGGGATATGGAAGTCCATGAACCATAGCCTTCTTTTAACAATGGCCCAGCGAAAAGAGATTATTGAATTTTCAGTTTTACAAAGTTACCAACTCAAATCCTATTTTAACTTTGACTGTCCCAAGCATTATCTTTACTTTAGCAGAATTTCCACTCTAAATAAATGGAAAATAGCGTTAGGTTACCCTTAACGCAGGATCACCCCAGGTAATTTTTCAAGCAGGTCTTACCTTTCAACCTTGTGTATTTTATGCCCCTCCCTCCACAACCTTCTGAAACTTTTACACTTCCTCCAAAACTAGGAAAAAGAATTACTGAGCCTAATTTAGAAAAATTGATGCTTTTGATCTGCGGTGTTGGAGAAGACTCTTGAGAGTCCCTTGGACTGCAAGGTGATCCAAACCGTCCATCCTAAAGGAGATTGGTCCTGGGTGTTTATTGGCAGGACTGATGCTGAAGCTGAAACTCCAATATTTTGGCCACCTGATGCAGAGAGTTGACTCATTGGAAAAGACCCTGATGCTGGGAGGGATTGGGGGCAGGAGGAGAAGGGGACGGCAGAGGATGAGATGGCTGGATGGCATCACCAACTCGATGGGCATGAGTTTGAGTAAACTCCAGGAGTTGGTGATGGACAGGGAGGCCTGGTGTGCTGCGATTCATGGGGTCACAAAGAGTTGGACTTGACTGAGCAACTGAACTGAACTGAACTCTTTAGTAAAATATATTCCATTATTTAAAATGATCTGTTGGAAAGGCAGGATAGTGATGTCTATATTTACATATCTCAGCATCACATGGATTGGCCCAGAGTGGGTGCTTGATAAATATCATCAAATCAATATATGAATGGTTTCTTTTAAAAACTGAAGCACAGCTTTTGGACCAAGGTCATCATACATTCAAATCTGATTCTTATAGCACCTTTTGGGTGTTGTGCTGTTTTAAGAGAGTCCTCGGTCCTTTGTGTTTCTTCAGTTGGTGGCTCATGTTGTTTCTCCCCAGTGACACTCTCCTTCATTTATCCTTTTCATGTTTAATTCTCTTCATTTCTGAACACTCTTCAAATATAAAAAGGCATTTAATCTTCCAATGCGAAATGCCGGCCACTCTAGATTTGTGTCACCTGCAAAGTTTAATGTTGTACTAACTATTCCATCATGCAGATCACTGGCAGAAACATGGAATACCAATATTCTCAAGTCAAAGTCAAGAAGAAATCCACTAGTGATGTTCCCCCCTGCTCCTCCCGTTGACACCGATCTATTGATTATCCTTCTGAGAACAGCCTTTGTAATAACACAGTGGATTACTCCTGCTATCTATCAAGACTTGTGGTCTCCCAAGGAGTCACAGATGATGTATTAAAATAGTTTATTGGCATAGAACATCTTTAGCGAAGGAGAACAAGACATTTTACACAGTAAGTGGGTGGTAAATCACATTTTTGAAAATGGGATTATTTTTAAATGCTTTCAGATACTGTTTAGAGGAGGCCTATAATAAAGCCCATTGTCAAATGAAAAATCCCTAGGAAAAGTTAATAGTTATTCCCTAAATGTATTTTTTTGAGATTGGCTCTTTTATGGCAGATTTTCTCAGAGAAGATCACCTGCCCTCATTCCACCTCCCCCCCCCCCCCCCAATAAGCTTTATAAGATCTATAAGGCCCAATCGCTCTTGGAGCTGTATGTGACTTATCTAAGGATTAATGACTCAACCTCCTTTGCCGGTGTCCTGGGCTCCCTCTCAGACCTCACAGCCTTAAACGCCTTGAAGAAAAATGGCTCATCTACCCAAATCATCCATTACCAAAGCTGGAGCTTTCCAGTTGGCTAACCTTTCTTATGTTGAGACTTTGTTTAAATATTAGCACTGCTGGATAAGCTGCTAGTAGAATCAGTTCTAATTCTGTGCACAGCTACTGGAAAACAGAAACTGACTGGATATGTTCCAGTGAAGTAGGGTGGAAGCATGATGAATCTGCAATTTCTCATTTAACACTAATTTAAAGCAGACACCTCTGTGGACATATGAAGCTCATAGATAAACTTTAGGAGATGTAGGAAATTATATGCAACATTTTGTGTGTCTGTGCTCCACCCAGCAGTTCTCATCAAATCCAAGGATTCACAACCCAAATAACATTTAAGAAGGACTACATGACAAGTAGCTTTAGTCTTCAACTCCTTACTCCTAGACTGTATTTAATAGACCTTCCAAAAAATAAAATGTCTTTTAAAAGTTTAAACTTTATTATAATCAAAGAAATATGAATATATTTATGAGATACTACATTTTAAGTTACCTCACTGTGGAAAATCACAAGAATGAAACTTAGTATTGAAAAAGATGTAAGAAAACACACACCCTCAATTTCTGCTGGTGGGAGTTTATGCTCCATGTGGCAATTTGGCAAAAGCCTTAAAACACATATGCAATTGGATCGGCAACTCTTGTTTTAAGAAATTTGTCCTAAGGGAAAGAATTGGACAAGTATACAAAGATATTTATCTCAATGTTTATTACAGTATTGTTTACAATAGTGAAAAGTTTATAACTGTGCATTAAGGGGGTTAATTTAAGCCAGTTATGGTACACTCATTAAATGGATTTCCACAAAATAATATAGTTGTACATTTATCAGTATGGAGCCATACTTGTATTACATTAACTAAAAATGCTGGTGACAAAATAATATGTATAGTACTGAATGGAAACTATATTTCTTAGGTACAAATGGAAAATATATCTGAATATATACTGAAAAGATAGTCACAAAAATAATATTTGTGTTTACACTTAATTAGATTGTAGATGATTTTTCTTCTGCATTTATTGTGTCAACAAAGATAAACAATATAAATTTTAAGGCTATATGCAATAAAATAATAGAAGTTTATAGAGTCATCAGGGGGGAAAAATGCTTTGGGAGCTGACAAGAATTTTCTACAATGATACAATGGGTAAAATTTAATCATCTCATTATAGACACTAATCATCCGCTTATTTAGCCACTGATTTCTAGACAGAAGAACACTGCTTTCTGAAGAAATTCTAAATATTTTGCAGTTGAGTGTAGAAATATCACCTGTTATGTGCTCTGTATAGGGTCACTAAATTCCTTACTAAAGGAGAGAAAGATGACATGAGCTTATTGTTTCTTATAAAAAAATCCTTTTTTCTTCCTTATAACCCCCAGCACAGGGTAGCTAACTGAATTGGTGTTTGGTTGGCCTGTGCAAATAATAATTGAAAATTTACTTATTCCTTCATCAAAACTTTTATGTTATTTAATAGGTTCCAGGCACTATTATAAGAACTTTTCAAATTTGAGCTTAACCCTCTAAGCCACTCTAGGAGTGAAAGGTTATTATTATTCTGATTTTATAGTTGGAGGAGCAGATGACTCTAAAGACAGTTAAACATCCCTTATATACAGAATCTAAAAAGAAATGACACAAATGGATTTATTTACAAAAAAGAAACATACTCACACACTTAGAGAATGGGCATATGGATACCGGTGGGAAGGATTGGGGATAGGGATAGTTAGGGAGTTTGGGATTGACATGTACATACTGCTCTGTGTTAAATGGATAAAACAACAAGTTTCTACTGTATTAGCACAGGTAACTCTGCTCAAGTTTGTGTGACAGCCTGGATGGGAGCAGAGTTTGGGGAAGAGTGGATACATGTATATGTATGGCAGAGTCCCTTTGCTGTCCTGAAACTAGCACAACTTTGTTAATCGGCTATGAAAGTGAAAGTTGCTCTGTCCTGTCCCACTCTTGATGAACCCTTGGACTGTAGTCCATGGAATTCTCTAGGCCAGAATACTGGAATGGGTAGCCTTTCCCTTCTTCAGGGGATTTTTCCAACCCAGGGATCAAACCCAGGTCTCCTGCATTGCAGGCAGCTTCTTTACCATCTGAACCATGAGAAGCCCAAGAATACTTCAGTGGGTAGCCTATCCCTTCTCCAGCGACTCTTCCCTACCCAGGAAATGAACCTGGGTCTCCTGCATTGGAGGTAGATTTTTACCAACTGATCTATCAAGGAATATGCTATAAAATAAAAAGTTAAAAGAATAAAGACTGTTCAACTATCTTGTTTGCGATGAAGCAGCTGATTGATGTGAGTGATCATTTATCCTCAAGTTAGTAATTACTCGAGGATGTATACGATGTAGGAATGGAAATAACTTGAGGATCTTATGGTAGGGAAGGGTTATATTAATACAAATGATAACAAAGTTTTAGGTTGAAATCTAATGTGACCACCAAAATAATTTCAATAATTTTTATTAGGCTAGCAAAGTTTCTAATAAAATATATATTAAATAATCCAGATATATAATTGAAACAAAGCAATATCAAAAGTTTGTGCAAAAATGGCCAAATATATAAAATAGGGGGAACAAAAAGAGAAGTTAAGATAACCAGATGTTGATGACAACTACATCAGGAGGAGTGAGACTATGGGTGATTTTAATATTTTTAAATCACTTTCTAATTTTCCAAAATGAGTAGAGTGAATATTGTTACTCTAAAATAAAAGTTAATTCATTTCCTTTAAGTCACTAACTAGCGAGAAAAGTAACACATGTAAGGAGAAATGGCAATAAGATTTAATATCTACAAACATGATGCTTGATTTAATGGAGGCACCAATATGTGTGACCCTGAGCAGATTTCTTAGGAACACTGACTGTCAATGAATTTATGGATAGTCACTGAGTCCTGCCAAAACTCTGCTCTCTGGGGAACATTGGTCATTTCTTTCCTTCAGTGCTGAAATTCTCTGTTAGTCTTCTCACTTAGTAGAAGTGCAAAAATTGAAAAGTGCAAAGTAAGAATGAAAAGGGCTGGAGTAAATAGCACATGCTCAGCTAAAAGTCAAGAGCTTTAAAATATGCTGGGAAAATATCTATGAAAAATAGAATGCATGATTCAACTATTAAATAGTCATTGGTTTGGTTGCTGTTTCTGATCGAGCTAAAGTTCGGATGCATGCAAGCAAACCACAGCAGTATTTTGGTGGGAAAAATTCAACCTATTTCCAGTAAGGAACTGGATCTGTTTTTCTCTAGCCAGAAGGATAGAGTGCTGAAAATAGAAAAACTGAGAGTGGGTCACTTACCTGAAAGACAAAATCCCTCTTTCCCAGACAGGAATGAAAGTCACCTTAGGGACTAACATGCCGGGGACTCTCTCTGCTCTAGGGCTGGGTTGAAGAGATTGGGAGAGGTCTTTTAGACATATAGTATAGCTGGAAGACCCAGCTAAGAGTGTGGGTGTGTATGTATGAACATACGATTAAAACGCAGTAACACCAGGAATACTGGGCCCAGGGGAAGAATGGAACTTTAACAGTTAATTGTGACTCTGCAGAGAAGTCAGGTTACTTTTTCTTTCCTGGGTGAAGAGAACACTAACTGTAGGACTGTGGTAGTGACCCTTGGACTGTAAACACATCTCTTTTCTAGAGAGGGTTGGGTTAGCTAGAAGGCTTCAATGACAATACTTAAACCCACTAACAATTCATCAGCATGGGGAGGCCAGCTGCCGCGTTCAATGGCAGCACTGTTAGGCACCTATCTGGCACGAGTCGCTTTTCAACCCCATCTATGTCGATTTGTCTTGCCTTCCTTCCTTCGCTGTCAGGCAAACTGAATTAATCTTCACACATGAATCCTTTAATTCTGTCCTTTTGAAATGCAGAGATAATTGGGCTTTTTGGATAGCTTAGCTGTTGTTTTGGGTTTTGTTTTGTTTTACATTCTCTTCCCAAAACATGAATGCCCACAACTGACCCCTTGGGTGGAATAGACATTCCTCAAAGTCTTAGAGTCATCATGCAAGGAAGACTTCAGAGAAGAAGGAACAAGGACATTTCTAAAATCACTGGATTGTTAAAAGGAAGTGGTTTCATTTTGTATTTTAGGTTCTTGAAAGGGTGCCAGCTGCCAAGGCAGGGAAGTTGTGGACCACCCTTCTAGACCCCTAATTCATACTTGATGACACTTTGTAACAATTCTGTTGTTGTTTCAAAAATCTGTTCTCTCTTTCCCCCTCTTTTTCCTTGGAGAATTTACCCAAATTTATAGCCTCAGCTAGGCTCTCTGGCCTTCTCTTTGGTCTCAAAATTCAACACTCAGTCCCAATGCCCTGATATTTACACATAGATGTTCTGTTAACTTCAAATTAATAATGCCCATTATGTAGCCTGACAATTCCACCCCACCTCCATCAAATGTTCTCAACCTCATTTTGTGGTTTATTCTCCTAGACACCAGACATGAAAACTCAGAATTGCTTTTGTCTCCTCTCTTCTCTTCTTCCTATGATTAGACAGTTCCTAAGCCTCTTATGCTCTTCCTTTGATCTACTTCTTTGCTGAATTAATGGAACACTTTCTATCTAAACCAGTAGTTAGCATACTTACAAGAGCCCTTGTTTTATTAATTTTCATTTAGAAGTAGCAGAATTTTGATATTGTATGCCACTTAGATATGCCACATAATATCATATCTAATAGCATAATAGCATATTAGCATTAGATATAGCCAAAGCACCACTAACTAAGCCCCATTTATTCAACTTACTGGGGCTAACTAATGTTTTTTGGTTCCTTCTCACAAACGTTTGCAATGATTCCTGTAGTCTGCCGAAAGTTCAATACTTATTTCTGTTTTCCAAGTGTCAGCTACTTTTCTTCAGAAAACCTATTTATACCCCTTAAACTTACTATTATAATTATGTGGATCAATGGGGGTATAAACCCCCATCAAAAAAATGACTTGGTGTTTGGAAAGCTAAGTGGAATGGTTTTGAAAGACTTGAAAAAAGTGAATTGCTAAAAAATGCTGTTTTAACTTTAAATTCATATAATAAATGTTGATATGTATTTCCCTTTTTAATGACTGCTGGCTTTACCTGATTTTTTCAATTAATCATATATAGCTACTGAAGCTGACCCTCTAGCTCTGAAGTTTTTGGTGGGTGTCTTGAGGGATTACAGCACAGTGGTCCCTGGCATGGGCTCTGGAACCTGTCTGGGTTTAAATCCTGTCTCTATTTATAACTAGGTGTACCTCATTTTCCTCATTTGTAAATAAGGGTAATACCAATTTCTACCTCCTATGAGGATCAAATGAGTTACTTCACTTTAAATAGTGCGTAGCATGTAACAAGTTCTCAATAAATAGCATTTATAGGTAAAAGGGGAAGATGAGAAAAGTCAAGGTGAAGAAATGATCTAGGATAAAAGCCAAGCAATGCCCCTGGTATCAACATGATTCACAAAGTAAGGAGCTATTTCAGCTAATTTTCTGAGAAAATATGATCCAGAAGGTAATTCTACCTGCTATAACTAGTAATGACACTAACAAAGTAAATAAAAATAATAACAGCATCTTCATGGCACATTAATAACTCTTGAGTGTTTGTATTATTTTGATCTTTTGGGATAAATATGGAAATTAGAATCAGGTTCCCAGTTCTAATTCTAGTTTTGCCACAAAGTACTTAAGTGGCTTCTGGCCAGCTACATTTCCTTTCTGGACTAAAGGGCACTATTTGGGTAGTTGGAGGTATGTGCCTGCCAACTTCATTAAGTATAGAGTAGCAGGGGTACAGAGAGGCAGGTAGAAAGAATGAATTAGAGAGTGGTTGGGAGCTTAGAGTAAGAATTAAGTTGTGACATGACAGCTATAGAAAGGAGTGTTTCATCCGAGGGCTTTTGGGTGGCTGAAATTTAAAATGTGTTGTTCCGTGTCTGACTCTTTGTGACCCCGTGGGTTGTAGCACGCCAGGCTTCCCTGTCCTTTACTAGCTCTCAGAGTTTGCTCACATATTCATTGTATTTTGTAGGCCATAAACCTGTTCATGACTTTAAGTCTGTGTTTTGTGATTCACATTTATTGTATGAAAGGGAATGATTGGGGGTTTAAGTGACAGGATACAAAGCAGAAGAAAAACATAGGGGGGAGTGATCCGCATGGGATCTGGACTCATTCTGCATCTCTCTGTGGAAAAGTCTAAGCAGAGAATGGCTCTTCTGCCATCTTGGGTTGGAATTGCTTCAGATTTAAAGGTGTTGAGAAGCTTGGCTGCCCGTTGTTCAAATAAGGTATATGTCAGTGATGTCAACACAACGTGTTGAGGAAATGTTACATCTGTCTGCAATTGGCTACCTCTTGATAGGAGAAACACTGCTGGAAGCCTGGAGACCAGATGTTGCTTTCAATCACGCAGAGGTCAAACAGCTTTAGATGAAGAATGTCTGCACCTCCCCATCCCTGGCCCTAGCAGAAATATCCAAGGTGATTTTTGTGGAGTCATAATTGTTTTAGCTCACGTTCCTGTTTTTCTTAGTGTATGACATTGCCGCCACTAGAACAGAGCAATCAGATCGGTGGCCCTTGGTTCAAGAGCTATGAAGAAGACATCAGAGCCGAGAGATTCCTGTTCACAGGGTCACATGGCTTACATTCCAGCCTAGGTTTTGCCATTGCAGATGTTGAAGGAGTCTGAAAATATCACTTGTTTTCTCTAGTTTCTTAAACTGAGCAAAAATGAGAGCATTATTCTAAATGGCCTGTGTTATCCTTTCCAGTTTAATATTTTGCAATTATGCAGATATGAGGGAAGCCTGGTCTTGGCTAAGGCTTGGGACAACCACCTGGAAAATCAGTACAGTGGTGTTTCCAGAACGAAAACCTCCTCTGGTATTTCCTACTAGTCCATGTGGGAAAAAACAGTTAAAACAGCTGGTTGGAAACATGTCCTGAGCCAGAATGAGAAATGACTGATTGTGAACTTAATTTTAAAGAACTCTCTAATTAAACCTCTTACAGTCAATAAAATATCTCATCCTTTGACTAAACCTGTGTGCTAGGGGGAGTTAGGAATGAATATCCATTTCAGGAGGGTTTGCTTCTTTCACATTTGTGAAGTTTTTCTGTTCAGTCACAGTAAAAAAAGGAAAACATCCAGGCTTCTTTCCAATTCAGCTTCATGCCAATAACTGCTTATATATAGAGCATCCATTAAATGAGAAATTTCTTTCTCGGTGTTGCTAGTGATGTATAGGACACTGTGAAGAAAGAAATGGTTTGTCCCCACTCCTGAGGTTTTCTTCCATGACCAAGTATATCTCCTGGCTTCTTTCCACCCTATACGTCATTCTCCATCAATGAATGTGGGAGATTTATGGACTAGTAAATTTGGGAAGAATTTGAGCCTTGACTCTGCCCTTATTCCTAGAAGTCCATTCCCTTGCATAAAGCATTTTCTTTGGGTTGCACTGTCCTGCACATGTCTTTTGCTACTAAGTGACAAATAGAATGAGTGATACTGCAGTTTTCAGGTAATAATTTAAAAATCCTCCATTTTGTTTTCCATTGATGAGTGGCACTAAGAAATTAAAATCAGAGTGGAATTTAGGGAAGCGAATTACACTTATGGCAAGGTTTTGGTGGGCCAAGATGTATGGTTTCTGGTGATAGACTTAATGTAAGGCCAGGGTCTTTTGACATTGGTGATTGGAGGGTCATATTAGAAATAGATAAGTTTTTATAGTTATATAGTTGGCATTTAGCAGCTCTGATCTGAATGAGAGTCTTAAAGACAGGTACACGGTACTTTGACATTGGTGAGTGATAGAAACTTTTGGAGGTTTTGTCCACAGGCAAAAAGCTATTTTTATATATAGAGTTATATGTATGAGTTACTTCAACTAGCCCATGTGGGTACTAGAAAATTACACTTTGGGCCCAGGCATGGTGTGGCTGAAGGGGGCAAAGCTGAAACAGTTAAAGACAAAAGCGACTCTACTAGTCTTGGCATTGATGGGCAGAACAATACTGCTGCAGTTGCTGCTGCTAAGTCGCTTCAGTCGTGTCTGACTCTGTGCGACCCCTTAGACGGCAGCCCCACAAGACTAGCTCCATTAAAAGGACATGACAGCTAAATTCCATGCATGCGATGAAGCACTGATGTGGTTCTACCTTCAAACTGTTAATACCAGGCCAGAGACACAGCGTTGAATTGGCTACTATGAATCCCTCTCTGCATTTAGAAGTCAGGAGGAAACTGTGGAGACATAAACTCTGAATTCATGTGAGTAGCCCATGGGTTCAAGAGTGGAGAATATTTAAAGAACACCTGGGAGAGTTTCAAGGTGATTTGGATTTTTATAGGGGGACAGGCACCTTAAAAAATCATGCCAGAGCATGTATGGAGTTCAGGTCAGAGGAAACCATTGTTTTGAGGAACACTTGGGAAAAAGGATCTTGATTCCACTAGGTGCCTGAATGAGCACAGTGGTAAAGAATCCACCTGCCAAATGCAGGGGATGCAAGATATGCAGGTTCAATCCCTGGGTCTGGAAGATCCCCTGGAGTGGGAAATGGCAGTCCACTCCAGTATACTTGCATGGAAAATTCCATGGACAGAGGAGCCTGGTGGGCTGCAGTCCACGGGATCACAAAGAGTTGGACACGACTGAGCACACATGTAGACAGGTGCCTGAATACACAGGCATATAAGCAGCAATAGAGCTTTAGGAGTGAAGACAAAGATAGATGCAATGTATCAGAGAAAGGAGTGGTGGTGAAATAAAGGAAGATAATGATCAGAGCCATTTAAGGTTGAGGAATCAAGGCACACTTCATGGAGCAGTTGGTGTTTAAGAAGGATCTTGACAAAATAGCAGAGAATTTTAGGCTTCTTGTTCCAGAAGGGCCATGGCTAAGTCTAGTGCAGAAGGAGGAGATTTGGAAGTCCTAGCACCAACTGTTTCCCAGCTTCCTTCTCAGCTAGTGTGGATTCATTTAAATGATATATTTGTGTCAGGTGGGCTTTCAAAACAATCTCACTAAGGGTAAATAGCAGCCAGAAAAGGAAACACGGACATGTATATTCTTCTATAGTTAAAATGGATAACCAACAAGGACTTACTGTATAGCACATGGGATTCTGCTCAGTTGTTATGTAGCAGCCGGGATGGGAGAGGGGTTTGGGGAAGAATGCATACATATATATGTATGGCTGAGTCCCTTCGCGGTTCACCTGAAACTATCACAGCATTGTTAACTGGCTATAACTCAATACAAAATAAAAAGTTTAAACAAACAAGAAAGGAAATATAGTAGAACTATTCTCTGTTCTTTTCTGGACTTGTTCTTTCCTTATCCTTCTGCTATAACCCTTAGGAATTTGAAAGTTTTCAGCTGTGAGTTCCATTACAGTGAACTCTTCTTGGTTAAATTGAGATTCTTCGATTATCTCCCTCATTATTTGTCAAAATAATTATTAGGTCTCAGCATATGTGTCTGAAATCAACAGAGAAACCCCCTTTTCCCTGGCCCAATCATTTGGCATGGACAAATGTTTTATATCCTCCATGTTCTGATTTCTTATGCCAGATATGGGGACAGTGTAAATTTTGTGGTGTTTTAAACCCTGGAATAACTTTGTTCTTGTCTGAGAAATTGCCCTATTGCAATTTACCCCTGATATAGACCATTAGGCTTTTGCTATGCTTGCCTATAATGGGACTGGGACTTTGAACACATTGCTAAAGGTTAGTTTACAGACATGCTACCTTGGTGTGCTTAAATATGAAATATTTTAAACCTCATGAAAAATACATGCTAGTGGATATCTATCAATAGTAAGGGATAAAAGAGAAGTTCATCTTGCTGTATTACATAGAGATTTAACAGGTGATAGGAGGAAAAACGGCTCCATCAGCAAAGGAAAGCATGTTTGGGAAACAGTGGAAAATCAACTTTGGCTAAAGAGTTGATTCTGAGTAGATGAGAAATAGAGATAAAACCGTAAAGCTACCAAGAATAGAATTTTGAATTAGAAGAGTCCTTTGTGGTCATCTGCTGGGTCTTAAAGTGGAATCAGGATAACTTTATTCAGACCAAATCTATGGAATTAGTAGGTATGTAACTTTATTCAAGTCAACATTATTTGCCTAGAGTTTGCTCATTTTAAAATGAGGCTTAAATAAAGTGAATATTGTAATATGGGAAAATGCCAGGTGAAATTCAAATATATATTAGGTGTTCAATGAATAACCTTTAAATATTCTGAATCCAAATATATTCCCTCTTCTAATTTAATACATGAGGTACCCGGGGCTTAAAGAAATTAACTTACCTATTTAAGTTAATAGTGGCAGAGATGAGATTCAAATCTACTTTTCTCTTCCCTCCTTGTCTAGTGGGCTTTTGACTGCATCATGTTTAAAGTGGCGTGATTATTTTAGTAATAGCCTTAGAGATAGCTAGTTAGATTATGATCACACCAGGGCCCTTGAAAGATAAGGAAAAGAATTGTGCTGCTTTTGTCAAATCACTGATGATTTTGGAGCTGAGAGGAAACATGAGTCTGGTGATCTGCAGGATGGATTAGGAAAAGGAAATTTTCTGGAAGACATTAATTTCTGTTCCATTTGTAGGCTCCAAGAATATGGGGTGGGGAGAGAGGCTCTCCCGTTACCCAGAATGTGATCAGCTTCAAGCAATATCCAGTTCATTGATGTAAACTTAATAAATATGTGTAATGAACAATTTTGAAAGAGTTAATGAAAAAGTCAATGGAATAAATAAGTAAATGAAATACGTACACAAATGAATGAAATGATATTTTGATTACAAACTGGCCTTTCACTTTCTTCTCCTAGTTGAAGAGTAGAGTGTTCAAATGGGAACCTGGAAGCTCATAAGGATATGGTCAGTGTCTTCTAGGTTATTACTGTTAGAAATGGGATAATTTGACCAAGACCCATCCTTTCTTGGGAGTAGATTATGATCCAGTAGACCCAGTCTAGTTAGGAGAACTAGAATCATAGTCAGACAGAATTGGATTTGAGTCATGGCTTGGCTGTAACACTTGCTGGGTGTTGCCTGGTGGCTCACAGTAGAGAATCTGCCTGCAAAGCAGGAGATCCAGGTTTGATTCCTGGATCCTAGAAGATCTCCGGAAAAGGGGATGGCTACCTACTCCGGTATTCTTGTCTGGAGAATTCCGTGGACAAAAGAGTCACATAGAATTGAATTTGAATCATAGATTTGTTGTAATACTTATTAGCTCTAAGATTTTGAGGGGAGGAAGCAGAGCAGAAGAGGCAAAAAATAGTCTACTTAAGATGATTGACAGGGATTTTAAAAAAGAAAACATGCATTTCTAACCCATGGGAATTCCCAGAAATGTTTATGATCAGAGTTCTTTCCTCTGGGCTGGCCTCTGTTTTAGCTGATGAGAAAAGAAAAAGTAAAATGAACGTGAGAGTGTATTTATGTGTCCACATACACTGACAAGCAGGAATATGGTCAGTTTGTCACTAATTCATTAACTTTGCTTTACCTTTGTACCTTCCATTTTTTGACATGGGACAGAAACCATATTCAAATAGAGCTCAGTTGTCTATTTAGTGCAAAGTTCTGGGGAGAACATGTTCAGCAAAGAGAGATGTTCTCTCATTCATCTACATTCTCAGTGCCTTCCACCTCCTCGTCATGCTGAACTTTCTACCTCGTGGTTTAACTGTTTGTGTTTTATCCTTGTTTTAACCTCAGTTTTCATTCCCTCTTGGGCTTCCCCAGTGGTTCAGATGGTAAAGAATCTGCCTGAAATGTGGGAGACCTGGGTTCAGTCTCTGAGTCTGGAAGATCCCTTAGAGAAGGGAATGGCTACCTACTCCAGTATTCTTGCCTAGAGAATTCCATGGACAGAGGACCGTGGCGGCTACAGTCCATGGTGTGACAAAGAGTTGGACACAACTGAGTGACTAACACTTTCACTTTCCTTCCTTTTTACTGCCCATATCAGAGGCATTCATGTCAGTTCCATCACTGATGTAAAGGAGAGCCTTGAAAAGGCTCAATTTAGCTAAAAATTATTTATGTCTTTTTAATTTATTGTTATAAACTAAGAAGAATGCAAGCTATCTGCTTGGTGTACCTAAATTTCTCCTATTGCTGGAGAATTTGAACATCTAAATATGTGATTAGGGACCAGAGCCAACTGCAAGCTTTCCACAATGGCAATTAATTAGCTACACAAGGAGAGAGTGGGAAAGGACCTGGACAGAGGCACCCATCTCTTATCTAGGTCATAAATATTATAGGAAAAGAAAGGAAAAATTCTTCAAGTATCCTATGCAACTTAACGCATTTACTTCAAACTCTAGATGAGACTTCCTGATTTGATACTTGTCTCATTTTCTTGACTTTTTCCCATAGGATTTCTCCCCTATTGCATCATAAGCACCCTTAACTACTGATCATTTCCCTAATTTTTCTTGCTTTTTCATACACAATGCCTTGCATATGTTTTCCCTGTCTGACATCCCTTTGGACAACTTAGTTTTCTGAGCCCATTTCATCGGTTGTTAGATAAATAAAAAATTATCTACCTCATTGGGGCTGTCATGTGGATTAAATAAGATTATCCACATGATCCATGTTAAGGGCTCAGCACAATTTCTGGCACATCTAACTGTGGCAATTTGTTGTTTATTTGTTTCTTCCTCTGTCTGTTTGATGAATTTCTACTCATACCCCCAAGAACCATCTCAAATATCCTTTTTGCTTTGAAATCTTCCCTGTTTCTGTTCAGGCAAACCATTGTTTTTGTTTTATGCTTCCATAAGATTCTAATCTTATTATAATCTTATTCTAATCTTCCATAAGATTCTACCCATATTTACATTACACTCAGCTGGAATTTGGGTCTTTCCCTGGTAGCTCAGTGGTAAAGAATCTGCCTGCCAATGCAGGAGACACAAAATACACGGGTTCAATCTCTGGGTTGGGAAGATCTGTTGGAGGAGGCAATGACAACCCACTCCAGTATCCTTGCCTGGAAAATTCCATGGCCAGAGGAGCCTACTGAACTATAGTCCATGGGGTCTCAAAGAGCCTGACACAAGTTTGCAACTAAACAACAACTGTCTTCCCCAAAGGACCGTGACCTTCTGACCGTGACCTTCTGAAATGGGCACTATACCTTGGTCATTTTATTTTTTCAATATCTAACACAGTTCCTTTGCAAATAAAAACTTAACATTTGACAAATGATTTTTTGAGGAGATGAGCAAGTGAGTCAGTGAATGAGTGAATAAATGAAAGGAAGGTTGTAAAAGGATGGACCATGGTGGAATAATTGTTCCTAAAAGTGTAACTGAGAGACAGTAGGTTTTGCCTAACTAACTGGTACTTTATTCTTTGGAGAAAAGTCAGGCTGTTGTTTTTATGAGAATGTGAATAGAGTAAGTTAAGAGAGCTGACTGAGTTAAGCTCACCTTTCTAGGTAAGAGATGGAGGAGATGCACTGGGAGAACCTAATCACCTTTGATGGTGGGGACAAGAAGAGTAGAGAAAGTAACAGAAAAAAAGAAGTTAATAAAGGGAGAGCTGGTGGAGTCTGGACAGAGAGAGGATTGTGACAGCTGCTGGAAAGAGAAGAGATTTGGGAGAAGGTGAGGGAAAATTCAAAAGGCATTTTGGAAGCTTAAAGCCAGCTCTCTTACTTATCTTTTGAAAGGATAAGACAGGGGAGTGCTAGTGGCTCAGTGGTAAAGAATTTGCCTGCAATGCAGGAGACAGAGTTTGATCCCTGGATCTGGAAGTTCCCATGAAGAAGGAAATGGCAACCCACTCCAGTATTCTTGCCTAGAGAATTCCATGAACAGAGGAGCCTGGCAGGCTATAGTCCATGGGGTCACAAGAATTGGCCATGACTTAGTGACTAAATTACCACCACCATACTGAAGACAAACCCTAATTTACCTATTCCTGAGACTAATAATATTTTTCTGCCATTTACTCTATAAATCCCCAGCTCAGAAACTGGGAATTCCTGAGAGTTGGCTCTTATCTAACACTTGGGAATGAATTATCTGTGGAGATGCACATGCTACCAAAGCAAAAGACTTTATTGGGAAGGGACACCTGGACAGAGAACAGGAGGGTAAGGGAACTCAGGAAGACTGCTTCACTACTTGGCTTGCACTCTCAGGTTTTAGGTTAATGGGGTTGGTTTCTGGGTTATCTCTGGCTAATCATTCTGACTCAAGGTACTTCCTGGTGGCCCATGCATCATTCAGCCAAAGCAAATTCTAGTGTGAGAGTTTCTGGGAGGTTGGCAGGACATATTGTATCCTCTCTCCTACTTTTGACCCCTTTCAAATTCTTCTGGATTGGTTTTACATGATGTGGGCTGGCATGTCCTCTCCTTTCAGTTCAGTTCAGTTCAGTCCCTTAGTCATTTCCGACTCTTTGCAACCCCATGGACTGCAGCATGCTAGGCTTCCCTGTCCCTCACCAATTTCTGGTGCTTGCTCAAAATCATGTCCATTAAGTTGGTGATACCATCTAACCATCTCATCCTCTATCGTCGACTTATCCTCCTGCCTTCAATCTTTCCCAGCATCAGGGTCTTTTACAATGAGTCAGTTCTTTGCATCAGTTCAGTACAGTGGCTCAGTTGTGTCCAACTCTTTGTGACCCCATGAACTGCAGCACGCCAGGCCTCCCTGTCCATCACCAACTCCTGCAGTTTACTCAAACTCATGTCCATTGAGTCGGTGATGCCATCTAACCATCTCATCCTCCATCATCCCCTTCTCCTCCTGCCTTCAATCTTTCCCAACATCAGGGTCTTTTCAAATGAGTCAGCTCTTCACATCAGGTGGCCAAAATAATGGAATTTTCAGCTTCAACATCAGTCCTTCCAATGAATACCCAGGACTGATTTCCTTTAGGATGGACCGGTTGGATCTCCTTGCAGTCCAAGGGACTCTCAAGAGTCTTCTCCAACACCACAGTTCAAAAGCATCAATTCTTCGGTGCTCAGCTTTCTTTATAGTCCAACTCTCACATCCATACATGACTACTGGAAAAACCATAGCCTTGACTAGACAGATCTTTGTTGACAAAGTAATGTCTCTGCTTTTTAATATGCTGTCTAGGTTGGTCATAACTTTCCTTCCAAGGAGTAAGTGTCTTTTAATCTCATGACTGCAATCACCATCTGCAGTGATTTTGGAGCCCAAAAAAGTAAAGTCAGCCACTGTTTCCACTGTTTCCCCATCTATTTGCCATGAAGTGATGGGACCAGATGCCATGATCTTAGTTTTCTAAGAGCTTTAAGCCAACTTTTTCACTCTCCTCTTTCAATTTCACCAAGAGGCTCTTTAGTTCCTCTTCACTGTCTGCCATAAGGGTGGTGTCATCTGCATATCTGAGGTTATTGATATTTCTCTCAGAAATCTTGATTCCAGTTTCTGCTTCCTCCAGCCCAGCATTTCTCATGATGTACTATGCATATAAGTTCAATAAGCAGGATGACAACATACAGCCTTGACATACTCATTTTCCTATTTGGAACCAGTCTGTTGTTCCATGTCCAGTTCTAACTGCTGCTTCCTGACATGCATACAGGTTTCTCAAGAGGCAGGTCGGGTGGTCTGGTATTCCTATCTCTTTCAGAATTTTCCACAGTTTATTGTGATCCACACAGTCAAAGGCTTTGGCATAGTCAATAGAGCAGACATAGATGTTTTTCTGGAACTTGCTTGCTTTTTCGATGATCCAGCGGATGTTGGCAATTTGATTTCTGATTCCTCGGCCTTTTCTAAAACAAGCTTGAACATCTGGAAGTTCACGGTTCACGTATTGCTGAAGCCTGGCTTGGAGAACTTCGAGCATTACTTTACCAGCGTGTGAGATGAGTGCAATTGTGTGGTAGTTTGAGCATTCTTTGACATTGCCTTTCTTTGGGATTGGAATGAAAACTGGCCTTTTCCAGTCCTGTGGCCACTGCTGAGTTTTCCAAATTTGCTGGCATATTGAGTGCAGCACTTTCACAGCATCATCTTTTAGGATTTGAAATAGCTCAACTGGATTATCTTCGCATCAGGTAGCCAAATATTGGAGTTTCAGCATCAGTCCTTCCAGTGAATATTCAGGATTGATTTCCTTTAGGATGGACTGGTTGGATCTCCTTGCAGTCCAAGGGACTCTCAAGAGTCTTCTCCACCACCACAGTTCAAAATCATCAATTCTTTGGTGTTCAGTTTTCTTTATGGTCCAACTTTACATTCATACATGACTATTGTGAAAATTGTAGCTTTGACTAGATGGACCTTTGTTGGCAAAGTAACGTCTCTGCTTTTTAACATGAGGTCTACATTTGTCATAGCTTTTCTTCTAAGGAGCAAGCATCTTTTAATTTCATGGCTGCCGTCACCATCTGCAGTGATCTTGGAGCCCAAGAGAGTAAAGTCTGTCATTGTTTCCATTGTTTCCCAATCTATTTGCCATGAAGTGACGGGACCGGATGCCATGTTCTTTGTTTTTTGAATATAGAGTTTCAAGCCAGCCTTTTCACTCTCCTCTTTTGTTGGTCCTTTATTGGACCGGAACCTGGTGGTCTGGAGTTGACGATGAGAGAGTGAAAGAAGGAAAGAGGCTAATGTTCCTTGGGTTATGCAGCTGGCTTCCTTGCTCCAGGGAATCAGCCAGAAATAGATAGAGAGAGAGAAAGAAGAAAGAAAGAAAGACATGGGGGTCAAAGCTCTGATGGAGCAAAGGTGTTTTAATCAACATGGTGTGGGCATATATACTGTCTTACAAGGTAGTTATTCTCAACAAAGATAAAGATTAAAATTCCGGACTTAGAAAACACAAGGCGATCCCTATTAAAGAGAGAAGAGTGTACTTATCACCATAATGAGAAAATAACAAAGGAAATGCATGGATTCCTCAGCCCTGGGAAAGGCGTGCCTCTCCTCTTAATTCCTGAATATTCAGGAATTAACAAGGACCAAAGGATTCCTGACAGATCCAAAACAGCACACAGGAAGCCTCCTGTTAAATGCTTCCTGATACTCTTTCACTTTCATCAAGAGGCTCTTCAGTTCCTTTTCTCTTTCTGCCATAAGGGTGGTGACAGCTGCATTATCTGAGGTTGTTGATATTTCTCCTGGCAATCTTGATTCCAGCTTGTGCTTCACCATGGGCTTCCCTCCCTTCAGCCCCTCCGAAATTCTCCTGGTTAGTTTTCAGCAGTATGGAGTTCTTTATAGGGTCCTCCTGTTGTGAGACCACTCAGGCAAGCTGTGATCACCTTGCCTGGCCAAGATGGGCTGTTTCGGTTCCCTAACACTTTTAGCCCTTTGCATGGACTTCCCTGGTAACAGTTAAGTTTTCATCTGACCCTCCTAGATATCTCTGACCATGGCTTCTGAGGATGTGTTCTTCCCAAATACCGCCTGAGAGGACTTGCTCACTGATGCGGGTCTGTGTTGAACTTCAGCTTAACCATGTGCCTTCAGAACTGATTCCTGCCTGAGAAGAGGAGCTATCTCTGCTACTCTGCCTTTGCCATACTCCATATGATCCATCTCTAACCGCAGATGGTGCTAGTGATAAAGAACCTGCCTGCCAATGAAGGAGACATAAGAGAGTCAAGTTCCATCCTTGGGTCAGGAAGATCCCCTGGAGGAGGGCATGGCAACCCACTTCTCTATTCTTGCCTGAAGAATCCCACGCACAGAGAAGCCTTAAGGTGCAGTCCTTAGGGTGGCAAAGAGTCATACGTGACTGAAGCATTTAGCATGCATATGCATACAATCCATCTCTAATCCGAGATGAGTATTCATTGAGTGTGTTGGGGTAGTTGGGAGCATGGTGCATGACATTTGCCTTCTTGGAAAAAATTCAAAGCATTAACATCAGCCAGTCCCTCTCATAAAGCAATAATGTAAATATCTTTTTATTACTAGCCTATTTCTGCTTTGTGACAGAGGAAGTAAAAATAGAGGAAAAAAAGTTATTTCCCCCTATGTACCATTCTATTATGTTGAAAATAAGTGAGCTCTGAAGGATATAACTAAAATGTGACGTACTTGGTTAGTAATTGATTCTTTAAATTGATCACGTGGCAGTCAGCACAATAACATGGGTGATTTTCCCATCAGTAGAAGGAGAATCACTACAGAAATATCAGAGGGCAGAGAGAGACACAAGATTAACAGCTATAGGCTTTTCTGAGTTTATTAGAGAATGGATTTTTGCAGGGGTTTGGGACAGAATCACTGATTTAGTAAATGATAAAATTACAAAATCAGACTGGTAACATGCTGAGCTGTTTACAAGCTAATGTTTATGAATGAAAAGTAGACAACAGGGATGAAAATGAATTTATATTGTTTCTGTACCCTATTGTATGATTTCCCAAAGACTATCTTAACACATGACATGTATTTTCACTAGAGGAATAATTGGGTGTGCTGGAGGATTTGTCTTAAGCCCAGCTCCTGGTGGCCAGTAAATAGGGGTTTCCTGGCCTACCTAGTATGATTCCAGGGCAGTAAGATCCTTCTTGTGACACTTGAAACACTAATGATTTACCCCTTTGGAAGTGCATTGATCTCTTTATGTGACCATCTCAAAAAAGGCAATAATTTCTTCCTTGGTTTAGTAAGAGATTTTTGTTTCTAATACTAGACCTCAAAGATTTTATGTGTGTGGTAGTAATGATGAAAAGGGCAGAACATTGAATAAATAAATTGTAATTTTATCCTAATATGAAGTTATTTGGGAAATTGATTCCTAAAACTGACATTTGAACTGTCAGCCCCAATCATTCAGGATATGTTTGATGAACTGATCTCATGAAACTGCTGGAGACAATACAAAATCAAAGATACCTTCGAACCCAAAACAAATGATGGACCCCACAATAAGACAGGACAGAGGAACAAGGTCCTTATTGCATGATTTTAATAACATTTTGCCCTTGGGCAAGACGTTTCCCTCTAAATGAAGCTTTGAACTTTACCTGGAAATTGAAGTTCGATAGGGAAAAGAAAGGGGGCTGGCTTAGGAGATCTTAGGTCGTGTAAAATGACAGCTATTCCCACATGGCTGTCTCCAAGAGGCCTGACTTTGACGCTCAGCAAAACATCTGCAGAAAATATGAAGAAAACACACCCACATACAACTCAAAAGAGGACCCTTCACATGTGGCTGCTGGAATCGTTAACCAAAGAGTCAAAGCAAGTCATAGGCCAAAAGTTCACTGTAAACATAAGATCACAGAACTAGGCCAATGCAGTTCATGATTTGTGTCAGTGCTAAATAATCCCCATAAATAATAAAAATAGAAACTTATTCTTTCTGGTACTTTAGAATTTGCAAAGCACTCTTCCTTTCAAGGGACCAAGGCTTTGAATTACTTTCCTCATTTTACACATGTGGAAGCTGAGGCTTCATGAAGCTAAGTCCTTTTGTAAAGTCACACAGGAGAGCCCAGGCTTATATGCAAACGTTCTGATCACAAACCCTAGGTAATCACACTAATTTTTAGAACCCAATTAAACATTGCCATGATATATTACCTTTTAGAAAATTATATCCTAGAGTTATCTTCCAAAGGTTCTATTAGAGGAGATCAAAACTAATTAACTAATCTAAGGACTACTGAATCAGTTGATAAAATAAACCAGCCTTGCCCTCTCCATTTGTCAGTTCTAAACAGACTGGAATGAAAGGGGCTGGGGTTTTAATGTCCATCTGGAAGATATCTTCTTTGCAACATTGCTGTGTATCACCATATGGGTCAGAGAACCAGACTCATCATCTATATAAATATTTTTGTTAAATTACCTTTCATTGTGAAGGTTTGAGCCTCATTAGATCTAGAATAGAAAGAACACATTAGCTCAGTGTTTACAGCTAACTACTGTTTTCCATTTTAGATTTAGTGCAATAAATTTAGCAAACAACACTGAAAACAGCCCTTACTTGCTTGAAAAATATAATTGAAATGTATTATAGCATTAAAATATTACAACTGGATACAGATTTTATCTATTAGTAGTTCATTTTCATTAAAAGCTTCTAGTTTGGAGGAGCCAATGGATACCACTTGGAAAGTAGAAAGAGTGAAATCATTAAGAATGCCAGTGACAGTGATTTTTTTTTTTTTTTTGGTAGTTGTTTGTTTCTGCTTTGTAAAAGAGAATTGTAAAGGGTTGAAGAATTTGAGAAAAATGCAAGTGAATTTGTGAAGTCAGTTTTAAAAGGCTGGGCTCTGCCACTTGTAATATTTATGCTGTGACTGGGCACCAAGTTTAATATGCGGGAGGTCTGCTGATTGCAGAAGCAATGGACCACTTGCATTTGCAATTAGCCACTCACACCCTTGTTTTTCCTCACAACCCAAGAGGTTGATTATGTGATTGTTGGTATAACAATTAGTACACGTGAAGAGAAAAACTCCCCAGAAACCTCCTAAGACTGTTTTTTCACTGAAAGCCTCAAACACGAACTAATTAGCCTAGAAAGCGCAGGAGATGGTCCACAACATATACGCTTATTGTGCGATAGAAATTGTGCCCCCCCAACCAGTCCTGCATAGGGATGGTTCTCTGCTCCAGCACAGACAGGACGGTGGGGGTGGTGTGATATGAAGGGAGTGGGAAGCAATCTATTCTCAGATACATCTGCCTCACTATAAGCTGACACTGAAAATTTTAAAATACCTAGACAAAGGATAACCCAGAGGAATACACAGAAACTCAACATCTTTCAGAATGACTTTTTCTCTTCCTCCCTCCATTCCTTCCTTCCTTCCTTCTTTTCTCCCCTCCTTCCTTCCCTTCAATTACATTCTGCTTCTAGAAGAATGGCAAACTAATCAAACAAATAAACAAATAAACCTTGAACAATCTTTCAGTACAACCACTTAGAAAAGTAGATAAAATATTTTAAAATATTACAAATATGTGGTTGAGGTCACAAGAAAGAAAGGGCAATTTTCATATACTTACCAGCAGTAATAAATTGTTAACTATATGAACCAGTTTAGATGCTTGGGGTTGGTATATTGGCGGAAAGTCAGCAGAATTGCAGTAGAATTTGACAAATGCTTTAACACATAAGATTTTAATTCATTTCAAAAATCTAGGACTAATGTTTAGCAAGTACCATTTAGGAAAACTATATAGAGTTTTCAAACAGTGCAATTAAAAGTTTGATGTAATGGGCAATGGGCGATGCATATGGAACTTGCCATTCTGTATTTAAGAATCTGCATTCTTCAAACCTCAGGGAATCACATCATTCTGACTCTTCTATATCACCTTATGGTGTCTCAGCCACTCCTCTTTGTCCCTAGCCACAAGCCTAATAAAGTAATTAACAAAGGGACAAAAAAAGAATCTGCATTTCTCAGAAGTATGTATGGAACTTTTATGAAAAATGACCACATTCTAGGCTACAAATATATAAAAAAATAATTTTATAGATTACTTTCTCTGACAACAGGAAATAAAAATATAGCTAAATAGAGGGAAAATCTATCCGCTTCATTTGGAAACAAAAGAAAGACAGAAGAGTTCTAAATTATTTGTAAGCAAAAAATAAACTTAGGTGTGAGAAAAAATGAAAATATTGAGAACTGAATGGCAGTGAATCAATCACTTAAAAGCTAGTGGGATGCAGCTAAAGCAGCACTCAGAGGTAAATGTGCAGCATTAAATGCCCTTATTAGAGAGGAAGAAAGGCAAAAATCTAATGATCCTATTCCAAATAAAAGAGAAGAAAAGCAAAGTGAGAATAAACACAAAGTTGAATGAAGCGAGCTTAATGTAAGAATAAGAAATAATGCATTAGAGCAAAGTTATGTAAAAGAATGCCAATAGAATCAAAAGTTGGTTCTGTGAATGATGAATAGTAGATAGGAATAACAATAAATAAAACTAATGAGAAACATAACATACATATTATATTAATAAATAACATTAACAATAAATATAAACACATAACTAGAGTTTAAAGAAATATTAAGAATATAATATAGAATGACTTTAGGATTAAAAAATATAGACCAAATGGAGAATTTCTTAGGAAAATACAATTTTCCATAACTAACTAAAGAAAAAAACAGGAAGCTTAAATAAATCTGTAAGTATTAAAGATATCAGACTGGTACTAAAACTTCATTAGGTTCAGCTGGTTTTAGGTGATTTTTACCAAAATGTCAAGAAAAGTAATAATTACATAAACTCTCTCAGAAAACAGAAAAATTTCACAACTAATGTAAGAGGCTAATATGATTAATACTTTATTACAAACCAATCAAAAACAATACAAGAAAAAATATGGATCAAATCTTAACTAAAAATATAAATACAAAAATACGAAATAAAATCTGGTGAATTAAATTCAGCAGTGTATGTCAATGGAGAAGGAAATGGCAACCCACTCCAGTATTCTTGCCTGGAGAATCCCATGGGCAGAGGGGCCTGGTGAGCTGCTGTCCATGGGATTGCACAGAGTTGGACATGACTGAAGTGACTTAGGATTCATGCATGCATTGGAAAAGGAAATGGCAACCCACTCCGGTATTCTTGCCTGGAGAATCCCAGGGACAGAGGAGCCTGGTGGGCTGCCGTCTATGGGGTCGGACGGAGTCAGACTCGACTGAAGCGACTTAGCGGCAGCAATAGCAGCAGCAGTGTATGTCAAAAATTAATCACCATAAAAAGGAAGGTTTTATTCAAGGAATATAAGAAAGTTTTAACCTCAACAAATCTATCATTACAACACAACACAGTAGAAGAAAAAGTTTATGAACATTCTAATGAATTAATAAAAAAAAGCATTTGATAAAATTTAGCCTATGTTTATCAGGAAATCCTCTTAGTATACCATGAACGGACATAAAACTTTGTAATTTATAAAAGGCACCTATGAAAAATCTTTAGCAAATATCCTTGTTAATGATGAATCTTTGGTTGTATCCTATTAAAGTCAAGGGAAGAAAAGTATGCTTATTATTGCTAGTTTTACTCTTCATTGACCAATAGGTCCTAGGTAGTATGGTAAGATATGAAAAGTAAAACATAAATATTGGAAAGGAATAAACACTTACTCTTATATAATTGTATAGGAGAAAAAATGATTCTACAAACTATTTGAACTGATAAGAGAGCTTAATAAGGTTGTTGGTAAGACGATCAATACATAAAAAGCAATGGTACTCTGTGTATGAACAACAAATATGTAGAAAATGTAAATTAAAAAGAAGGTACCTTTAAGAACAGCAACAACAGCACACAAAAATGTGTGCCTATAAATAAATCTAGCAAAAGATGGAGAAACTTAGGAACCTAAAGTCTTAAAGCTGAAAAAAGTAAAAGAAAAACTGAGTAAATAGAAAAAAGTACACCTTGTTTTTTAGAGATAGAATCAATACACTGTTTTGGATTTCTCCCATATTGATCTATAATTACGATGAAACTCCAACCAAATTGATAATAGGATTTCACAAACTCATCACAAAATGTTTAATTGGAAAAAACATAGAGCCAAAATAGCCATCAAAATCTTAATAAGAAAAGTAGGAGAAAATTTGACTTGTTTGACAAAAAACTAACACTAAAGTATAGATGGTAATGACATAGCAATAGACAGAGAGATTAGAAATAGAAAAAGAAGACCCAGTAGCAGACTTAATTATACATGGGATAAGGTATGCAACACAGGTGGCATCACAGATCACTGGAGGAAGGAGAGACTATTGAAAAAAAAAAGTTGCCTCCCATCTAGAAAAAGTAAAGCTAGATCTCTTCTTAACATACAGAAATAAATTCCAGATGGAAACAGCACCAAAATGTGAGAAGAAAAACTGTTAAGTGTTTAGAAGAAAATACAGCAAAGTATTTTTATAATATTTTGATAGGGAAGGATATCTTAAGATTCAGAAAACATGAACCATAGGGGAAAAGATTACATTCTAACCAATATTTCTAATAAGTGACAATATACACAGAGACCAAGACACTGATTTGGTAGTGATGGTGGATGCCTAGGAATCTGTTACTTAATGTTCTGTACACTTCAAATATTTGAAAAGACTCATAGTTAAAAATTAAAAACAAAAAGGACTAAAAGATACTTTAGAAAATATGGAATAAAGTATAGGGCAGTAGAGCTGGACATGATAGCTTGTTTTTCAACCTTCTTGCTTCTCTCTCTCTTCCACCCTCCACCCTGCTGAAGTATCATTTATGCTACTTATAAACACTTGCCTCTAGTCTCTTTCCAGTTCAGCTCAGGACACAATGCTTTAATGATGCTGAGATTATCTGAGGCTGACTGTCGACAGAATTATGACTAGGATTCTGCTCCAAGTCCCTGGAGGCATTTTTTTCTCTGACATACCAAGAAGTGTTTATTGAGGTTATGACAAAATATTTCTTAGGGGGTAGATGTATACTCATTTCCATAAATTGACACCCGGTCACAGCAGACCAATCCATGTATGAATGTTGAAAATGCCCATTCAGTGATAATTCAGCTTGTGAATTTGCACAGACTATTCCCAGAAGGGTTTGTTTGCAGTTTACTTGCTGTGATCCTTCCACTTGGCCTCACCCTATGTTGCAATTGCCCCAAGCTGCCAGCCCACACAGCCCCACGTGGGTGAGGATGGTACGCGGTGAGGACCTCATTCTACCATTTGTTTTTATTATCTGAAGTCCTTTTCCTAGGACCCTGGATTTCATAGGGAGGGTTTATTGTTTACACAGATTGAGCTTGCATTTTACTAGGTTCTCGGGCTCCCTATGCCATGAAAAACTGAGTTTATGGTAACGTGAAGACTGTTGGAGCCAGTGTGACCTGAGCTGCCCTCTTGACATGCGCGCATCCATGGAAGGGTGATGTGGCTGTCAGTCTACTGCTCTATCACTGGGAAATAGTCCCAAGGTACAAAGACAATGTAACCTCAAGGTTAGTTCGGGATATAGTTGGACAAATACTGGCTTGACAAATGAAATCAAGTGCAGTTATATATACTAAAGAGCCAACTAAACTTAACTAAATGATTTAGTTCATGATGACTTTCCAGGAACACTAGATGAGTTCAGTGGCCATTTAAAGTTTCTTTCCATAGTTGAATTGGGGAGCTTTAGGTAAGTACAGATATTAAAAGAACTCTAAACGCTAATTTCTGAAATTCTAAACTGATGCCATCAGCCCGAGATTTTGATCACTACTGCAGCACAGTGATCCATTAACTCTGCCAGGTCTGTGTGACGGACACTGCTGCCACTCTGCCCTGACCACCTACAATCACTTTAACCCTTCAAGTGCTTCCTTCCCCTGGTTTTGATTTGTCTTTGTTGCAATTGCCCAAACCTGCAGAGAGATGGAGCTGTTGGGCCTTTAGGACTTACTCCCACCATACTTGCAGGTGGCCCTTAGTAGATGACAGCTGGGGCTTTGACTTTCAGAGGCCAACTCCAAGCTTCAAATAGGATCACAATGATTCTGAGCAATATCTTACTCTTCAGAATTCCTCCAAGGGACCAGACTTCTTGCTTGCCTATAACCTGCATCCCATACTCTTTCAGTGACTTCTCCTGAGCAATAGACAAGAGATGGGGAATATAAAAAGAAAGCCCAGTAGCACACTTACTTATACCTGTCCTTAATGGGACACACACATAGGCTTCCCAGGTGACTCAGTGATAAAGAATACATCTGCCGATGCAGCAGAGTCAGGAGAAGTTTGATTCCTGGGTTGGGAAAACCCCCTGGAGGAGGAAATGGCAACCTACTCCAGTATTCTTATCTGAAAATCTCATAGACAGAGGAGCATGGAGAACTGCAGTCCATGGGGTTGCAAAGAATCAGACATGGCTGAGCGACTGAACACACAGGCAGGACACATACACGGACATACTTACCTCAGCCTTGGTCACTAGGGAACCCAGTAGAATACGCAGATGGTTTATTAGAGCTTTTCAGAGATGGGGAAGAAAACTGAGGGGCCCCAAACTGTTGAGGCAGCTGAGACTGAATCTATGAGCTGGAGGGAGCCGGAAAGGAAAGTGAGGAAGGTCCCCATTAGAGAATCTGAATGTTCAAAGAGAACATTAAGCAGCTTCACAGTTTTGCCTCTGGACAACATTTATCTACGTTATTGGATGATCACTTCAGTTCTCTGGATTTATTTGGCTGGTGAAGACAACGGTAGAGTTCCTTGCTTGATACTATGCCCCTCCATGACTCTGCCCTACTTCAGAATGATCTTCATATGTGAGTTTAAATAAATACAAGCTTGCCGTTTCCTCCAGAGACAGACTTTACAATCCCTAGCTTGGTAGGCTACTTGGAAACATGTCTCAGAAGTCATCTGGTTTGGGGAAACATCCATGTTTTATAAGGATGTAAATTCTCTCCAGTTAGGGATCTAGTCATCTGAAGGGCACATTATGGGCTTTGGCCCATTTGAAGAATTCTGTCTTTGTTTATGGGTACACATATAGTAAAAGTTAAAAGCATGACTGGAAATGATAAACACCAAGCCAAGATGGTGGTTCCTTCTTGGTGGGAAGGAGGGAGAGGAATGTAGCTGGAGAAAGGTTCACAGAGATTCAGTTATACATGTATATGTAATTTAAGCTGGCTGACAGGAATATAAAGGTTTTTAAAAAAAATAGAAGTTTCCTCCAAATATTTTATTTCTTTGTAGAAAAATTTACTGGATTATAATTGATTTACAGTGTTGTATTAGTTTCAGGAATATAGAAAAGTGATTCGGTTATACATGTACATATATATTCATTCTTTTTCAGATTCTTTTCTCATATAAGTTATCACAGAATATTGAGTAGAGTTCCCTGTGTTATATAGTAGGTCCTTGTTGGTTATCCATCTTATATATAGTAATGCTCATATGCTAATCCCATGTTCCTTATGTTTTCCTCCCCTTCTCATATTCCCTCTAGTAACTCTAAATTTGCTTTCTATGTCGTCAAGCCTTTTTCTGTTTTGTAAATGGGTTCAGTGATTGTGTGTCTGTTTCTGAATGAGAATGTCTCCAGGTGGAAGGGGTGTATCCCCTTTGCCCTTTAGGTATTCTGCCTACCTTTCTCCATCTCCCCTTGTCCTCTGGCTTCTGGTTGGGTTTGTGGGGAACCCACTGACAGAATTTGGGTTTAAAGGAGGAGCGTAAGAGTGGGAAATGTGTTTTCTCAATTCCTTCTCTGAGGGCCTCTGGAGACCTAACTCCGATAGGTCCAACATCTCCATGTCATCCTCCTTGAAGAAGGCAGGGCTCCACAGCAGACATTAAGTACTCTCCAGCTAGGTGATTAGAGGACAGTTTAATAAGGAGCTATTTATAAGTGACAGCAGAGATCTTATAGCCTCTAGTTCCAGAAGGGAGAGGTAAGAGAGAGGTTTTGCCACAGAGTTAGAATTCTATTTTCCTCTTCTCTGCTTCTAAGATATATATGTGTTTTTTTCAGTGACAAGAAAATTCTACTTGGGTCAGAGAGTGAGGAGAGGGTTTATACTTTCCTCCAGCCTCCAAATTTGTCTTTCTACATGTGTAGCTACTGAGAACTAAATCAGTTATTTATTGGGCATTTACAATGAGAAGGTAGCATGTTAGCCATCTTTGGGATACAGAATAGAATAAGGATTTGTCTCTGCTTTCGAGGCCCTTGCTATCTATCTGAATATGTAAGACACACATGCATGAAATCATCTGACTATAAATGAATTTCAGAAGAAATGTATAACTCATACATATAATATATTTGCACATTATGTATATATAACAGTCATGTAAGGATATGAGAGTTGGACTATAAAGAAGGCTGAGCACAGAATTGATACTTTTGAACTGTGGTGTTGGAGAAGACTCTTGAGAGCCCCTCAGACTACAAGGAGATCAAACCAGTCAATCCTAAAGGACATCAATTCTGAATATTCATTGATGCCGAAGCTGAAACTCCAACACTTTTGGCCACCTGATGCGAAGAGCCGATTCCTTAGAAAAGACCCTGATGTTGGGAAAGATTGAAGGCAGGAGGAGAAGGGGACAACAAAGGACAAGACAGTTGGATGGCATCACCAAATCGGTGGACATGAGTTTGAGCAAGCTCTGGCAGATGGTGAAGGACAGGGAAGCCTGGCATGCTGCAGTCCATGGGGACAAAGCATTGGACATGACTGACTGAACAACAGATATATAATAGCTGACACTTTCTAGCTATGTTGTCTTTGGCCAGGTTGTTTTATTCTTCTGAGCTTTCATTCATTTGCAAATGTAGGGTTACTTTTAGGGTCAATATGATTAAAATGGTAATTTTATAAAGTTTATACACTTGCCTAGTGTACACCTCTACTTAGATGAACATCCCTACTAGACAGCCTAACTCTTACATTTGGCATTTTTCAACTGACTTCCTAATTTGCTTTGTACTTCCAAATATGCACTTCCATGATAGAGTTCCCATTTGAGTTAATGATAACTTTATTATGTCAAAAGCTTCATCTTCTTATTTTCTGTTCCATCTCACATTCCAGCCATTTGAAAATATTCTTGGATTTCCCTTCCAGTATATCTCAGGTTCACTCGCTTTTTACCATGTGCACTATGGTCAGTGTGGTCTAAGCAACCATCATCTCTAGTCTGGATCATTGGAAAGTTTCCTAACTAATCTACATGTTTCTATCTAAATCCCTTAGCATATGGCATGGTTGTCATCATTTCTTAGTTTTATTTAGATAGCTTAGAACTGTTGAAATTTAGATTCCAGAACTTTAACAATATTTTTCTTGTGGTGATCATTTCTTATTGGGAACCCTTTTTTGACCATTTTTCCTAAATTGTGACTTTTATAGTTTTTGGTAAGGAAAACATACACCCTTGCTGGAAATCGTGAAGAACTCGTAGAGAGTCAACCACTGAGCTCTAAAACTTTAAAATAACATTGAATGATTATGTTAATCTGGGTGGCTAGATGCTCTATCCCCATTTACTGAGAAATCTCTAAGGAGTGTTTCCCAATAAAATTCAGAAATTTGCTTAATAGTCTCTGGCTTGAGGCATTCTTTTTCCTTTCAAATATGGATGATTTAAAGTTTTCTGTCACTAAAAGATTCTGAACCAAAACTCAGTCATGATATATCAATCAAACAAATCCTTATTCACCTTTGGACTATGTGTGCAATGTGTTTGATAAGCATTCATAGAGGACAATCTTTATTCAAGGTGCACAGATGCATGCAGATCTAATTCGGAGAAGAATATATTTGACCTTATCCTCAAAAAACTTATGTTTCAGTGGCAGAGACAGAAATGTACACAACCTACTTTAATATACTGCATAAAGATATGATCCATGTGTGTGTAGGTCATATCAGAAGACTAAGCAGCTATTAATGTCCACAGTATGGAAATATAATTAGCAAGATGATTCTCAATCAGAGTTCATTTACACTTTCATTGTGCAAAAGAGTCATTTGCCAGTTTAACTAAAATGTTGTGATTTGATAACAGGTGTTGAAACAGAAAACTGTTAATAGGATTTGGGTCCTTGCCATAAAATCTAGAGGTTATGGAAATCCAAACACAGTTTACATTTTTTCCATGACACTAAAACATTTTTGAAGGCAGGAAAATTCTTTCCCTTTACAACTAGTCATTTGCCTAAAGAAATGACATGAAAGCAAAATCCTTATTCTAAGCTCATCTTCTCTGTGTGGATATGAGTGTGGACACACATATCTAAGCTGTGACATGTCTATCTCTTTCCTGCAGATTGACATCCCCTTTCCTTTCTTTATTCTCTCTGTTTTAAGATATGAAATTGAAAGTGTTAGTCACTCAGTCTTGCCTGACTCTGCAACCCCATGGACTGTAGCCCACCAGGTTCCTCTATCTATGGAGTTCTCCAGGCAAGAATACTGCAGTGGGTAGCTATTCCCTTCTCTGGAGGATTTTCACGACCCAGGGATCGAACTAAGGTCTCCAGCATTGCAGAGTTTCTTTACCGTCTGAGCCATCAAAGAAGCCCGTTTTTAACATATGCTGTCTCATTAATCCCATGTTTCATTTTTCCGGCTTAAAGAACTTGAGTCCAAGCTAATACCTTCTGTTATACTGACCCATTTCTCATACCCCTTCCATAGGTGCATTTCAGACAGTCACATGCTTTTCCACTTCACCCCGTTTCAGTCTAGAATTCCTCAAGTCTTCGCTGGAACACAAGTCTTTCCAAGGATCAATATGTAGTAAATTTGCCTTTGGGATTTGTTGATCCATTCCCAGCAAACCCAGTGATAAATGCTGCTTTAAAACTTGCTTTCAGCTCTAGATAGAGAATGAGTTCAATTAGTTATTTCCAAAGTGAGAGTTGATATTGATGCATGTATAATTTCATGTTATGAGATGATTCATAATAAATCCTGCATCTTTGGAAGCCATTCACAGGAATTATCACTGCTTTCATTAATTTAATGATCTGCTTCTCTCCACCAAAAAGTTCATTGACTATATATTTTAAAAGAACTTGAAAAAAATATAAACCACAAAATCCAAGAGAAGTATCCATCAAAAAATAATTTTTTGTGAATAATACATAAATTCACATCAGAGTTTCTCATAAACGGCAATAGTTTCATGGTAAATTAAAAAGTAGATTTAATAGATGCACAACATTGGGTAATGTTTAAAGAGATGACATGGATTGCCAATACAATACATCCTGTTGGAGGAGATAATGGATTGGAGCATTTTAACCCTCTCATTACAGGTGAGAAAAGTTCTACAGTAGTGACAATAATGTTCACCCAATATCTGCCTGCTTCCCTTCATTTCCTAGCCTTTCTTGTAGTTGATCTGGCACCATATGGCCAGTTCTGAACAATGTCCTGTGAATAAAAGTGACCCTTGCAGATCTGAGGGCTTGAGGATGGCCATGAGTTTTCTGCGCTCTCTTCCTCTGATGCGGCAATCCTGAATGTCATGTGTTGGCATCACCATAAATAACATGGTGGGGTATGATCAAGTCAGGGCTCTGTTGACAGTGGAACAATGCCTTCTGCTAACTTCTGTTGGATGCAGAGTGTGAGCAACCATCTTTGCTTGAGCTGCTATAACAAATACCACGGACCGGGGGATTTAAACAACAAACATCTATTTCTGATAGTCCCAGAGGCTGGCATGTTTACGATCAAGATGCCAGCAGATTCAATGTCTGGTGAAGAATCTATTCTTGATCTACAGATGATCATCTTCCTGCTGTATCCTCACCTAGTTGAGAGAGAGATTGCCTCTCTTGTGTCTCTTCTTGTAAGGGCAGTAATTCTGTTCATGAGAGCTCTACCCTCATGACCTAATTTCCTCCCAAAGACCTCACACCACATTGGGGACTAAGGGGGCTTCAATGTAGGCCTTTTGGAGAAACACAAACATTCATAGCAGCAACATGTAAACCTCCACAGTGTGCTGTCACCGAGATTTGGTGTCAGTTTGTTACTAAGCACTGCTGCTGCTGCTGCTGCTGCTAAGTCGCTTCAGTCGTGTCCGACTCTGTGTGACCCCACAGACGGCAGCCCACCAGGCTCCCCCGTCCCTGGGATTCTCCAGGCAAGAATACTAGAGTAGGTTGCCATACCTTCCCCCAGGGGATCTTCCCAACCCGGGAATCGAACCGAAGTCTCTTGCATTGCAAGCAGATTCTTTACCAGCTCAGCTACCAGGGAAGCCCTTTTAACATACTACCTGAATTTAATGTGAATATTTACCATAGAAACAGGGTGCATGTCCTTTTGTATGGAAAAGGGAGGCAACCATGACACCTAAACTTACAAATAATGTCATTGTCAAAAAAGCTGCCTACATCTACACGGCTTATCATGATAATGAAAAATTAATAAGAAAGAGCTTAAAATAAGGAATACAAAAAATATAACATATTTTCTGTCTGATTTTTCTTCCTTTCTAAATATACTACACAGATGTAAAGGCACCTGGATATGCTAGAACTCAAAATTGTGAACGTCTAATGTGGAAATTCAGCATATTAACATGTACAAATGCAATGAGATTCATTTCCCTGCAGCTGTTTCTAATGCACAGTTCATTGTCTATCTCAATTAGAAGCTCATCTTTTGCAATACCATTTCCTTCTCTGTGGTTGATTTGATCAAACGTCCTATTGTTTAAGCCAAAAACATAGCTTTACCAAATCAGCCATAGTATTGTTCAAAACTCATCATTCATTATATTATTCTTCATCAATGCTTATGATACTAATATCTGCAAAAAAGGAACTGAATCTTAATGAAGCTTTTCAAATCCACTTGAAGTAGTTTGTGAACAGAGAGTTTTACTTACTTCTTTTTTTTTTAAAGGAAAGCAAAATGATTCAGTCTTGGATGGATCATGACAATACCAAACAGATGCAAATAAATATTAAAGTAATATATTTTAGGGTTGGATCACAGCCCAAATTCTTTGCCCCAGAAAATTACATAAATGCTCTAGTGTGCATGTGGTTTATATTTAAGGTGTAATGAGCTGTTCAAATAGAGAAGGGCAGGCAACCAAATGAAAAATAAACATCAAATTTTAACAAAGACACATCCACTTAGTTTGCAAATAGTCCTAATGGCTTCAGTGTACTGCAACTAGTCCAGCCTACAACATCTTTGGTTGAAACCCAATTTCCAGTTTCAGAGTCTTCCAGTTAAATTGTGATCTCATTGTCAGAGAGAGAACAGTCTGTGATGAGAGGGTAGAAATAAGAGTAAAATAGTGTAGCAGGGGTAGGAGTACTTAAGACTGCCTAACCAAGGCCAGTGGACCAGAAGTCAGCCTCAGTCTATGCGTGATGTGCATCATAGTGGTATCTTCCTGACTGGTGCTGGGCACCTCCCTCTGGGTTTTGACACCAGCTTGTTACACAGTACTATTTATAAAACCTTAAGGGAAACAATAAGTACACTCCTCTCTGCTTATTTTAGGTTTAAAACACATGCAGGGTAGATTTCAAGTGCTTAAAACACACACACACACACACACACACACACACACACACACACACACACATCCCTCATATTCATCATCTTCTCTATTTATAATGGCAAACCTGCCCTGATATTTTCATCAATAAGTGGCTCTTTGTAACCAGGGAACTAACCTTGATTTTCAGTCCAAAGAAATGCTGGGATTCTGTCTTTGAAAAGATCAAAAGTGAGATCTATGGTTTCAATAAAACCCTATGTTCTAGTTTATAGTTTATAAACCATAAAATGTTAACTCTCCTTGGAGTCTTCCAAGTTTCAACCGAAAAAATGCCAACCAATCTTGAAATAAAACAGCTAATATCAGAGTTTTACATTGCTGAGGGTTGACAACTTCATCTCTCTTTTTGCTTGCTAGAGACTAGGAGTTGGAGAGCAGTTGTATCACCCACTTGGACTTGACTTACGAATAAGTAGCCAAAGATATTTTGAGTGGCAGGTTTCCAAGTTTGCAGAAACAAGATGATGAACCTAAACAAAACAAAACCTAGTTGAAACTATACACTCTAGGTCATCTAACACCAGTCAGTGCTTTAACTAAATTTTCAAATTCGTTGATGATGCCAATATTTCTGTCAGTATGATCATTAAGGTAAGCCCCGTTTCCTATAATATCAAAATGACTTCAAATCCCGTCTTTGGTTCTTATATTTCTTGTAGATTTTTCTTTCTAAAAATCAGATGGTACTTTTCACCTACTCATAGAGTGAAACTTTCCCTAACTATCTGAAACGTCTCTGGTTTCCAAAAACTACAATGAAAAACTTGTAAAAACATTTCAAGAAAAAGATAACATGGGAACATGGGCTAAAGTTTAGTCTGTCACAAAGATGAATTTCACATCTGGAATTTGCTTGGACCCACTTTCTGCAGGCTAGGTCATGGAACGATTTTGCAGAAAAATAAAGTTGACTATCCCAGGGTTATTTCATGGCATATCTGACTCTCCGATGTCTTGAAAGTAGTTGCATTATCTCACACAGGAAATTCCACTATTTACCCTCTGACAAGGAGGAATCACAAACTTCTAAGCTTTTTGCATTTTACAAAGAGTTGGAGGCAGTGGGGGTTTTATAAGGCATTTGGCTGAATGAGTTGAGTCACTAGGCAGGTAATTGGGGAAAAAAAAATCTGAAAGAGGTCAGTTTAAAGTAGAGATGGGAAAAATATAAAAATAAAAATCTCTCTAGAAATTTTAGTTTTATTAGCAAACAAATGAGAATGGGAGAAAACTACATGGCTATTATTAGGAAGAAGAAAAAATGCTTCATCCTCTGGCTAATAATTAAAATTGCCTTGTTGCTTGTTCTGTTAGATGTCTTTTTTTCATTGTTAAAGTAACATGCACCTTAAAAATTTCAAAGATATAGAAGTGTATGGAGTTAACAATATAGTTATTCTTTTGTCCTCTACTTTTCACTTTTAACCTTTACCTCTTTTCCTCATTTTAATAATCGGTCAAAGTCAAAGAAAGTACATATCCTATAAACTGGCTACTAAAAGCCTTGTCCACAAACCAGCAGCACTGACATCCTGAGAACTAGGTAGAAATGCAGAATTTTAGGTCACATTTTGGACTTATTGAATCAGAATCTGCATTTTAATAAGGTCCCTAGTGATTTGTATGTCTATGTATTAAAGTTAGCACGCATTGTCCTACAACTCTGAACTCTCACTTGTTGGAATCTATTATATAGAAATATAATACATACATAAAGCTACAAATACACACACACACACACAAATATACATATGTATGTGTGTGTGTATATATATATATATATATATATATATATATATATATATAGGCTTCCCTGGTGGCTCAGCAGTGAAGAATCTACTTGCAATGCAGGAGACACAGATTTGATCACTGGGTCAAGAAGATCCTCTGGAGGAGGGCATGGCAACCCATTCCAGTATTCTTGCTGGGAAAATCCCATGGAGAGAGGAGACAGGCAGTCTAAAGTTCATGGGGTCACACAGAGTTGGACATGACTGAAACAGTTGAGCACACACACACACATATGTATATATGATTGTATTAGATATATATTGTAATATTTATATTTGGGCTTCCCCTGTGGCTCAGCTGGTAAAGAATCCGCCTGCAATATGGGAGACCTGGGTTCAATCCCTGGGTTGGGAAGATCCCCTGGAGAAGGGAAAGGCTACCCACTCCACTCCAGTATTCTGGCCTGGAGAATTCCATGGACTGTACAGTTCATGAGGTTGCAAAGAGTCAGACACAACTGAGCAACTTTCACTCACTCATTCATATTTATATTTAAAGTGAACAAAATATTATATAGCCATTTGTAAGAGCAAAAATTAGAAACAACCAGAATATCCATTATCAGGGAACAGTTAATCATAATGCAGTCTTAAGGTTGAACACAATACAGAGTGACGTCTTTCTTTGAGCCTCATCGGTTTATTATCCACCTGATGCTTTGGGGCTTTTCATTTAATAGCCAGAGGGCCCCAAAACATGTTTTACTAAATGGATGAAGATAAACAGATAGGTGAGTTATATCTTTCAGATATAGAATTATCCAAGGTCAAGTTTTCCAATAACTTTTTCCAAATTGTATATTGTACAACTATATATAATAATTTTCAGGTTATATAACTCAAAATGATATATTAAGCAATGAGTTAGCAATGCTAAACTGGCACTTAGCATTTATAGGAAATTTGGTATCTCTCTTGGGTCTCTAAATTCCTCTCCTCATCCAATCTCAGCCCCTTAGTTGATCAAGCACCATAGGGTTTGCTTAGTTCAAAAGGAGTCAGATCTACTCCCAAATGACAAATTGAGGAAAAACTAAGGCATGTGATCAGTCCCCTGGTGGAATCCTATTTTCTCCCATTTTTGCTTTAGCTGTTACTTGGTGGAGTCACTGTTGAACCAGGTAGAGCCTCGCCAATTTTGATCCTAGTTGCAAGGCTGCTTCTCCATGGCTGGCATTTGGCCTGGGCCACGGGGTATTTGCAGGGCCAGTGACACCCTTGCAATGTTACCCACCCGTATGTGGGTTCTGCAGGTTTCCCTTCACAGATTCATCTTCTGTCCCTGAAACACATGTGCTGTATCTAAGTGACTGAGGTTCCAAAGAGCTTCCTGCCTAGTGGCATGATGATCTGCGACTGTATATTTGTAGATCAAATTTCTACTTCTACAAGTGAGAAAAACCTCAAGAGAAATTTTTTAATTCACTGATCCTCCGCTCTGGAGGATCACCTTTATATAATCCTATTACCAAGGCCCTGATTTCAGAGATGGAGATCTACTTGCTTTACATGTGAAAACATCTTAAGGGGATTTCATAACCACCACAATCACTGAAGAGAGGCGGGGATGAAGACCTGAAATCTAATGAGCTGTAGCAGGAAAAACCAAAGCCCTTGACTAAAGACTTTTTAGCATCCTACTTGTGTGCATGAGTGCTAAGTCACTTCAGTTGTGTCCAATGCTTTGTGATTCTATGGACTTTAACCCACCAGGATTCTCTGTCCATGGGATTCTCTAGGCAAGAATACTGGAGTGGGTTGCCATGCCCTCCTCTAGGGGATCTTCCCTACCTAAGGATCAAACTTAAGTCTCCTGTGTCTCCTGCATTGGCAGGTGGATTCTTTACCACTAGTGCCACCTGGGAAACTCTACTATCCTACTATTTACTCTTTTTTTCCCTTTAAAAAAAAAATATTGGAGTATAGTTGATTTACAGTGTTGTGTGTTTTGCTTGGTTTGGTATTTTTGCTGTTGTTTGTTTTTTGGCAGTGAGGCTTGAAGTTCAAGCACTAGAATGTCTCCAAGCTCCATTTCTCCAGTATGGATTTGGCCTTTTGAATGTGTCTGTTGTGGAGTCAGGCTCCAAAGTCTGAGTGACATACAATATACCTTATGAGCTGCCAGGGTCTGGATTCTCCATTCAGAACACAATCTGAGAGCATCAGACACTCCTGCTGGGAAAGAGGAAAAAGACTGAAGCGTTCAATATTTTTTTCTTAAAATGTAAAGTTAATGGAGCAGCCTGACTAATATGATGTATTTATTTTGATCTATAACATACCGTTTGATACGTTAGAATGAATTTTAAATTAGCTACAGTAAACAACAAAGAAATGTACAAAGATCATTCTAGGAAAGGCTTTTTAAAAAAATAACCATCATAATTTTTCAATTTGATATGGAATTCAGACACCAGTAAAAGGAGCTCTTGTTGGATAGGCTGGGTGCATGAACAGATGCTTTTCTGGACATGATCTGTGTGCAGTGGGGGTGGATTACCAAGCCATTTACAATTCATTACTGCATTGTAGGTACTCATATCCCTTCCATTTCTATCACATCGTGAGGCCAAGAATTTTTTTAAAAGGTCATTTAGCTTTCAGAAAACTATGAATTATGGCAAAAGCATTGTTCTTTCTTTGACTTTAATGTGCTCATTTAGAGAAAAGTTACTGGAACATACTTTTGCTTAAGCTCTGAATCTGACCCTTCTGCAATCCCTCACATAAAATAACTTGTCACTAATGACTTCTTGTAGTCTCTGTGCTTATTGCTGATTACATAAATATTTTCTTAACCTACAATAGCATCCAGAGTAAAAGCATGTTTGTCATTTTTAGAATTATAATCAAATTGTGAAAACTCAGGTATTGGCTTACCAGATGAGTTAAGGTTGCTTTGGAATGCTTGAATCACTCAGAGAAGGCAGGAAGAATTTCAACTGGTTAGTGTCAAGTATAGAAAAGGAAACCATTTAGTTTTTATAATAAAAAGAAGAAGATAGAACTATTGGTGTGTTGGGTGACTTTTGAGGGGTACTTAAGGTGAGGAGTAGCTACTGAACAATGCAATTTAATAGTATGCAAGGAAACACTTATTTTAAAAAAAAGTAAAGGGTTTAGCACAGCACTTCTTTAACTAGAGGTTGATTTTTTTTTTCTCTTTTCAGTTCTATTCCTTAAGAAATAAAAGCAGGGGCTAAGATTCAACATGGGAGGGGTTTAAGGATGGATTGATTTGATCAACATTCAATTTTATTTCAACATCTTGGAACAACCTTGTTCTTAGTAGTCATTACAGAATTATTTGGTTGCCATTATGTGTAAATCTAGAATTTGATTGTATGAATATCATAATCATGATCACATTAAAGAGAACATTAATAATGAGAGGTTGACAGTGTAATTTTTATTGGAAATTGAGTCCAAACCAGGATCTTTTGGTCATATTATTATTTAGGCAGGAGTTACGGTCTGTGGTCATCTTGGCTTAAGGCCGTTACATTTCATAGAATGAATATCTAAGACTATTTTGCTTATGATGAACACTTACACTGAAATATATATTAGGGAAAAACAATGTTTTGCATTATAAATCAATAATGAAAGTGCTTAATTCCCATTGACCTGTGGCTAAATGGAAAGTGGGCCAAAGCTGGAGATATGAACCTAGAAGGAACTTGAAGCTTTTCATTTTTCACCACTGGTGAGTCACATAAAACAGTTTCTGTGCACCAGTTTCCTCCCTTTTCTGAAGTTCCTATATCTCTGGAAGTGTGAGATGAGCTTCAAGAAAGAACATACTCCTATAATTTTTAAAGATTCAAGGTCAATAAAGTCAATAGACTACTGAAGGAGAACAGTAAATATTAACTGAGTTTCCATTAATTAATAATGAAGGATGATTAATAAACTCTCAAATGTCTGGTGTGTGAATATTTTAAAATTACATTTATCTTTTTGGAACATCTTATGGTAAGTAAGAAAGAGTCTATTAGTGACATGAAAGCAAACTAAAACTCAGCAAAGGACGGCAACCACAATGACAGTGTTATAAAATAATTACATTAAGAGGCAAGACAAAAATATCTATATGAACAGATAACTACTGAACAAAAGATACTGTAGAAAGCACTACTTCCAAACTGTAGTCCCTCAAAACTCTTTCCAAAATTCACCTTGCAGGACTACAGCTGGCCTGTAGGGGGCACAGCACAAGCTTTGGCCCCAGGCAGAGCTGCAGATATTTAAATCCTGGTGTATGGGCCATGTGACCTCAAGATAGTCAATAATCTTAAGTCTTAGGAAAAATGAGGATGATAATGAACTTAAAATAATGTACTGTTGTCATTACTTGTGGATGTTGTATTAGCAAATTCACCTACTTGATTAAGTTTATTCATATCACAACACCAATACTCAGCAGCCTGTTATGGGTCATTTGTGGACATGGACACTCACTGAGCGGCAAAAACTTTCAGTCTCCAGACCTGTCAGTCTCCAGTCTCCAGTCTCGTGGGAACCATGTTCCCAGATTTTACGTAAGGGAGTGAGAAGACACTTACTCAGTTCTCATACTGAAAACAAGAAGCCTTCCAGGGCATATTTAATGCCATGCTTTTTTCATTTTCATCCTTTTTGTTGATGATTTTGCATTTTAAAATGTTCCAGGCATTGGTACTGAAGTGATATCTAAGTGTTCCTGAGGTTGACCTTAAAACAATAACATGGCCTGCTACTTTAGCAGCAAAATGGGTATATTTGGGGACAGTGAGGAATTGCAATTTGGGGCATGCAGTCTATGGAAAACTGCAAGTAAATCTGGAGAACAGAGAAGAATGTTCTTTGATAGAGAAAAGGGAGTTGGGAGGGGATGTGATAAACAGAGACCACTGGAGGAAACTGGGAGTTTGAAGTGTAATGGGTTTTCATTGGCTGGGATGTCACCAGGCAAAGAGAAATTCTTCCTTCATTCTGCTTGGTAGTAAAGTAGTAACCTTTCTGTGGGAGAAGCAAAGGTATGTCTCTTCCTGTTAAATCTACAATTGGCATCCAAGTATAGGGCATGAATGCTTTCCCTTCTGGCCTCTTAACTCCATTTTAAATGAGGTTTCTGTTTATTTATTTTAAAACTAAACACAAGAAGGCTGTGATGTATTCATTCTAATGAAGAAAATGTGTATCTTAGGTAAATTTTGTTCAAGCATGAGTTATAAATTTGTTGGCAGTGAGCTTAAGGTTAATGATTTAACAATATATATTGAATAAATTATCTTTAAGCAGAAACACATCTATGACAAGTTTATATATTGGCTGGTTGATGAAAATCCTGTTATCAGAGGTTCATAGATATCTAATCCTGTATTTCTGCTAGAAGCAATTTTCTAGTACTATTTTACGCATTTTTAATATAGATGTTTATTTGACATTAAAAAAAAAAGATTTTAAAAACCTGCCTAAAGGTCTCTGTTGCATTATTCTGGAAACCTGGTCCTCACATTATAGCCCAGTTCCTCTTGCTAGGGACAATGGTTCAATATTCTCAGTGACTTTAGAAAACATAATTACTGTGAGTAATCAACTGTATATGAAGTGTCTGTACATTTTGAATTTAAGCCTATTTTCAAAACTTAAATTCATTACACCTAACTTGGTAGACCTACAATATGATTGTGTGAACCTGGCTTCTCTCCATTTTCTCAACTTCTATCTGCTTCACTCCATCTTTTAGCCTTTTTCACACAATAGAATGAATCAGTTTCTTAAAATACATATTTATCAAGTACAAAATAAATACCAGGCATTTTGCTGAAAAATAGATGCCCTAAAGTTGCTTGGAGATTTATTGAGAGGATGGAGACATAAATATCAATTCAGAGTAATACATGGTCAGTTCTGTAATGGATTATGGACAAAATTCTATAGTAGCACAGCGGATGAACCAGATGAATCTCTGGAAAATAGGGGAACAGAGGAGTCACAAAGGGCTTAAGACATTTGGCCAGAGCTTTAGTGAATAAGGCAACATTCACCAAGCCAAAAAAAAAAAAAAAAAAAAACAGGTCAAGCAGAGAGATTTTCAGGCTCAAAGTCACAAAGGTGTAAAAAGCATTGTTTTACAGTGGTCAGTGAGGCTGGAAGGTGCAATGTGAAGTGGAGGAGGGGAGGAGGACTGGGGGAGAGGCAGAGAGTGCCTGCAGATGAGGTTGGGACATATTGTAAGGACCAAACATCCAGAATAACACAATAGAGACTTTTAGGTAGGTTATTAAAATACTCTTTTTTTAAAAATGTGCAATAAACACCTATATTGAAATGTATAAGATGTAAATGTATAGGTTTAAAATGAAAGTAAAAGAGGAGAGCGAAAAAGGTGGCTTAAAGTTCAACATTCAGAAAACTAAGATCATGGCATCTGGTCCCATCACTTCATGGCAAATAGATGGGGAAACAATGGAAACAGTGGCAGACTTTATTTTGCAGGGCTCCAAAATCACTGCAGATGGTGACTGCAGCCATGAAATTAAAAGACCATTGCTCCTTGAAAGGAAAAGCTATGACCAACTTAGCACATTAAAAAGCAGAGACATTACTTCGTCAATAAAGGTCTGTCTAGTCAAGGCTATGGTTTTTCCAGTAGTCATGTATGGATGTGAGAGTTGGACCATAAAGAAAGCTGAGTGCCGAAGAATTGATGTTTTTGAACTGTGGTGATGGAGAAGACTCTTGAGAGTCCCTTGGACTGCAAAGAGATCCAACCAGTCCATCCTAAAGGAAACCAGTCCTGAATATTCACTGGAAGGACTGATGCTGAAGCTGAAACTCCGATACTTTGGCTTCCTGATGCGAAGAGCTGACTTATTTGAAAAGACCCTGATGCTGGGAAAGATTGAAGGTGGGAGGATAAAGGGACGACAGAGGATGAGATGGTTGGATGGCATCACTCACTCAATGGACATGAGTTTGAGTAAACTCCGGGAGTTGGTGATGGACAGGGAAGCCTGGCGTGCTGCAGTCCATGGGGTCTCAAAGAGTCCGACACGACTGAGCGACTGAATTGAACTGAACTGAACTGAAAATATTTTTTCAAGTGAATATTCACATAACTACACTTGGCTCAGGAGAATGAAAGTTTACAGCCCCTAGAAACTTGTTTCTGCATACATTCTAACCACGGTCCTTTTCTACCACGTAAAGGTAAACTCTTATTTTGCCTTTCATGGGCATCACTTCCTGGGCTTCTCTATCAACTTAGCATAGGTGGTGGACAGAATAATGCCCTCCCCTACACCACCCCCAGGTGGCGCTAGTGATAAAGAACCTGCTTGCCAATACAGGAAACAAATGAAACTGAAGTCGCTCAGTCGTGTCCGACTCTTTGCGACCCTATGGACCGCAGCCTACCAGGCTCCTCCGTCCATGGGATTTTCCAGGCAAGAGTACTGGAGTGGGTTGCTATTGCCTTCTCCAGGTGGGTTGCCATTGCCTTCTCCAACAGGAAACATAAGAAAAGCGGATTCCATCCCCAGGTCAGGAAGATCCCCTGGAGGACGGCATGGCAACCCACTCCAGTACTCTTGCCTGGAGAATTCTATGGACAGAGGAGCCTGGTGGGCTGCAGTCTACAGAGTCACAAAGAGTTAGACACAGCTGAAACGATTTAGTACACACACAGGCCCCACCTACCACCCGGTTTGGATGCCCATGTCCCAATCTCTGGAACCTGTAAACTGGTAACCTTACAAGGAAAAACGGACTTTACAGACATAATTAAGGTAAGGGTTTTGAGATGGAGAGATTATCCTGGATTATCTGGCCGGGTCCACATACTCACAAATGTCCTTTTAAATGAAAGAGGTCAGCAGAAGAGTCAGAATAAGAAGTGATGAAAGAAGCAGAGCTGGAGTGATCTGACAACTGGAAAGAGGCGCCATCAAAGGAATGTAGGTGGTCCCTAAAAGCTGGAAGAAGCAAAGGATGGATTCTCTATTTGAGTCTCCAGAAAAAACACAGCTTAGCTAATACTTTAATTTTAAATTTTAAAGACAGATTTCAGACTTCTGACCTCCAAAACTATAAGATAATGAATTTGTGTTGTTTTAAGCCACTAAACTTCTGGTCATTTGCTTCAGCAGCCACAGGATGAGAATATAGTAGCCACCTATGCATGCCTAGACACTGCCTACTTAAAAAAAAAAAATTTTATTTATTTATTGTTGGCTATGCTGGATCTTCATTGCTGTGCAGGCTTCTCTCTAGTTGCAGTGAGGGAGGGCTATTTTCTAGGTGTGGTATACGGGCTTACTGCGGTGGCTTCTCCTGATGTGGAGCTCTGGCTCCATGCACACAAGCTTCAGTAGCTGTGGTACAATGACTCAGTTGCTGAGGCTGCCAGGCTCAAGATCACAGCCTCGATAACTGTGGTGCATGGGTTTAGCTGTTCCTCGGCATGTGGGATCTTCTCAGATCAGGGATTGAACCCGTGTCTCCAGCATTGGTAGGCAAATTCTTTATCACTGAGCCACCAGGGAAGCCCCAACTTTGTCTACTTTTTAATGTTCTGTAACTGGAATCCTTGTTTCTTATCTGGCTTCTTCTGAACTCTATGTTGTTGACTTTAGACCATTTTTAAAGCAGGAAAGTGCCATGCCGAGATCTACATTTTAGAAGTTTATCTTGACATCAGTGTTCTGCCTCTAGCCTGGGAAGTTGAGAGGCTGGGGGTGGCAAGATTTGGCAAGAGGCAAATACAACAGGCTTGGCAAGAAATGGCCAGTACCTAAAAAAAGACAGTGGAAATAGAGAATGGGAAAGATGACTCAGAACAGATAGAAGTTTATAACATAGAATTGTTAAGAATTAATGTCCAGGGAATTCCCTGGTGGTTCACTGGTTTAGACTCGGTTTTCACTGCCAAGGGCCTGGATTCAGGCCTCACCTGGCAGAGAAACTAAGATCCCACAAGCTGCAGGAGTGGCAAAAAAAAAAAAAAAAAAGAAAGAAAAAGAATCAACATCCAAATATAGGCATACCTCATTTTATTGCACTTTGCAGATATACTTTTTATAAGTTGAAGGTTTGTGGCAACCCCACATTGAGGGTTGCCAACCCTACAAGTCTGTTGGCACTGTGTTTTTCAACAGCATTTGCTCACTTTCTGTCTCTGTGCCACATTTTGGTAATTCATACTATATTTCAAGCTTTATTTTATTATTATTGTATTTGTTATGGTGATTTGTGATTGGTGATCGTCCATGTGACTATGGCAAATAGATCATCAGTCATTGAAGGCTCAGATGATGATTAGCACTTTTCAGCAATAATGAACTTTTTAATTAAGGTATGTATGTTGTTTTTTTTTAAGATATAATGCTATTGCACACTTAATAGACTACAGTATAGTGTAAATATAACTTTTATATGCACTGGGAAACCAACAAAATTGTGTGACGTGTTTTATTGCAATATTTGCTTTATTATGGTGGTCTGGAACCAAGCCGTCAATAGCTCTGAGGTGTGCCTATAGGTGTAAGAGATGAGAGAACAGTTAAGAATAATTCCAAGCATTCTGTTGGGCAACAATTTGGGTGAAGGTGGTGAATACAGGAGGGATAGTCAGGTTGAGGAGAAAGATAACAACTTGAGGTTGACACATTTGGATCCCAGGCTGGGGTATATTTCTAGATGTTGAAAAATTTCTCCTGTGAGTAATATTCTAGCTGCTGGGTTGACCTTCATTTTAGGTCATGTAGATGTAGAGGGAGCAACAAAACCACTGATATATGAATCCATATTAAAATACAATGGAGATGTCCTACCTTATCTTCAATGGTGGGTAATTACCTTGTTGCTCAATGGAAGTTAATTTCTACTCCCTCTTTTCTGCTCCTATCACATAATAGGTGCAATTATATCTCTCACTCAGGGTAATATAATTAAATATCAGCCTTTGTAGAAGTACATTTCCAGAGAGTCTTCTTACGCAGCTGATTTACACATTTGTCAGGTTTATCACACAATAGATAAATGTTTTCTTCATGTAGCTTAATATAACAGGTATCTGCCTCCAAATGGGAGTGTTTCTAGATAGTCCAGGCAAAGGGTCCGTTTATTGCATCTGACAGCTTTATTGCTTTATCAGTTATTTGCTTAGGCAGGATTTTATTATATGTAAAATACTGACATAAATTATGGGGAGGAGAATTGATTTTTTTTTTCACATGGGTTTGATTCATTTTTCATTGTTTGTATGTGCCAAGTTTGATATTGCACATTTTGTCCTAGTGTGTCAATTTAGTTTACAACTTATTTCCCTGCTTCTACAAATACTGGTATTTCGTTCTCAATTGTTTTATTTTTGTGACTGCTCATGTTCTCAAACTAAGCCACCTATAGAGTTAATAAATTAAAAAAATAGCTGTATACACAGACATAGATAAAACATATAACCAATAAAAGTAAATAGATTGACTCTAAGAAAAGTTCTGGATAATTCTTAGAATTCTTCTCTTAAAAGTTAGGAGAGATACAGTGCCATACCCCCCTCTGCCAGTTGGGAGAGAAACAAGTCTAGAACTTGGCTGGGATCAGCCATGTAGATAATCAAGTTTGGGGAGATCCAGGGGTTTTCAAAATAGAAAACAGCCTGGGAGTCATTCTTATGGGGACTGGCATGTAGAAGTCTGGGTCTGGAAGACTCATTTGGCTCTCAAGTCAAACATGGTTAGGCATAGGCAAAATGTGGTCAGTTGGTAAATCCAGATAGGCAGGTACTGAGCATGAAAAGTCAATGACAGATTGCACCAATCCAGTCACAGAAAGTAGCCAGCACTATTGCCAGGCTGTCAAAGCCCCTCAGATCTCCTCTACCACTTTTGTGGACCCACACTTTTCTACTAAAATCTTCAGTGGATTGCCTTTAGGATCCTGGAGTTGCTTCATTTTAATGGAGAGCCTAAAGTTCTCAGAAGTTTCACCTCCTCGGTGACATTACAAATCCCCTTCTGTACCTTAACTAGTGATAACAGGTGCAGGGATACAAAAAGCCCAGTAACTATGAGATAGGACAAACTCCACAGTACACTTGACATTCTGCAACTCCCTCTGAAGTCAGACCAAGGCTGAACTTCAACTAAGATTGCACTGTTGCTTGACTACTTTCCCTTTCCTATTCTGCTCCACAGCTCCTGCATTGGTTCCTCTGAGGAACAGCCCCTTAATAAAGCACTTGAATTAAAAGCCTTAGCTCAGAGTCTGGTTCTGGGACAGACTGCCCTAAGACAACTAATAAACCAATAACCAAGACATCAGGGCTGTAAGAATAAGGATAATGATTATCATGATAATATAATAATAGCTAACCATGACTGATTCTTACTTTCCCAGGAATGGTTCTAAATTGTTTTGTATATAGTTTTTCCATTGGATTCTTTTAAGAGTTAGATGGGGTAGAGTTATTATTCCCATTTTTCAGCTTGAAAAATTGAGACTGGGAATTCCCTTGTAGTCCAGTGGTTAGGACTCAGTGTTTCCACTGCCAAGGGCCTGTGTTTAATCCCTAGTTGGGAAACCAAGATCCCACAAGCCAGGCAGCATAGCCAAAAAGAATTGAAATTTAGAGATATGAAACAACTTGTTCAATATTATATGGCTAAAAAATAAAAAAAAAATAACATTTCAGAGAGAGGTCAGTAGGATGATTATTGCATATCAAGCATTGCACATTAGATTTTAGGACTATTCATCTCTCTTTGTTCTGGTCCTCCACCCTCACCCCATTCAGAATATGTCTGGCTCTGAGCCTATTACTTGGAGTGAAGTAGATTTATCTGCTGAAGAGATGAACTTGGGATGGGAAGCGACTGATCATTTCAGTGATTCTAGTTTGCAGCCTTGCAAATTAATCATCTTGTGAATATTAGGTAGCTTAATAAGAGACTCTGGATGATTTGGGATAAATTCAATACTATTGTTAGAACAAAACAAAGGAAATATTGCTTGGTACCTAGTTGATATCTGTATTGAATGACCACATTGAAAGAGTCATTATGTTCAGGTGATTGATACAGGTTATGTATACAGTAAATAGAGAATGAGAAAGATGCTGTATGTTTGAAGAGTAGTGTCCAGATAGAAATCTTGGGTTTTTCAACTTGCATTGACCATTGTCTCTGTAGGTGGCCCAGATGCTGGCTTGGGGCACTGTAGCACTGAGTCTAGAAGGATCATAACAAGGAGGTTTTTTTCATTATGCAAAAATGTTTGAATTTTTATGTACCTAATGGAAGGATTTGGACTGTGAAGAAAGCTGAGCACTGAAGAATTGATGCTTTTGAACTGTGGTGTTGAAGAAGACTCTTGAGAGTCCCTTGGACTGCAAGGACATCCAACCAGTCCATCCTAAAGGAGATCAGTCCTGGGTGTTCATTGGAAGGACTGATGCTGAAGCTGAAACTCCAGTACTTTGGCCACCTCATGCGAAGAGTTGACTCATTGGAAGAGACCCTCATGCTGGGAGGGATTGGGGGCAGGAGGAGAAGGGGACAACAGAGGATGAGATGGCTGGATGGCATCACTGACTCGATGGGCATGAGTTTGAGTAAACTCCTGGAGTTGGTGATGGACAGGGAGGTCTGGTGTGCTGTGATTCATGGGTCGCAAAGAGTTGGACACGCTGAGCGACTGAACTGAACTGAATGGAAGGATAATAGATTGAGCTAAAAAGCTTAAACCTTTTTATAGAAAACATCAAGATGTTTTCTTATCCAAAAGAATGCTGTGTGGTCAAAGAATGCCAGACTGAGTCATATTATTTAGTTTCTAGTCTACTATGCTATCAAGTAGATGGTTAACCTTGAGAAAGCCAGTTTTTATTCTCTCCAGGATCTGTATCCCAAGGTTGTCTTCTGTAAAACAAAAGTAATAGGTGGCATTAGGAAAAGGTGCCTCATCCCCTGTGACCCTCCACCTTTTTTCCTTGATGAGAATTATACCTGTTTTGATATCAGTGTATCTGATATAGTGCCATCAATAAAAATTTATGTAAGCATATCACTAATTTGTATCAATTTGCTCAACTAATTCATTGTATGAAATAACAGTGAGAAATGTAGAAATCATAAGAACACAGTTCAATGAATATTCAGAAAATAAACATATTTATGAAACAAGCACTAAGACTAAAAAAAGAACTTACCAGTATCACCGAGGTGCTTCCATATCCTTTCTAGTCATCAGCAAGTCCCCCTCCTCAAGAGTAAAGACTACCCTGATTTTTAACACCATAGCTTAAGATTGCCTGTGTTTATACATAATAAAATGAAATCAAATTATATGTAGTCTTCTATGTTAGGCTTCTTTCGCTCAATATTGTTGATGAGACTTATCTACACTGAATGTAATTTTAGTTTATTCATTCTGTTTGTTATATAATAATTCTTTTGGATGAACATAACTCAATTTATCCATTCCACTGTAGGGGGAAAGCTAGCTCATTTCCTGCTTTTTATTTTTCTTTATATTACTTAGAGTGTAACTATGAACATTCTTTCTTATTTATTTAGTGAAACATGTATGAGCATTTGTGATGGGTACATACCAAGGAGTTGAAAGGGTAGGTCCTAATACTTGCAAATATTTAGCTTTTTGATACTTCCAAATAGTTTTCCAAAGTGATTGTACAGGAATAATGTACTTTAACATATAAAAGCAGGAACAGAAAGTCCCTGGGCACATCAGAGCATTCCTTGACTGGTCAGCTGGTGGGTCTGGACTGGGGTGATTAGGACTTGTTAAGCTAGAGGAGAAGGCCTGGCAACAGAAATGAGAAAATCATGCTTACTAGTAAGTAAAAGAATTTTTTTCTGTGGGAAGATAGGTGGCCTGCCAGGCAAAGAACAGGAAAGAGAGTCCATCTCCTATAAGTGACCAAGAATGAAACTCTATACCAGGGAGGCCTTTACCTAGTTTGCATGGGCACCCAGAGATCTGGATCTCTGGGTTTACATTGACTATCTGACTAGGAGCCTTGTCTCCCCTTGGGAAGGAGAACTGGCCAGAACAGACTAGTGAGCATTATAAACGCAAGCCCAGACAAGGGGAGACAGGTGGCTTAGGCCAAGGATTACACGTTAAGAATCTTGAGTTGGCCATAATCCATTTGGTCCAAGAATCAGAAATGTGGTTAATAAACAGTTTGTAACAAGGAGTAGATAAAACCACTGTGGTTGTAATTGTTTAAGAATGTTCCTTATACTTTATTCTTCCCATAATTGCCTTTACTTAATGTCTTTCAGCACATGAATAGCTTGTCGTGTGGTTTCTGCAGTATAGACTGTAGAGAGAGTCATTTGCAGACAAAGCCAAGATAATCACTGGAGAGACACTGGTCACAAAGAATCTCAGTGTACCTTTGTAAATCCTTCAGATCTAGGACTTTTGAAGACAAGAAGAAAAGGGCAACTTTCAGAGAGAAAAGATTAGCAAATGGCAGGAATTAGGCAGAGAGAAGAGTGGGACCTGAAATAATGTTTAGTGGGCTCTCTGCTGACTGTATTCTGCTCAAATTTATAATTCCTAGAGTATATTATTATGCATTTTATATGGGCTTTTTGATATTGACCTTCTTAGTACATCCAATAGTATCAATGAGTTCCCACTGATCAGTGACAGACATTACAGTTGATGATTGCTAGGTGTTTGTAAAACCTATAGAAACAGGAAAAATTCAAAGAGAGGAGGGCTTCTGTGGCGTGGGTGTAGTGAGATGAGAAACTAAGTTGTTGAAAGGTGCTATTACTGAGGAAGGGGCAGAGGCAGTGATTCAGTTCATTCCTTGGTTCTAGTCCTGAGAGCTAGGGAAGCACAGGGAAGCCTAGCATGCTGCAGTCCACTGGGTCACAAAGAGTCAGACACGACTTAGTGACTGATCACAGGCCTGCCTCCTGCCCAGGCAGAAGGCGTCTCCTGCCTGGGTTCTCAGCATTGGTTTTAGAGCTCAACTAAGACCCTGAAGTCATGAAGAGTATACATTTTCCTAACCTCACCTTCTATGCATATAGATCCCTTTGAGCCTTCACATGGGGAAAGGGGGATAACTGAAGGACAGTATGATGGTTAATTTTATGTTTCAATTTGTCTGGGACCCTTAGTACCCAGACATTTGGGTAAACATTATTCTGGGTGTGTCTGTGAGGGTTTGTCTGGATGAGATTAAAATATGAATCAATAGACTGAGTAAAACAGATTGTCCTCCCTAATGAGAGTGGGCCTCATCCAATCAGCTGAAGACCTAAGTGGAACAAAAAGGTTGAGTAAAAGGGACCCCTTGCAGCCTGACTGTATGAGCCGGGACATTGGTCTTTCCTTGTGTTCAGATTTGGACTGAAACAGTGGCTCTTTTTTGGTGTTGAGACTGAAAGCTTTTGGATTAGAATTTATACCATTGGCTCTCCTGATTCTCCAGTCTTTGGACTTAGTCAAGAGCTATATGTCAGCTCTTCTGGTTCTCCAGTTTGCTGACTGCAGTCATCAGACTCTAATTGGAAGTTTTCAGACTCTAATTGAGAAACCAATTCCAAACAATAAAGTGTACACACACACACACGCACACACACACACACACACACACACACACATCTATCCTCCTATTGGGCTTCTCAGGTGGCTCAGTGATAAAGAATACACTTGTCAAGGCAAAGGATGCAGGAGATGTGGGTTCTATCCTGGGGTCAGGAAGATCTCCTGGGGGAGGAAATGGCAACAATCTCCAGGATTCTTGCCTGAAAAATCCCATAGACAGAGGAGCGTGGTAGGCTACAGTCCATGGAGTTGCAAGAGATGGATATGACTGAGCTACTGAGCGCACACACACACATCCTACTATTGGTTCTATTTCTCTGGGGAATCCTTAAGTGATACAGACAGGATTCCTCACTTTGACTTCCTGTCATCTCCCACTTGCTCAATGAATATATGACTGCCTTTTAGAGCATTTATATATATACATATATATGTATATATATATATACATATATATGTATATATATATTTAGAGCAGATTTAGAGTCATAGAAAAATTGAGTAGAAAATACAGAGAGAATATACCATTTGCCCCCACATATGCATAGCTTCCCCTACTATCACTGTCCCACATCAGAATTTTGCATTTGCTATAATAAATAAATCTGCATGGGCATGTCCCTATTATGAAAGTCTACACTTTATATTAGGATTGACTCTTATATATTCCATGGGTTTTGACAAATGTATTATGAAATTTATCCACTATTATAATATCATACAGAATAGTTTCACTGTCTTGAAAATCTTCTGTGCATTCAATTTCTGTGCTCCAAGCTCATTTCTTTTTAGTGTTGAATAAAATTCCATTGTCTGGGTGTACCACAGTTTATACTTCGTTGCTGACAAAGGTCCATACAGATAAAGCTATGGTTTTACCAGTAGTCATGTATGGATGTGAGAGTTGGACCATAAAGAAGGCTGAGCACTGAAGAACTGATATTTTTGAACTGTGGTGTTGGAGAAAACTCTTGAGAGTCCCTTGGACTGCAAGGAGATCAGTCAATCTTAAAGGAAATCAACACTGAATATTCATTGGAAGGACTGATGCTGAAGCTGAAGCTCCAATACTTTGGCTACTTGATGCGAAGAGCAGACTCATTGTAAAAGACCCCGACGCTGGGAAAGATTGAAGGCAGGAGAAGAAGCAGGCAACAGAGGATGAGATGGTTGGCTGGCATCACTGACTGAATGGACATGAGTTTGAGCAAATTCCAGGAGATAGTGAAGGACAGGGAAGCCTGAAGTCCATGGTGTTGCAAAGAGTCAGACATGACTGAGTGACTGAACTTACTGAAGAACAGTTTGGCTGCTTCCAAATTTGGCAATTATGAATAAAACATAAGACATTCATGTGTGGGTTTTGCTGTGGACATAAACTTTCAACTCTTTTGGGTAAATACTAAGAAGTGTGATCACTAGATCATATGGTAAAAGTATGTTAAGTTTTATAAGAAGCTATGAAACTCTTCTAAAGTGGCTGTACATTTTGCTTCCCCACAAGCAAGGAATGAAATTTACTGTTGCTCCACATCCTCACCAGTATTAGGTTTTGTCAGTGTTTGGGAGTTTGGCCATTTCAGTAGTATGTAGTGGTATCTCTACACACTGCTGTTTTAATTTACATTTTCCTGATAACATGTGATGTGGAACATATTTTCATGTGGTTATCTTCCATCTGTACATTTTCTTTGGTAAAGTGAAGGTGTTAGCTGCTCAGTCGTGTCTGACTCTTTGTGGCCCCAATGGCTGTAGCCACCCAGGCTCCTCTGGCCATAGAATTCTCCAGGCAAGGGTACTGGAGTTGTTTGCCATTTCCTTCTCCAGGAGATCTTCCTGACTCAGGAATTGAAACCAAATCTCCGGCACTATAGGCAGATTCTTTACTCTCTGAGCCACCAGGGAAGCCCCTTTCTTTGGTAAGTGAAAGTGAAAGTGCTAGTCACTCAGTTGTGTAGTACTCTTTGCAACCCCACTGCCAGGCTCCTCCATCCATGTGGTTTTCCAGGCAAGAATACTGGAGTGGGTTGCCATTTCCTTCTCCAGGGGATCTTCCCCATCCAGGAATCAAACCTGGATCTCCTGCATTGTGGACACAGCTTCTGAGCCACCAGGGAAGACTTTTTTTAGTAAAGTGACTATCAAAAATTTTGACCTGCTTTTCTTTTTTGGAGTTGGTGTTAGGAGAGAGTGTTTGTTTCCTTCATATTGAGAGTTTTTATTTTAATGAATATCTGTCTTTATCAGGCATATGCTTTTCAAATGTTTTCCTTATTTTGCAGCTTATGTATTTATTTTCTGATAGTGTCTTTTGAAGTACAGAGATTTTTAATTTTCATAAAGTTTTATTTAGTACTTTTTTTCTTATATGGGTCATGCTTTTGTTATCGAATCTAAGGAGTCTTTGCCTTTATAAACTTTGCCACAATTTTCTACTCTTTTCTTCTAAAAGGTTTACTGTTTTAGGCTTCACATTCAGTCTGGAATCCATTTTGATTTTTGTATATGGTGTGAGATACTGATTAGGATTATTTTTTGCATATGTTTATTTCATGTGCAAAAAATTAGTTCAGTACTATTTGTTGAAAAGACTATACTTTCTCTACTGAATTGTCTTTGCAACTTTGTTGAAAATTAATTGTGTATATACAGGTGGGTATATTTTTGAAATGTCTATTCTTCCTCTACTATATTCTGTTACTTCTCTATCTTTATGCCAATGTCACATTATCTTTATTAGTGTAGCACTGAAATAAGTCTTAAAATCAGGAAGTGTCAGCTCTTTAACTTTTCTCATCTCTTTCAGATTTGTTTTTGTTATTGGTCCTTAGCATTTCCATTTGGATTTTAGAATCAAAATGTTAAGGGTTTCAGAAAGCCTGCTAAAATATTAATTGAGATCACATTAACAAATTTAGGGGGCTCAATATCTTACATTGACTCTTTTGACTCCTGGAGATGGAATATTTTGTACTTATTTTGATTTTTTTTAGACTTTTATTTAGTAATGTGTTACAGTTTTCAGTATATAGATCTTCCACAACTTTTGTCAGATCTGTCCCTAGTTAGTTAATATTTTTGAAAGTATTGTAAATTGCATTCTTTGTTTATTTCAAATTCTGATTTTTCATGGTTAGCACAAAGGAATACTATTAACTTTCTATATTTATTGAAAACATTAAATATTTTATTATTAAGTACTAATATTGAATTTTTAAATGTTCTTTCTGCATCTGTAGAGATAATATACTTTGGTTGGTTTTAGTTCACTAATCTGGTGGGTTACATTAACTGATTTTTAAATATTAAAACAACCTTTCTTTTTTGGGAAAATTTCACTTGATCACAATGTATTACCCTTTTAATATATTATTGATGTAAATTTGCTGCAGTCTTGCTTAGAACTTTTGTGTCTATGTTTATTAGTAATATTAGTCTGTAATTATCTTTTATTTAGAGCCTTTGTTTAGTTTTAATACCATGGTAATGTTGCTCATAGAATGTGTTGTGAAGAATTGCATTTGCTATAGTTGTGTGGAAGAATGTATAGAATTGGTACTTATTCATTACAGTTTTAGTAGATCTCACCAGTGAAATCATCTGAACCCGAGGTTTTATATGTGGAAAGGATTTAAACTATATGTTTCTTTTAAAAAAGATATAGGGCTACTCATACTATTTATCCTTATTTGAGCTTTTATAATGTGTGTCTTTTAAGGAATGTGTCCATTTTATTCAGTATCAAATTAATTTTCATAGAGTTATTCATAATATTCCCTTATACTCCTCTTATAATTAACAGAATCTATAATAGTGAACATTTCTCTTAATCCTAATTTTTTATGATAAATTTTTTTCAGATTAATTTATCTGGAAGATTATGTTTTGTTGATCTTCTAAAAGTGCCAACTTTGGGTTTTGTTGATTTTCTCTTTTGTATTTTGTTTGTTTGTTTTCTATTTCATTGATTACTTTTTCTGATCTTTTCTTCTTTCCTCTTCTGGTTACTTTGGCTTTATTTACTCTTTTTTACTAGTGTCTTTTTTCCCCTAGTGTCTTATATTAAGATGATGTTTTGATTTATTTGAGAGCCTTTTTTCTAATATAGGTGTTTCATGATGTAAAATTTCTTCCATTTACTACTTTAGCATAATCCCACAAATTTTGATATGTTGTATTTTAATTTTATTTACTTCAAAATAGTTTCTAACTTCTCTTTTGGTTTCTTCTTTGACCCATATCTTGTTAGAAGTATGGTATTCTGTTTCTAAATATTTGGGATATTTTCAAGATATCTTTCTGTCATCAATTTAGGGGTTTAATTTTATTATGGTTAGAAAATGTATTTTGTATGGCTTGAATTCTTTTAAACTTATTAAGCCTTGTCTTATGACCCATATTCTATGTTAGCAAATGTTCCACACACACTCAAAAAGAAGACATTATGCTGTTGCTAAGTGAAGTATTTTGTAAATGTCAATTAGATCAAGTTGATAATTTTATTCAGGTCTTCTATATCTTTTCTGTTTTCTGTGCATTTGTTATTAAGATAGTATTATGAAATCTTCTGTTATACCTGTGGGTTTGTCTCTATATTATTTCAGATTTCTCAGTGTTTGCTCCATGTATTTTGAAGTTTTATCACTAGCTGCATAAATTTTGAAGTTGTTATGCCTTCTTGATGAATTGATTCTTTATCATTATCAAATGATCATCTTTGTCCATGGTCATGCACTTTATTCTGAAATCTCCTTTTTTTAATACAAACATAGATACTCCAGCTTTCCTTTGATTCATATAAACATGGTACAAATGTTTCCATCCTTTTATTTCTAGCTTATTTATCATTTTATATTTTATGTGTGTTTCTTATCTTTAGTAGGGTCTTACTTAGTTTCTGCAACTCTCTCCTCTCCAGTACTTCACAAGTGAATTCTGGCTGCCTTGATCTCCCTAAACTCTTAGCACTGTTTCATCAATGCAGTCTATTGGGCTCCACCTACATTATTCTCTTTACTACCATCCGGGAGCTCTTTAAGACTGTAAGCAGAAGTGATCAGAGGCCTCATCTCATTTACACCCTGTTTCTAGGGAATCACTATGCTTTGTTGACTAATCCTTAATGTCTTGAAAAATATGGTTTCATTGATTTTCTCTAGTTTTCTTGGTTGTTTTGAGTGGGAATATAAATTTAGTCCCTGTTATTACATTTTGTCTGGAAGCAGAAGTTCTCTACACACTCTTATTTGAATATGATCACTGCTAATTCTGAGTTTTTGACTCTTGGAAAGAGTTCACCAGTTGCCTGATATTGACTTCAAAGAACTAATTTAGTGGGACTTTCTCACTTCTTAACCTGTCTCAGTCCCACTCGAATTTTGTGTTGAATGTATACTATACTGAAGTAAAATACAGAGAAAGTTTTTCTCTTCCAGGCACAAGAGAGGAGACAGAAGACTTCTTAAGGAAGATGAGAATAATTACCCCTTTGCCCTACCCAACAGAGTTTTCTACCCAGGGTGATGTCCTTATTGTGTGTCCTCCACATATCTTTGAAGAATTCGGTTTCTCTCTGAATTAAAGTTGAAAGGGCCAATGTAGTAAGGAAGGAAAATGTGGGAAAGAAAGCTGAGGAGATTCTGACTAGATTCATCTGATTTTATATTCATCTCTGTGGGAAGAAAGATGTTAGAAAGGCTGACTTCTCCACATGTGAGACTGTCTAAAAACTTGTGGGAAATAGGCATGAATAGATTATTCAGATATACTTATGTGATAGACACACAAGATGATTTCTTGATATTCTGAACATGTTTTAGAAAGGGATTTGTACAGCCAAATAATGATAAAATAGATGTCCTAAATATGTCATGAGCTTAATATTGAAAAAGCACAGTTCTTATCTCTACAGTCAATATTTGATGCATGTTCTTTGCTATTTCCTCATAGTCAGTCAGAGGGAAAAAGGTGGATCTTCCTCTAAGTGATTTATCATCACAGATTTACTCTGCAACATTAGGAGAAAGATAAATTATGGCAGAATATACACTTTAAACAGCCATTCTGTTGGCCTCTCAACAAAGTCAGAAGGATCAAAGCTAAGTTTTCAGAAGCACTCTTGTTTCTTCAGAACTGTGAAGGGTGATTGATACACCCTGCAGAAAACAAAAATACTGCTAGTTACTCTAAAAAGCTAAAGAGAGGGTAAAACGCAGCTTCTTATTTGCCTTTGTAAAGGAGTCCTAATGGAAAAGTCCATTTTGGTTTTATGGAGGGGGGTGTGTGTTTATTGACTGAATTGGAAATTTCATAAATTATAGTAGTCAACATGTAAAGAAAGTAGAATGAAAGTGTATAGGCTGTGATTAACAGCAGGTAAGAAAAACCAGATGCTTTGGCAGAAATAAAACTTGGAGGAGGTTACTACCAAAGCTACAATAGTTTCTCACAAGTAGTCACCAGGGTCAGTATTAACATACACTGGCTATGTGTGATGTGCTGAGCTAGGAGGTATCTAAGGAAATTCCTGCTGTTCAGAAACTGCAATCCAGTTTGAGATATTGGTCAGAACCTTAAAAGGATCAGTTCAGTTCAGTTCAGCCTCTCAGTCATGTCCGACTCTTTGCAACCCCATGAATCACAGCACACCAGGCCTCCCTGTCCATCACCAACTCCCGGAGTTCACTCAAACTCATGTCCATCGAACCGGTGATGCCATGCAGCCATCTCATCCTCTGTCATCCCCTTCTCTTCCTGCCCCCAATCCCTCCCAGCATCAGGGTCTTTTCCTAATGAGTCAACTCTTCGCGTGAGGTAGCCAAAGTATTAGAGTTTCAGCTTCAGCATCAGTCTTTCCAATGAACACCCAGGACTGATCTCCTTTAGGATGGACTGGTTGGATCTCCTTGCAGTCCAAGGGACTCTTAAGAGTCTTCTCCAACACCATAGCTCAAAAGCATCAATTCTTTGGCGCTCAGCTTTCTTCACAGTCCAACTCTCACATCCATACATGACCACTGGAAAAACCATAACCTTAACTAGACGAACCTTGTTGGCAAAGTAATGTCTCTGCTTAAAAGGATAAGTGGTCTTAAATGTGAGTCTGAGACATTCTGAGAGAGTATAATTAAAGAGTTGATTCTAGAAGAAACAATGACGTTTGTATTAGTGTGTGTGTATGTGTGAGTCGTATTTGACTCTTTGTGACGCCATGGACTGTAGTCCACCAGGCTCCTCTGTCCATGGGATTTCTCATGCCAGAATACTGGAGTGGGTAGCCTTTCCCTTCTCCGGGGGAACTTCTTGATCCAGGGATTGAACCTAGGTCTCCTGCATTGCCGGTGGTTCTTTACCATTTGAGCCATCAGGGAAGCCTATTTGTATTCTTACTATGGCTCAAAGTGTTGAGGATGAACTGGATCTACAAACAACTATTTACTGAGATACAACCACATGTCAAACAATGTTCTAGTATCTGGCAACACAGCCATTAACATGAAATTTAATTCTAGTGGAATTAACTGATAGCTAGAACCTTAAATTCTAAAGGCAGAATCAAGCAGAATAAGTTTTGAAAACAGATTTGGGCAAAATATACCTCTTCAAGAAAATACTCTCACACAGATTAAAGGCTAATTCAGCACCTTGAACATTGTTGTTGCTCATATAGAAGATACTCTGTGCTCATTGTGACCTTCCTCCTGAAAAGTATCCATTCCTTCCACTTGCAAGTGAGAAAAGAGAGGTTCAGTCAAATTGTATTGTGTAGCTAATGTGGGAAACCTTGGACTCAGATCCAAATCTATTTGACACCAATATCTCTGTTCTTCTCAGGACACTATGCTGCCTCTGGAATTGGAAGCCTTGCTTTGTTGGGTAATTTTCCCTGGGTATTTCAGCCAGTTTGTTGCAGGGAAGAAAGAAAGGTGTGAAAGGATGGTCATGTCACAGGCCTCAGGTAAGTCCTTTTGTTGGCTGAGGAGTGTGGATTCTTGGCTTCTTGCAGGAAAGAATTCAAGAGCAAATCGTAGTAAAGTGAAAGAAGGTTTATTGAGGGAGAAACACACTCCATAAACAGAGTGCGGGCCATCTCAGAAGTCAAGAGAGGAGCAAGGGAACAGGTTGTTAGTTTTCAGGGGTGAGGCAATTTCATAGACTAATGAGTAGGAGGATTATTTCAACTATTTTGGGGAAGGGTCAGAGATTTCCAGGAATTGAGCCATTGCCCACTTTTTGGCCTTTTATGGTCAACATCAGAACTGTCATGGTACCCATGGGTGAGTCCTTTATTATGCTGATATATTACAAGGAATGTATACTGAGGCTCAAGGTCTAGTGGAAGTCAACCGTCTGCCATCTTGAACCTAGTTGGTTTTAACCAGTTAATGTTGTGTCTTTAATAGCTATGACTATGTCATTCTTTTAAAGGTTGTGTCCTACCCACTTCCTATTTCAAGATCACCTTCAGTTCAGCTTCCCATGCCTGTGAGAGTCCTCTTTCTTACTCAGGCTCCTTCGGAAAGGCATTACAGATCTTCAGTTGTGGTCTCCTTGTACTTTGGGCCAAGGAATCTAAAACAGGAGACAAAGGAAACACAGGAGAAAGAAGACTGAAGCATGTCCTCAACTCATCTACAGAGCAAAGGCATCCTTTCCTCTTCCATGATGTGACTGATTACTGACAGCGAGCACTGAGAGAACTTGGCCTTGGCTCTCTTAGTCTGGAAGGCCCTCCGCGGTCAGCTTGAATGATGCATCAGGAAATGAAGCTCCCTCCTGCCAGTGGCTTGTAGAGTAGCGGGGATGACTGGAACCTTGCTGATCACTTCCGGAATGGGAGAAGTTATTGTGCTCACATTAGAAACTCAAATGTAGGGCACAAGCCATGGCATATTTTAAGCTTGCTATCTATCCAGAGTGCTGTATGATGGAGATTTGATTTCACTGGCTTCATGCCTGCTTAGGACATATTTAAATAAACATAAGACTTTGATGAAGGTTGATGTTTTCCCAAAAGCTGGTGACAGCGCTTCAGTGGCAGATAGATAGGCTCTCTAAGGAAAGTAGAAGGGACTCCATAGTGAGATGCTGGGGTGCGGATCCTTTCAATTCCAAATAGTCCATGTCTCTCTATTCTAACTCCATTCCACGGGGTCCAGGTCGGCTTTCAAGAAGTCATGGTTCAAAGGACCCAGGAGGCTCCTCAAACTGAAAGGAGTCCCATGACCAGTAGGAATCACTTTAAGAGACTGTAAATGTGTGACCTTGAGGAAAGGTGCACTTCCTGAAGAGTAAAGAGCCCCCGTGGTAGCCAGCAGGATATTGAAGCCAGGAGAGTCTGACAGTGGCATCAAGCTGCGCTGTAAATCCCAGACATTCACAAGCCCCAGGCTGCAGAATCTCTCCCAAGTTTTGCTTTTGTTTCCAATCAATGGTGTTAACAGCTCTGCCAATGTTCAGCAATTGTGTGAGGAGGACAATACTCAGACAGAAAAATCAGTACAGTATTGTTTTATTTTTATGCCATATCCAGACAGAAAGATTTCATCTATTCATTGTAATACATTTGTCATTTTAGTCGGAATAAATGCAAAGCTACGAGAAAATGCTGATACCAGTTGTCAGAGAAAACTATTTACAATGGTCCCTCCCTTTCTTTCTTTAGGCATTTTCATTATAATCTTTTCAGCTTCACAGAGAGATGAATAAAACTCGTGCATGGAGTATAAAGCAGATGGCTGAACTGCATTGATTGTGACCTTCACTTTTAAGGTTAACAGTGGGGGGAAAAACAAACTGTTGACTCCAGTAGTTTTGTTACTGTTTTCTGGACTCTTTCAGTGGGTAGCCATTTCTTTCCTTTTATTTTATCTCACTGTCTAGGTTCCTATATGAAGAACTTAAGTTCAGTTGTTCATCCATTCATTAACTTATTCAGTACTTATGCATGCCAACTATGGCAAGACACTGGAGGCCCTGGAGGTGAGGTGGTGAATGTGACCTCTGAGGTCTTAGAGGTTGGAGATCCTAGTGAGGAAGATAGCTCTTGTAAGGAAACAGGAAATCCTATTATCAAATCAGGGTCTTTCAAGGCAAAAGAACAGACATAAATCAGGCTGTAGTTCTCTATCAGAGAGTTTCATACATCTCTCCACCAGTGAGCTTAAAATAAACCTCTGGCTTTTGACCTTTCATTTCCAGCCAAAATACACTTATTTTTGTAAGTTTCAGTGTGAGTCACTTTAAGTGAAATACATAAAGGGAAGGAGTCACATATTGTTTATCCCTTTTTTACTTAATTTTGCCAGACAGTTTTTTTTTTAAGGCTAAAGGAAACTGATGTATTTAGCTAATAACAAATATTAAAATACATCCTTAAAATAGTCCTTGAAATATCAGGCAATTTTTTTCTTGACAGTTTAATACAGATTTTATTTATGTATCTCTTTTTTTTCCCCCTGATATCTTTATCACTGTACTGAGGACTAACCTCAGTCCTTTGTTTGGTTTTTGATCCAAATCCCTGATAAACCAGAATTTTCCAAACTTCAGTCATTTATGCAAAACTATAATGTTTTTTCCTTACATACTCATACTATGACTTTTCTTCTTTGTTTTATTTTATCCTGGTACCATATCTGCTATTACTTACATGATATTCTACTGAAATTAACTTACATTTTTTTCAGTTATGCTAATTTATTTCCAAAAAAAAAAAAAAAGAAACTTCATGTGACCATCATAAATGAAGTGCCAGTTTTGTTTCCACATAATAGCAGGTAATTAGAAAAACAAATAAAATGTAAACTGATATTCCTACATTCTTTCCAGGTATTGGGAGACAGTTCTCTTTCTTTGTTAAAAAGGGAGATGAGTGCATGGTGGGTAGTGTTAAAGAAATACTCAAGCCAGTTGAGACTTACCCTGAAAATAAAAATAACGTTTTCTTTAGTATGTGATTCAGGGTGTATAATGCCATGCCTGGCGTTATCTCTTAAGGTCATTTCCTGAACCGTTGGAGGCATTTCAAAGGGTCACAATATGCCACAATCTATGCTCTGGTGGGAAATTCTTCACCAGGTTTGGGAAGAGGATGCCTTCCCCATTGTCAAGGGGCTTCTGTAGTAAATAGGGACCGTGCTTATTTCAAACAATTCTTTCTTTCCCTTAAGATCTATAATAATTGACTTCACTCAACTGTTCTGAGATATGTGATAATTTAAGGAAATCCATGTATCTTCTCAGTAGACTTTAACACTTGCAGCCGGTGACATCTGTCACCACCTTTCTATGCATGCTTCCTGTCTTCATTATTCTTCTGTTTAATTAACAGCTTAATCTTTAAAAATAAACTTTATAGTATGTGGTTATGAGTGATTGTTTCCAGTCAGCATAACAGAAGGCAATAACACTAGATCAAGGCTGAACTCCATCCAATAATAGACTATCTGACGATAATGACAACAGGAAGTCATTTATCAGGCCTAGGTTTCTCCTATTTCATCTAGAAATATAAATATCTTATTTTTAATAGGGAGAAAGATGAGCTGAGATGATGATGGATCAAGCGGGTGACACTATGGACCAGCCAAAGCTTTTAAATATGGCATTTTTCAAATCACGGGAGAAAAGAAGAGCAGAGGGAAGAAAAGGAGAGAATATCAAACGACATTAAAAAAAGAAAAATGAAACAGACCAGGCTACAATAATTGTGCATGACATTCTTTCCTGAGTCTAAGAACAAATGCGAAGTTTCTTCAGGTCTCTCCATCGTATGATATTGTCACATTTCAGAGAAACCCACTTCAAATCAGAAATGACTGTTGACAGTGAAGGGAAATAATCAGTTCCTATTATAAATTCATCATGTGATATCTTTAAAGAAGAGCTTTGTGTCTCAGGAAAATAATAAGTGCAGAGAAAGAGATTGCTAAGAATGACCCAGGTCAAGAAAGAGAAAGCCTATCCAGGTATATGTTAGTAAAATATGGGGACTGGTCCTGAGCAGAAAATTCCAGGCTGTAATAGATAATGGAGCGCAAGCTGATACTCTGCAAGTATACACCATGACACTGAGATGGGGGGTGGGATCATGACCTAAAAAATAGAATCACTTAATAAAAAATGTTTTCCTAAAGGAAGAGTGTTTTGAGAAGTGTGAATGGGGAAGAAAGAAGTTTGGAGCTGGACTAATGTTTACTAATGTTTTTTTCCCATTTAAAAGAATAAATATCCCTCCGAATAAAGCAATATCTTTCTCAATATCTCAGCCATCTTTTTCTTTTTCCAGGATTTTTGTACTTAAAACATAAAAACAAACATGCAAGCAAAAGATAAAAAATTACTATGAGAGCCCCTGCGAAGAGTCAAAGAAGAACATTTTAGGAACTGATTTCATTCTACTATTTGCCATATTGTATCTGCTACTAGTTTGCAAAGAGCAGAACCACTGTAGAAGCTGATTCTTAACAGTTTTCTTTTTTTTTAATTTTTTTTCTTAAAAAATTTTTTTCTTTTTATTTTAATTGGAGGTTAATTACTTTACAATATTGTGGTGGTTTTGCCATACATTCACTTGAATCAGCCATGGGTGTACATGTGGTCCCCATCCTGACCTTTTCTCCCACCTCCCTCCCCATTTCATCTCTCAGGGTCATCCCAGTGCACCAGCCCTGAGCACCCTGCCTCATGCATCGAACCTGGACTGGCGATCTATTTCACATATGTTAATATACATGCTTAAACAGTTTTCTGTGGTCTGCAGACTCACTAAGTGATCAAGAGTAAAGGAGGATGGATAGCCAGTTAGAGGAAATCTTCAGTGGTAGGAAGGATGGGGGTAGTCGCTAAATTGTCTACTGATTTTTAAAAAGACGCTATGCAAAGCTTTTGGTCAGAAAAACAGCCTCAAGCAAGCAATGCACTTTATATAAAGAAGCCTCAGGAAGGATGGCTATGAATTTAATTATAAGCTCTTCTCTTTGCATAAATTTGGTTCAGCCTAAACAAGACTCAAACATGGAACAATGTCCGTGGAGTACAATTCACCAATTGTTACTTTTAATTATGTTCACATGCATAATTCATAAATACACTGCATGGACAAGAGGAGAGAAAAGATAAGAAGGAACAAAAGAGATGAATTTTCCATCAAACAATTACTATATAAATAGACAACATATTTAATACATTAGTTAGCAAAGTGATTCTTTGTTCTTGCCAGTCTGGGGCTTAAAAATGTTAAAAGAATCCCCAAACATAACATTGTTACATTTTGCTAATGTCTCTTTTAAATGAGAGAAATGAGGATTATCATCTTTCATGAAAATAAAATTAGAAAATCACCCCCCAAAATGTGGAGATATAGGTATGACATAGAATAATATACTATGTAATATTGTAATAGACTCTAATAGGAAGCTAAGAACATAATAGATTCTTAACACAGAAACATTTAAGAATGGCATTATTTCCTTGTTAGGAGAAAATGAGTCTTTCTTTTTTTGGTGCCAGGTACGTCTTTTCACTTTGCTGCAAAATGTTTGCTTTGTTTCATCTTCTTAGCAGTACGTGCATCTTCCTAGGAAAGAAAGAAGTGGTACAAACAGATGTGGATATGGCCAGAGAGTTCAGACTATTTCTTTAATGATACCATTTTTAGGAAAGCGTTTGATGTCATAGTTCAATCATAGTCTATTCCTGAGATGGCAAATATCAAATAAAATATTGCCTAGCAAACATATATGTTAAACAAAGAATTAAAGCTTTGTACTTCAGTATAAATTTACATTCTTCCTGCAAATTCTGTTTTACGTAGAAACATCTTTTGGTTTATGGTGCATTGGAGGGCCCAGTAAGTAGAGTGTCTTCCATGTTTCAGAACCATTGAGACTAGACATGGGAAATAGACACACAGAGACGAAAATGTCAGTTACCCTTCCAGCAGAGCTGTTAGAATCTTTCTTGGGGTAGATGTGGCAACAGTGTTCTTCACACTGAACTTCAAAATTAGACTTGTTTGCTCACCCATCACAAGCAGCACTCTCATTGTGGGCTCTTTCCCTGTTCGTCAGCTGGAATCACTCTGTGAAACTGAGAGGATGGAGTAAAATGTGTACAGCTTGTAGGCACTAGGTTATGAAAGGGAAGAGGAAGGCATGCTCAGATCCAGTTATATACATCACTCCTCTTACCTGGGAGCAGGGGTGGGTGGTGAGGGATGAGACAGAGTGATAACCTGATAGAATGTCTGCCACGCAGAGATAATAGTCACACATCCACAGGCTGAGAGAAGGCTGATATCCTTACCTTACAAGTTGTTAAAATTTCTAAGCATCCATATCTAAGTTTCTGACCATACGTACTTTCATGTAGAAGAAACAATGTTAAGTATTGAATAATTGTTTAAGGAAAGGAATATTTAACCCCAAGTATCTTATGAAAATCTGAATCTATTTAAAATACAAATCAGTCTATATATAGCCATGAAAGGAAACTTTTTACATAGAAAGTTTTTTTACTTTCTATGATCAGGGTTTGGTGTCTGATTTTCTTCTACTGTAAAATGGTGATAATAAAAGTGCATATCTCAAAAGATTGTGTCATGTCAAATAAGTCCAATAACACATGGTGCTTTTTAAAGAGTATATTGCTTATGGAAAGTACTTAAATATTAATGGGTAACATTAAAGTTGTCACCACTACCTTCATCACCACCACCACCACCATCCTCATCATTATCATTGTCACCACCATCATGACCCTCATCATCATTGTTATCATTATCACTTTCATCATTTTGAAGCATAGGTGAAAACCTGTGGATGAATGGCAAGGACTAAATGGCAAGTGCATAGTCCATCGGAAGAAGACTTCCATGTGATCAATAAGCAGTTATTCAGGACCCATGGCATGCCTATGTTTTTTGTGAATATGCAGGTATGATATTTCTCTGTTTAAAGTTTACAGTCTACATAATTGCACAATCATCCAGTTCTCAGCTGAGTTCAGAACCCAGAGCTATACATGAGCCCAAGGATTGAGGACATTCTAAAGGAAGCAGATGACACCACCTTTATGGCAGAAAGTGAAGAACTAAAGAGCCTCTTGACGAAAGTGAATAAGAAGAGTGAAAAAGTTGGCTTAAAACTCAACATTCAGAAAACTGAGATCATGGCATCTGGTCTCATCACTTCATAGTAAATAGATGGGGAAACAGTGGAAACAGTGGCTGACTTTACTTTTTTTGGGCTTCAGAATCACTGCAGATGGTGACTGCAGCCATGAAATTAAAAGACACTTTCTCCTTGGAAGAAAAGTTATGACCAAGCTAGACAGCATGTTAAAAAGCAGAGACATTACTTTGCCAACAAACGTCCATCTAATCAAAGCTGTGGTTCTTCCAGTAGTCATGTATAGATGTGAGAGTTGGACTATAAAGAAAGCTGAGCGCTGAAGAATGAATGCTTTTGAACTGTGGTGTTGGAGAAGACTCTTGAGAGTCCCTTGGACTGCAAGGAGATCCAACCAGTCCATCCTAAAGGAAATCAATCCTGAATATTCACTGGAAGGACTGATGTTGAAGCTGAAACTCCAATACTTTGGCCACCTGATGCAAAGAACTGACTCAATAGAAAAGACCCTGATGCTGGGAAAGATTGAGGGCAGGAGGAGAAGGGGATGACAGAGGATGAGATGGTTGGATGGCATCACCAACTCAATGGACATGAGTTTGAGTAAACTTTGGGAGTTTTCGAAGGACAGGGAGGCCTGGTGTGTTGTAATCCATGGGGTTGCAGAGTTGGACACGACTGAGTGACTGAACTGAACAGAACTGAAAGTAAGCAGTCTTTCCATCTGACCTTGAAAGTTGATTGGATGTTTTCCTGAGGGTCAGCATGAATAAAGGCAAAGGCTTAGAAAGAAACATGGGGGGTTAGAGGCTAACAAGGAGACTGATATTGTTGGTCTTAAGTCCTGGACAGAATTCTGAAACCAAAACTTGTTCTGGAGGATTCAAGATGGAAAATACCACATCTTTCTACTCCTATTGCCCTCACGCAAGGCCCCTTCCACTCAGCTTGATAGTGTCCATCCTGCCCAGAGCATTGTTCTGTAGTCCCACCCAAGCTTTTGCTCATGCTCTTCCCCAGCCCACTCCCTTCCTTTTTGCCCTTTGAAATTTTACCTCTCTTCCAAGGCCTAGATTTTAACATCAATGTTTACTTGCTGCCTTTTCCAAAAAAACTTATTCAGTAAAGCTTTTTTACCCTACTTATTACATCATTTTTTTCTCTTCTGAACTCCTAAACTAATCTGTGTATTAATTATTTGACAATATAGCTGCAAAGCAGTCTGGTAAACTAGTAGGAACATAGATATGAGTCCTGGGCCAGACTATCTGGACATCTGTGTAGCCACAGGCAAGATGCTTCATCTCTCTTGGCCTTAGTTTCCTCAACTAGAAAATGAAAGGATTGGTTTGAGTGATCTTTAATCGCTTACCCAACTTTGTTGATTTTCATCCTAGAATTTTTCTATTGCCTTTTCCATGTCACTTTTATTCAGTTTTATGATAAATCTATATTATTTTGGCCATAGGGCTTAAAATCCATCTAGAGTAGGGAATTTGATACCTATCCATCACTAATCCCACCTAATCCCTGTATTGTGATTGTAATCATGAACTAAACACCTGGTGAAATTTACTGCTACATGCCTACCTATCTGCTAAGTGTGAACTTAATCTTCCTGCCCCTTCCATTGCTCCCCAAGATGTCCTCCATCTCCAGTTTCTATGTTAGCCAAGCAGCAAATATTTCATATTTCACATTGACTTTTAGTGCATGTTGATACTTGTGATTCATAAACAATGAGACTTAATTAGCTATAACAAAGGCAAGCCTCTAGATGAGGGGCTGCCAAGGTGAGTCTTATCATTTGTCCTCATTCAGCAAGTATGCCACAGCTCTGCGAAGCAGTGCAAGAGAAGTAAAACTCCTCCAATCTAAATAAGACCTCAAAGGCCACTTTCTATCATAGCTGATGTGTTTGTCTCCACAGAGTTTTTGCATTGGGAGCTGCCTTACCCTTTGGGCATGAAACACTGTCAGAGTTTCAGGGAGTTTTGTTTTTAATGCCACATCCTTTTTCTGCCAATTAGAGAGAATCTCCCTGGGCTCTTAAGTAATTTGTCTATGTAATCTCAGGCACACAGAAAAGAATCACAAATCCTTTGTGGATTGGAAGATATAGTGGAAACTCCTCAGTCTCGGTTAGAAATTAGTCAAAACTTTTAAGACATCATGATGTCTCCCCCCACCCTCTTTTTTTTTTTTATCAAATAAAGAAAGCTTTCTATACAGATTAATGCACAAATTAATTTGAAACAGGTTCATGGGGACTTTTCTTCAGGCTTGTAACACACACATACACACACACACACACACACACACACACACATACATACTACCCACAATTGAACAGTCTTAATGAGTCTAAGAATTAGAAACTTTTCCCAAGGAGTCAAAATGCTTTAGTTGAATTCTGAGAGGTTTCCACTTTCTCACGACTCTTTATTATCTTAGATATTTAGAAGGATTACTGGCCGGGAGTTTATTAGGAACTCTCTTAACTGCATTGGGATGCAAACTTCTGTAGAAGGAGCAGAATAGAGAGACTTAATTAATTCCTGATTGCTTATAATAATTACATCTTTTCACCTCACCTTTGTTTATTATTTTAAAACACCTGAAAATGATCCTATTGCTATTTAAGTACTAACTTTCACATAGAGGGATATCATTTTATGTTGACAAGCTACCAGTTTTAACTAAGAAAGGCTTGTTTGGTTAGTCCTATGCAAAAGAGAAAGTGGGTGAGCTATGACCTAAGTGACATTTAGTATATGCCCCACAGCTACCATAGCCATGTCAAAAAGCATTACCCTGCCTGTTTCCTAGTAACCACCAGTCCAGAACACATATTTTTGGCAGATTTGTTTGAGTTGAACTTCTTCACTCAAAATGTGAATTTATCTTGCTTTTGAATCCTGAATTGAAGCATGTCACCCCCTAAAATCCCAATTCTGTCATCTGTATCTGACAAAATTAATGAATTAATGTCCTACTTTGAGCAATTGAGCATTCCTTTGCCTTTTATGGGGATATCTTCCCCTTCATCACTCTTTTCTATAAATATAAAGCTAGTACTTTCATGCATACAATATGGATAATTTTTCTCATCTATTCAAATTCTACTTTGCAGTTCATAACTATTCCTTAACAGATATTGAGAACTTATTATCTGACCCACACTCACAGTGTAAATGAACATCAGAAGACATGTCAAAACAGAGGGTCAAAAATATTATTCAATTTTTCTTTTCTCCATCTATACACAAACAGAGCGAGGAAGTTCTGCAGCCATTGCTGACATTATATTTTCTTTGCTTCTGTCTTCTCTTGCTTTTTTTTTTTTGTCTCCATGAAAGATTCTTATTCTCATCTTACAAAATTGTGGGCTTGACTGAAAGCTGTTAGGACAACAGAATTTAGTAAGAAATTAATAGTGTGTAAAACACAAAAGCTTCCCAATGCACCAGATATAACCAGTTTAGAAGATGGAAAGATCAGATTCCAATCAGAAGGAAAAAAAATTTTATTGCTTAGAATTTTTTTAAAACTTTGACACATATTTTTAAGTGGAAAGACTGAATATTTTAAGTGTACAGAATTCTTCCAGATATAATTGTAGAATTGTTGCAATTCTTATTTATTGCCTGGGACTATATTGGATTGGTGTTGGCACTTGACAAAGTGATTTGTCTATTGATCTCTTTTAGAAAAGAAGAGAGGAAGGAAATACACCAACATCTTGAAAATGATGCTATTTAAATATTTGTAAGTTTCAATATAAACATGTTTGCCTATTTGTTGTTTTCTGGTCACCAAAGCAGTTTTTAAGGAATTGAACTAATTATCTATCTACTTTCCGGATTTTACATTTCTGCAACAGTGACGTGATGTAATGAAAGGCTTGATATACCTTGCTTGGCATTACAGAAAGGATCTTGGACGCGTGGCCTCCTGAAGAATGCACAGAGTGATTTGAGGCAGTGAACATGGAAAACAAATAATTTCAGATCAATGCATGAGGGAATGCAAATCAACAGAAGACAAAAGAAGTCACTAAGGTCAGAGGAAAGACATAAATTACAGAAAACTTGTCTAGGAGATATTCAGTGACATTAACAGTGACATGCAATCTGTTGGTTCCCCAAAACTAATTTGCATGGGTTATTATCTCTTGGACACTCCTTGCAAAATAGGAAGTAAATAGTGAAGAGACAGCAGATCACCTTCCATTAAGTGTTACTCTTTTTGTGGTAGGAGGACAATGTGTGGAGGGTGGAACGAGTTATGTAGGGACCATGGTGTGCAGGCCTGGGAAAAGGGGAGAATTTGTCCATCTTTATCTAGAGGTCTTTTCATCACAGGAAGGTTTTCAGGCAGATTTTTTTAGATTGCCAGAACTACAACAGTTTGTTCCATGTACAGACAGTGCTTTGATTATTTTCTATCTCAAATGTCATTTGAAAAAAAAAAAAAACTTATCTAAGGAATAAAAAATTCAGCAGCAATTAATTAAAGGGAGAAAAATGGTCTGTTCTGTGATGTTCCACTCAAGAGAGCATATCGCTAATATTATTTTGAAAGACAAAAAGTGAATCAATTTTTCTTTCCAAGTAAACTAAACAAAAACAATTTCACTCATGAGCTGAGATGCTAACTGACAGCTCCCCATGTAAAGGTAGGCTATACCAGCAGTGATGTCATTTCTGAGAAGTGATGCTCAAAATAGAAACACTCCCAGAACTTCAAATGTCTCCAGCCCAAGCCATCTCCTCTAATATTTCATGTATGAATTTTCAGGTCATCTGAAAGAATCAGAAATTTCTTTCATTTCTCTTTCTTTGGGTTCCCGGGAGACCATTCAGTTTTATGTAACGCAAGAACACTGCAGTTTGGGGTGGGAAGTCTTCACTGCTCAAACAGGCTGCCTCTTTGGGATTTGTAGCACTGTTTTAGATTTCAGCTTCCTGCTTCACATTTCTGCTTTGGTTTCCTGATGTTTCACCATCACACCAAATGGCTTTTCAGAACAGAGTTCTGTTTAAGTACTTTCTTTTATTGAATGTGGTGTATTTAGTACAGCTGGATTACATTACATAAAACTATGTTGGCAAATTAATTACTAAGCATCATCTTGTCATGGCAAACTTATATGTGCACACATACAAATGCAATAAATCATTGATGTCGAGTAAATGAATTGCTGTAAAACATGGATTTCTACACTCAAAGGAACTGTAATTACTTTGTCATCACAGAACTCTTAGGTCTGCCCAATAGTACACAACTGTCTGGACAGTCGAAGAAGCAGACAATCCAACAGTTATGTTGATATACACACAAAAAAACATCAGGTTGAATTATTCTCCACCCATCGTCTCAAAACTATCAGGTCTCTTTTTGTTACAGAAATAACAGAGAGACGATATTGGACTCGGTTTAGAGTTAAGCTTTCCTGAGTGGCAGGTATCAATTTTTAAGATAATAACTTTTCTGAACGTATAATCACATCTCTTATAGGGTCATGATTTTTATGCTTATTTTAGAATACTTTGTTTTCATGATTTCCAGAAACTAAAGATCACCAAACAAATTATATGCTAATAATAATTACTTGTTAATATGTATAAAATAGCAACTTAAACTGTACGTATTTGTAAGTAACACAGATTGCTGTGCTAGTTGTTCTAATTGTGTCCAACTCTTTGTGATCCTATGGAATGTAGCTCAACAGGCTCCTCTGTCCATGGAATTCTTCAGGCAGGAATATTGGGGTGGGTTGCCATGCCCTCCTCCAGGGGATCTTCCCAACCCAGGGATGGAACCCAGGTCTCCTGCATTGCAGGCAGATTCTTTATCATCTGAGCCACCAAGGAAGCCCAAGAATAATGGAGTCGCTAGCTTATCCATTCTCCAGGGGATCTTCCCAACCCAGAAACTGAACTGGGGTTTCCTGCATTGCAGGTGATTTCTTTACCAGCTGAGTTGCCAGGGAAGCCTAGTAACACAGATTAACTGAAGTCATTTAGCAGAATTAAAAACTCAGTATCAGTTCCTATGTATGTTTACCCTATTCATTACTCCTAACAGCCCCCAGTTGTTGATAGAATTTTTCAGATGAGGACAATGAGGCACAGTAAGATTAAGTAAATTACCTGGGCCACGTAGTGAGTGAGTGATGGGACTGGAATTCACTCTTAGATGGTCTGCCTGCAAAATCTGCCCTTAGCCACTGTACTGGGCTTCCCCATGAATTTGGTCCTCCCTCATCCTAACTCCCTTCACACTGCCTTCCTTGTTTACCTGAGTTCCCACAAGATTATAAGACTCTGGATGCAGGACCCTATACTGTGCACAGCTGTGAATCCAACCTTGGAACTGGGCCACGCACACAACAGATTCTTAAGTGTCAGATGAATCAATGAATGAGTACTTAAAGCATTGTGACTTAAAAAAGTCTTTTTTTTATTGAAATATAGTTGACATAATATTGTGTTAGTTTCAGATGTACAGCAAAGTGACTCAGTCATATATACATATATGTTTGATACAACACATGATATATCTTCCAAATATTCTCAGTAAAGTTTGGAGAGATGAAGAGACTGGAGGGCCTCTTTTAATAGGTCAAATCAGAGACAGGTAAATGCTAACCTCATTTTTACACCCAGGCTAGTGTTGCCTGAGGATATGAAGACTACAGTTGACTATGTTCAGAGACAGATGGCCTGGGGGTAACAAAACCAGCCTATCAATTAACATGGTTGTGTAGGGTCAATGTGCAGAAGCAGAAGGGCCACAAAATAAAAAAGAACATTGTTCCCCATCATGAAACGCAGAGAACCTTGGGTCCTGAGAACTTGTGCTTGTGTTACGTGCCTATGTGTGGTGTGTTGGAAACATGGTGGGAGCCAAAGAAGATGTCAGTAGACAAAGGAATTGCTGTAAATCACTGCTGTTCTTCATAAAGAGATTGTGGCTGATTTGTGAATGTCTGTTGATTTTGGTCCCTTGAGGCCCCAGGAGCCTCTGTCATGGGTCCTAGATTATGTAATTTATGGGCTACCCAAACAAGTAGCCTGCAATAAAAGAGAATTTAATCGACACAACTACAGTTCTGGGAAATACATCAAGTTTATCTTTTAATAAGAGTTTAGAAATCTCTTTCCCCTCATTAAAATGAGTGGGGAGAGAAGGCATAGGAAATTAAACAAAAGTGTTGAGGTGTGGGGAGTGGAGGTGTGAATTCTAGACGCCTGCAGGATTGCCCTTTCTCGGGGCTTCTACCTTGGAGCTCTTTGGAAAACACACACACAGAAACACACACACACACACACACACACACACACACAACCTTACTCGGTATGTGAAGTGTTTGGATCCCCTGCACCTTAGCAAAGTTTTCCTCAAATTTGGGGCTGATCCAGAGTCAAGAACTTTTATTTAGCTGGGTAACTGTGTTTGCGGAAGTCAGGAATGTTTTTGTTCCAAGCACAGGAGGAAAGAATCAGGAAAGAAGATAAAAATTTCAAACATCTCATACTTCATTGGGAAAAATAAATCTTTATGTAGGCATTCTGAATCTTAAGAGCAGGAATCAATTCCCCAAACTTTCTGGCTCCAACCCTATCTGATATGACTTTCTACACAACAGCCATCTTCATTCTTGATGTTGATTCAGCCCCTGGTGAGATCCTCCTTAATCAGATAGTTGCATAAAACTCTTCCTTCTCTACTGCTACTGCTTTGGCTGTCCTGAGTTTCTAGTCTGTTGCTGACACCCTGCAGAGCTGCCTGTAACTCTGTCTTTTCCTCTGTTCCTCCCCATGCTTCTTCCCCATGCTGGTCTGCAAAGACCTAGGGAAATGTCTGGTCGGTAGAACTGGTTAGAGGCAAGGAGTGAGGGGAAGAGGGCCCCTTCTCGCTCCTTTGTTATCACCACCCTGCTTCCATGTTTGATACCCTCTGTAGCTTTCCCAGTCCCAACACATCAGTTCATCCCTTTTGCTCATATTCTAGACCTCTCTCTGTGCCCATCGTAGTATCTGGCTTTGACTTCTATAATTATATACCTGGAATAGCTAAGTCTGAGGCTGTATTTTCTTTTATATAATGAAAAAAAAATTCTCTTTAGTATACCCTACCAGGACCTCTGTGCACACACACACACACAAAAAACATTTCCATTCCAATTCTTTTTCTTTGCAAGTACTATCAGAGCCATGTTTAAACGTTGCAGAGACTGTTATTATGCTGGGGATGTGAGGAAAAGAAAGAGGCCAGGATAATATGTCATGTCTACCACCGGCCACAAAAAGAGGAAGCGCCAGACTGGAAGGAACACATGACAAGGAGAAAGAGACACTGCATTCGGGGATTTTCTTACGGAGGAGAAGGGCACCTAGAGAGTTGGCTTAGACTGAGGCTATTCCAAAGGAGGTTAGGTGTGGGAAATCCTCACTCACTCCCTTACCCTTTACCCTGCTTTCTTCCCTGCCTCAGTCTGGGGTTGTGCTGGTGTTGGCTTGGGGCTGGAGGACAGGGGTTGCTGTGCCCTCTTTGTAGTGAAAGTGAGGGCTTGAGAAGTCTGGAGGGCCTGAGAGACCTGGAGGCCATGGATCCTGTTAGAAACGTTTTAGATATCCAGAGAAGAGGAATTCTCATATTGTGATAATCACAATTTGTTGATGTAGATTTTGAGCTTTATATGATTATGGAATATATCCTATGAATAAACAAACTTCCTGAGGGCTTCCCTGAGAAACAAAATATGTAGCAGTTGTGCTATCCTGAGTTCTAAACAGTTGACTTTCCAGAGAAAAAACATTTCTAACTCAGAGGCTGCCTGTAACAGGCAAAATAACACCTCTAAACAAGGTAACACATGTATCGTTGTGTGTAGTCTCTGAGTCATGCCTGACTCTCTGCGATCCTTTGGACTGGAGCCTACCAGACTCTTCTGTCCATGGAATTTTTCAGCCAAAAATACTGAAGTAGGTTGCCTTCCAGAGGATCTTCCTGACCTAGGGATTGAACCTGCATCTCCCGTGTCTCCTGCATTGGCAGGCGGGTTCTTTACCCACTGAGCCATCAGTGAACCCCATACCTCAAAAAAGATAGTACAAATTATTAGTTTTTTGAATATATTATCTTTTTACTTCTGCATATACTTTTGGGAAAAGAGCATTTTTCTTTTTTAATTATTTAAATATTTATTAAAATACTTAAATATTATGATTATACTACCAATTTGCCTATTTTATTTAATGTATATGACTGTATTACCAATTTGCCTATTTTGAGAAAAAAAATTAATAGACATACTCCTGCTAATCAAGAGTTGAATTAAAACCAGGGGCATATTTATTGTGAGGTGAGGTCTCATACAAGGCCCCAGGCATGTAAAGTGCATGAAAGATATTTAACCATACTGGTTAAGACCACTGTCTCTGTCCACTCTGGGCATCAAATTGTAGAAGTGAGTCTGGGGTGGGCCTGAGCTGTTTTTTTCTAAATATGCATTCATGTTCATACCTAATACCTAATTTTTTTTCATCCTTTCAGCAAATATTTATTGAGCATCTACTATATGTCAGACATAATGCTAGAGTATGGGGATCATAGTGAATCCTTTACTTTAGATATGCATCCTTCCTCTGATAAACCATATTTAGTAAATTGTTATCAAGCTTCTGCTTAAACTTTTTAGTAAGAGAGCTTCTTATCTCACTTTGCTCTTCAATCAATATCCAACAAATACAACAAGAAATATATGGCTCAACAAAATGTATTCCAGATTTCCACTGTAAAAGAGACAGAACTGTCCTAATGGTAACATTTTTTTTTTTTTTTAGTAGCTAATACCTAATTTTTTATTTGCAATTTGATATTCTGTTTCTTAAAGAGCTTCCCAGATTTTTTATAAGATTTATATTCTTGAAAATCTTGATCTGCTATAGTTAAAAGGACTATTTTTTAAATACTAAAACTGATAGTAAAGGTTCCTATTAGCAAAGAAAGAAGTAAAATGAAGTAATTCTTTGAAATATGCTAAAACCTTATTAGAGATTTATAGATATTTCCAGAAGAATGTAAGAATATTTTATGTCATGTGGTGGAGCATTTAGAATGTTGTATTTTTCAGGATTAAACTACCAGTTAAGACCGACTTTCAAAATTCTTCTCCTCTCCTAATCCATTCTGAAGTCATTCAATCTGCAGGCCAGCTGGGGTTACAACTGCCTATTTACACTGAATAGGTTTTAGAGTACAGTACATTGAAGGTTTTTCTTTAAATCTTTTCTACTCAAAGTGTGGTCCATGAATCAGCAACATCTCCTGGGAACTTGGTCAAAACTCAGAATCTCCGAACCCCAGATCTACTGAACGAGAATTTGCATTGTAACAAGATTTCTATGAATTTCTTCCACACCTTAAACATTGCTCTAACTGCCTGCTGCGGTTTTGAGATCAAGACTACTTAGAAATTGATTGTTTCTTTGAATTTAGATAAATATGATGATCTTCCTGTTGGAACACAGCATAAAATTTATCCCAGAGGTCTGAGCCTTTTATGGTTATTATATTAAATTCAAAACTGCACACTCTGGTTAATTTCTTTCCTCTTGAATTTCTGGTCTCCTCTCCTTTCTCCCCAGTTTTCAACATGAAGAAGGAGGTCTCTCGGTGTCAGTCTTTCAATCTTTCATACAAATGAATAACAAGCAAATCCAGTGGAAGGCATATACTGTGTCTTATCCTTCTCCCTGTGGCTCCAGCAATTGCCAGTGGTTTTCATGGCCTCTCCAATGTTTCTCCTCCTTTGTTCCCTAAATTGACAACAGAGCTTTTAAAAGTTGATGTTTTCAGATCACAGAGAGGGCTGCAGTGAGGTAAGAACTGGGAGCAAGTTTGACATCTGACTTGTTCTGAAACACACATTCCTGCTTGCTCTGCGCTCCCATACCATATTGCTTATTCCTCTATTAGTAGTGCTTTTTTCCTTCTGTCTTTTATTATATTCATTATACGCCTGCCTCACCAACTGGATAATAAACTCCTTAGAGGCAAAAGGAATCCATATTCATTTTTTCCCTTACATCACATCTACATTTAGTACAAAACCTTATAGTACTGCATGCTTAGTAAATTCACGTGTCAGAAATTTACTATATACATATCTGTGTGTATATTGCCAATATCTCACTTTTTAAAATTAGATTTGTGGTTGTGGAGACATCAATGATTATGACTTGTAGATTAGAGATAGGAATTGAGCAATAAGTCTTGGTTATTGACTAGCAGAATGTAAAAGTTATTATTTCCTCAGCCCCAGTTATAGCAGATGGACTATAGCACTCTAAAATTTGATCTAGTAGCATTCATTAAAATCTGTGAATGAACCAGATGGTAAAGGGTTGTACTGGGGAGAGTGAATTTTAGAAGTGATAAAACAATAATTTTCTGATAACTTTTTTTCTTTTTAAATTTTATGACCTTGCAGAGAGTTTCTCCCATCCTTCACGATTTCACATCATCTATAAGTAACAAAGAGACAAGCCGGCTTCCCCAGTTTGAATCTTGGCTCTGTTGCTTGCTAGCCCTGAAGCTGCTCTGTGTTTCCATTCATTTTCTTGTAAATTAAAAAAAATAAAAAAACAATGATGAATTTTCACAGAGCAGTATCTGACACATAATAGGTGATACATACATGTTTGATGTTATTATTATCTTTCAATAAAAAGAATAAACACAACAATCCGGCAGTTTGGCTTAGAAGTGCAAACACTTGCATATTTTGAATATCCATTGTGATTCTGAGGGTACACACTAACAGACAATCCCATCCATTCAGTCAAAACTTTATCCAATGGGCTGAACACTATTTTTCACAGATCTGGAGCTTCTCCGCGAGGCTACGAGTTCTAGTGTGTTTCGTTTTTGGTTCCTGTTCTTGGCTGACATATGTGGCAGTCAGACCCTAAGGAACATCCAGCAGCTTCCACTTCATGGTGTCCATGATTTTGTGTAATTCCTTTTTCCTTAGCATTTGTGGGTCATATGACTTGTTTCTAACCAATAGAATATGGCAAAGATGATGGAATATCACACCTGTGATTACCTCGTGCCACGACTCCTTCTTGCTGCTACTGCTGCTAAGTCGCTTCAGTCATGTCCGACTCAGTGCGACCCCATAGACGGCAGCCCGCCACGTTCCCCCGTCGCTGGAATTCTCCAGGCAAGAACACTGGAGTGGGTTGCCATTTCCTTCTCCAGTGCATGAAAGTGAAAAGTGAAAGTGAAGTCGCTCAGTCGTGTCTGACTCTTAGCGACCCATGGACTGCAGCCCACCAGGCTCCTCTTATCCATGGGATTTTCCAGGCAAGAGTACTGGAGTGGGGTGCAATTGCCTTCTCCGTGACTCCTTCTTAGCAGACTGCGAAGTTCTCCTAGCTGCCTGACAGAGTAATGAGCCAGGCTAAGGAAGTCACATGGAAAACAGGGATGGTCTTCCCCAAAGGGCCTGAGGCACCCTCCAGGAAACAGCCAGCAAACAGCTAGGGCTCTCAGGAATAAACACAAGGAAATAAACTCTCCCAACAATCTGAATAAACATGTAAGCAGACTCTTCTCTGATCAAGCTTCCAGATGGGTAGCAACTCAGTCAACATCTTGATTGGATACTGTGAGATCCTGAGTGGAGGACCTATCTAAGCCATGCCTGGATTCCCGACCCCCTAACCCAATGAATGTATGCAGTTTTCAGTCACTAAGTTTGCAGTTGCTTGTTACATGGTCATAGAATAGTACTCTGGTATAGTTACCAGCACCGAAGTGGGGCTCATATTTGGCATTGGGTCCAACAGTCTAAGGTCTTTGCTGTGTCCTGTCAGTTATTTTGCAATGATTGGGGACCTTTAAAGTGGGCTTGCATGAGCTGATTGGAACTATTTTTAGGCCAAATTCCACTTTTCAGTAAGCAGTCAGGATAGAGCTGTGTTGGAGTTAAAAAATAATTGTTGCTTTAATCAGGTTATTCTTTCAGTTCCTATTACTTTTTTTTTTTTAAGTAATACACTTTTTTTTCTTTTTTAAGAATAGTTTCAGATCTACAAAAGAATTGAGAAGACAGTATGGAGTATTCCCATAACCATTTCTCCCCTGAGTTCTCTATATTACTAACATCTTGCATTAATGTGGTACATATGTTATAATTAATGAGTCTGCATTGACATATTATTGTTTATTAACTAGAGCATAATATTTATATGCATCATAGCAATATCTTAAAGAGTAGTTTTACCGTCATAGACATCCCATTCATTTTCCTCTCCCCTCCATCAAAATCCATGGCAATTACTAATCTTTTGATTGTCTGCACAGTTTTATCTTTTTCCATAATGTCATACAGTTTGAATCACATGATATGTAGACTTTTCAGACTGGCTTCATTCAGTTACAACACACATTTAAGATTCCTCCATGTTTCTTAATGGTTTAATAGCTTATTTATTTTTATTGCTAATATTCCATTGTAAGGATGTACCACATTTTGTTTATCCATTTACCTACTGAAAGTCATCTTGGTTGTCTTCTTGTTTGGCTAATTACAAATAAATCTGCCAAACTCATTCAAATGCAAGTTTTTCTGTGGACAAAGATTTTCAGTTCAAAGAGTAAATATTAATATCTAGAAATTTGATTGCCTGAACATATAAAACTAGTTTAGCTTTCTAGGAAACTGCCAGCTTTCTTCCAAAGTGACTATATCATTTTGCATTCCTACTGGCAAGAAAAGAAAGCTCTTACTACTCCAAATCCTTGTCAGCATTTGATATTGTCAGGTTTTTTTCTGAACCATCCTAATAGGTGTATAGTCATATCACATTGTTTTAATTTGCAAAAAATAGTGGCATATCATGCTGAACACTTTTTCATATACTTATTTGTCATCTGTGAGGTGTGTCTGTTCTGATCTTTTGCACCATTTTAATATTGAATTGTTTGTTTTCTTTCTGTTGAGTTTTAACTGTTATTTGTATATTTTGTCTAATACTTCTTTATCAAATGTGTCTTTTGCAAATATATTCTCACAGTCTTTGGCTTGCATTTTAATTACCTTAATGGTGTCTTTTGCAGAGCAAGAAAAATTTTTTAAAGTTTGATTAGAAGTCATTTATTTTCCAGTGTCATGACTGAATTGGGGTAGCCAATTTCCTGGCTTTGAGGACTCTGGGAAAAAGTCAGCTACCCATTTGCTACCCATACTTGCTCCTGTTGGTTTGCTTTAGAAACCTATTATATCTTGATGTACATGGAAGAACAGAAGGTTTTGTTAAAAACTTACATTTGAAACTCAGCATGACAAATATATAAGTCCCCAAATGGAAGATATATAAGTGGCAGTTAATTTTATGCTTTTCATGGGAATTTTTTCCAATAACTCAACTGTAATCTGATCATCTGAAGTAAAAGCACAGATAATTTCATTTGTGTTCCCAAAATTTAAATCACTTTGGTTTTTAAAGTAGTTTTTAGAGAGGAACTAAATAATTCACTCTAGAATCTTTTCTTTTTGGATAGTTATAAAGAAATGGTAACTTTAGGATCTAGTAATTGTTTGGACTTTTTCAGATTTTGTTTTTCCTATTTAATTAATGAAAATTGCTGAAGGTTCATTGTGCCTAAATCCTAAATTTAGGTTCATTACCTAAATCCCAAATTCTTTTTTTGCCAAAGAAAAACCCCACCAACTTTCATTATTTGGCTATAACTTGCTTTCCTAGCATTATTCACTCCATTTTCACTTTCCTCACACATATTTGGTATTCTCTGTGTTCGGTAATACACAAAGTTTTCAATTGAACAGTGAACTTTTTCGTGTACTGCTTTGGCTGCCTGAAATGTCTTTTTCACTTCAACTTTTTCTTTCCCTGGTAAATCCAACTGGTCCTTCAAGGTCCACTTTAATGACCACTTCTAGCCAGAGCAGAAAGAGTAGACACTTCTAGGCAGAACTTAACCCTGTCTCTATTAGCTCTGATAGCTTTTTTTTTTTTTTAAGTTTGTGCCATATTTTTTCCTTGTGCTTTATTTAGTTTTTTTTCACACCAGACGACTTCTGGGATCTTAGTTCCCCTATCAGGGTTTGAACTTGTGCCCTCTTCAGTGGAAGAGTGGAGTCTTAAACACTGGACCACCAGGGAAGCCCCAGCTCTGATAACTTTTGATAGTAATTGCTTACCTGTCACTACTTTCTTCTGGAGAGGCAGCTCCTAAAAGGAAGGGGGCATTTTACTTTTTTTTTTTTCATTTTCTGTCTTTTCTGTACTAATATAATGTTTTATTCATTGTAGTTGCTCAACAAATGCATGTTGTAATATTAGAGATAGATGAAATATCTCTTGCAATCCTATCTATTGCTAGAGAAACATCTGGTTGTCTTATTGGCTCACAAAGACTTCATGAAGGTCTATCACAGCAGATAAAAATTTCTTTTCAATAATCATTTACTACTTTTATATGATTGAAGAAAAGAGAGTGGATTATTCTTCATTTTCCTCCAGTTGTTCAACAGATTTAATCAGATTGTACGTGGATGCCAAGTAACATGTAAGATACAACAGCAATTTTTTATTAAATAACTTTAAAAAGCAAAAGAAGCAAAACTTCTTTGAAACTAGAGAAAAGTCTAGAGACTTTTCTCTAGAGATCTTTATATTGGTGACATGATGTTATATGATGTGATAAATAAATAAAATTTTCTTTGGGAAATGTGGGTGAGAAGATTCATTTTTGATTAATTCTCTTAATTGTTAATAGATATCCTTCAAAGTACAACATTGGCCATATGCTTTATCATAGTGTGACAATACAAATAAATGACTTCAGATCTGGCTGCCTCATGATATAATGCTTAGTACATTAGAGATAATCATAGATAATTAAGAAGTATTAATTGAGTCAATAGAGATGAAAGAATTAATGAATTTAAGGGAGTTCTTCACATCCTACATCCATTTAAAATAAGTGTTACAGAACTATTTTTAGATCATCTTTCTCTTCAAGATATTCATGTGAGGTCAGAAGGGTTTAGATAAGAAGAGAATCATGAACAGCCTTATCTATCTTGTATATTCAGCCATGCTTTGTGGATTGATTAACTTTCATGCAGAATGATGAGGGTGTGTCTGTAAGGACAACTGAATTGGCTGTGCTTATGATGGAGTGTGTGTTTGGTTCTATGTCTAGTCTATCTCCAGTCTTATGATGTATACTCGGAGAGGTCCAAAAGGTTAATATGTGGTCATTACTTTGAAGAATTGATCCCTTAGTCACAGGGAACATAAAATGACTTTAGAAGAAATATAAAACCATTGCAGGAAAGAGCTGGAGGTGGGAAGTATGGAAAGTAATTGGATTGATACCTTCCTAATCATGGACTTTCCTGGTGGCTGAGATGGTAAAGTGTCTATGTAAAATGTGGGAGACCTGTCTTCAATCTCTGTTTCAAGAAGATCTCCTGGAGAAGGAAATGGCAACCCACTCCAGTACTCTTGCCTGGAAAATCCCATGGATGGAGGTGCTTGGTAGGCTACAGTATATGGGGTTGCAAGGAATCGGACACGACTGAGCGATTCACTTTCTTCACTTTTCTTTTACTAATCATTGTCATTGACATTGTCCATCTGACTCAAGTACATTGCTGACCATTTACCCTCTTGTTTATTTATTCATTCATCTGTTCATTCATTAAACAAATATGAATTGACAACTATTATATTTCGTATTTCTTGCTAGGTGCAGAAGGTATTCACTTCAGTTGCTCAGTCATGTCTGACTCTTTGCGACCCCATGTACTGCAGTATGTCAGACTTCCCTGTCCAGTACCAACTCCTGGAGGCTACTCAGACTCACATACATTGAGTCAGTGATGCCATCCAACCATTTCATCCTCTGTTGTCCCCTCTCCTGCCACCTTCAATCATTCCCAGCATCAGGGTCTTTTCTAATGAGTCAGTTCTTCTCATCAGGTGGCCAAAGTATTGGAGTTTCAGCTTCAGCATCAGTCCTTCCAATGAATATTCAGGACTGATTTCCTTTGGGGTAGACTGGTTGGATCTCCTTGCAATCCAAGGGACTCTCAAGAGTCTTTTCCAACACAACAGTTCAAAAGAATTGTTTCTTCAGCACTCAGTTTTCTTTTTAGACCAACTCTCACATCCATACATGACCACTGGAAAAACCATAGCTTGACCAAATGGATCTTTGTTGGTAAAGCTAATGTCTCTGCTTTTTAATATACTGTCTAAGTTGGTCACAACTTTTCTTCCAAGGAGCAAGCATCTTTTGATTTCATGGCTGCAGTCACCATCTACAATGATTTTGGAGCCCCAAAATATAAAGTCAACCACTGTTTCCATTGTTTCCCCACCTATTTGCCATGAAGTGATGAGACCACATGCCATGATCTTAGTTTTCTGAATGTTGAGTTTTAAGCCACTTTTTCACTCTCCTCGTTCACTTTCTTCAAGAGGCTCTTTAGTTCTTCTTCACTTTCTGCCATGAGTGTGGTGTCATCTGCATATCTGAGGTTATTGATATTTCTCTCAGAAATCTTGATTCCAGCTTGTGCTTCATCCATTCCAGCATTTCTCATGAGGTACTCTGCATATAAGTTAAATAAGCAGGGTGACAATATACAGCCTTGACTTATTCCTTTCCCTATTTGGAAACACCCTGTTGTTACATGTCCAGTTCTAACTGTTGCTTCTTGACCTGCATACAGGTTTCTCAGGAGGCAGGTCAGGTGGTCTGGTATTCCTATCTCTTAAAGAATTTTCCACAGCTATGATCCACACAGTCAAAGGTTTTGACATAGTCAATTAAGCAGAAGTAGATGTTTTTCTGAAACTCTCTTGCTTTTTTGATGATCTAGTGTTGGCAATTTGATCTCTGGTTCCTCTGTCTTTTCTAAATCCAGCTTGAACATCTAGAAGTTCACAGTTCATGTACTGTTGAAGCCTGGCTTGGAGAATTTTGAGCATTACTTTGCTAGCATGTGAGATGAGTGCAATTGTGTGGTACTTTGAGCATTCTTTGGCATTGCATTTCTTTGGGATTAGAATGAATACTGACCATTTCTGGTCCTGTGGCCACTGCTGAGTTTTCCAAATTTGCTGGCATATTGAGTGCAGCACTTTCACAGCATCATCTTTTAGGATTTGAAATAGCTCAACTTGAATTCCGTCACCTCCACTATCTTTGCTTGTAGTGATGTGTTAGAGGCAATGTATTGTAAGGGGAAGAAAACGGGGCTTACAAATCATCCTGACAATTGCTAACTCTGAGACCTTGGAATAATAATACCCTGTCACTTACTGTTATGAGAATCACCTGAGACTATGCAATACATAGATATAATTACATTAAATGTAATAATCATTTCTTAAACACTGCAGTGCATAGTGTGGGGAAAGCTAAACTAACAGAATCACAGCTAAAAGAAAGTGTGTTAACTTTATTGTCATTCGGTTGCTAAGCTGTGTCCAGCTTTATGCAACTCTGTGGACTGCAGCATGATAGGCTTCCCTGTCCTTCACTATCTCCTAGAGTTTGCTCAAAATCATGTCCATTGAGTCAGTGATGCCATCCAAACAGCTCATCATCTGTTGCCTCCTTCTCCTCCTGCCTTCAATCTTTTCCAGAATCAGGGTCTTTTCCAATGAGTCATTGGCTCTTCTCATCGGGTGGCCAAAGTATTGGAGCTTCAGCTTCAGGATCAGTCTTTCCAATGAATATTCAAGGTTGATTTCTTTTAGGATTGAGTCAAATTTGATCTCCTTGCTGTCCAAGGGAGTCTCTAGAGTCTTCTCCAGAATGTGCATCCATATTAAGTTGCTTTAGTTGTGTCCGACTTTTGGCAACCCTATGGACTGTAGCCTGCCAGGCTCCTCTGTCCATGGGATTCTCCAGGCAAGAATACTAGAGTGTGTTGCTATTCTCTTCTCTAGGGGATCTTCCCAATCCAGGAGTTGAACCTGCATCTCTCATGTCTCCTGCATTGGCAGGCAGGTTCTTTACCACTGCTATGCTATGCTAAGCCACTTCAGTCGTATCCAACTCTGTGCTACCCCACGGACAGCAGCCCACCAGGCTCCCCTGTCCCCAGGATTCTCCAGGCAAGAATACTGGAGTGGGCTGCCATTTCCTTCTCTACTAGCACCACCTGAAAAGCCCAGGTGTTCTCCAGAACAATAGTGATCTATTTCTTCACATTATTCTTATGTCAGAGGCAACTACTTTCAATTCTTTTCGACTATTATTTTTGGTATTTACCTTCTTCATGTTTCCAGGTAACTTTATTGGGTTGGTATTTTTATTTATTCATTTTTAAAAGAAATTTATTATTTAAAAATTATTTATTTTTTATTTACTTTTGGACACATGACCAAGGATCAAACCCATGCTCCCCTGCAGTGGAAATTCAGAGTCCCAATCACTGGACTGCCAAGAAAGCCTCTGAATTGGTATTTTTAAACTTCAATTTTAGTTATTTTATAATTATTTACAACTTTGTAAATTCTTTAAAAAAATTCTTTAACTGTCCCTTTCACCCATGCATGGCTTCTGAATTTATCTTTTCCTTAAAACAGTGTACTTTCATAGATCAATATGCAGAGTTTACATATTTATGACTAAGTGAATGTTATTTGTAGTAAAGCCTCATAGCAAATTATAAAACTCTTTTACTGTAAAACTCCTTTCTTGCATTTAAGAATCATTTTGCTTTAATATATTCTAGTTTTCTCTGTATTGATCCAGAATTTAACCTCAAATCCATGCTGATTATCTAACTCTCTTCTCAAGATCTAGCACTCATTAGATACACAGATAGTTTCTCCTTCCTGAAGATGTATTTCCTGGAGACTTCTAACTTGCTTGTGTGGACAGGGTGCCCTTTATACATGTTGTTTATCATCCCGAGAAGTCTTTGACTATTATTCTGAAAACTGAAGTCATCTCTTTCTTATGGTGGATTCTTTTCCCTTTGTCTCATTTCAGTCTAGCACCAAAGTATAAGTAGCTTTATTACTGAAAGGTTTGTGGGGTGGGGGGAAGGGGGAAGAGTCTGGCTGCTTGCCACTCAAAAGCCAATAAACAGGCCAGGTTGGTGTAAAAGAAAGTTTTCTTTATTTCAGATGTGGCAGTGGGGGAAGAGGGTGGCAGATATCTGTCTAAAGGCAGACTACCCCCCTGACAAGCAGATGATGAGAGCATTTATAGACAGAGTCTGGAGAGGGGGGAGCTACATGCAGAAATAGCACAGTCATCTTTAACATTCATCTTCAAGTTGGTCTTCAGTGGTCTGACAAGCATCATCTTGAATGTTTTAGGTGCAGTTAATCTTCAGTTCCAGGGTCCATTTGCTCTTATTTCTTTGCAGTCAATTCTCGGAATTGTGGCAGTTCATGTCCTGGGTACAGTCTGGTCATCATATAGTTAACTTCTCCACTTGGGGTGTTAGTATCTACAAGACAGTTCATAATTACATGGCTCAGAATATTATCTACCGCCCTCGAGAAAGAACTAAAGGTGCTTGACTATGCTTAATGACTGCATTATTATTATTTAGTCTCCTTAGACTGTTTTCCTTTGTTTCAGCATTTCTCACTTCTCTGATTAAACTCGTTCTTTGAATAAAGTTTTCCACAGGCAAAAGGCAGGCAGAGGACAAGGTGTGGGGGGGTGGGGTGGGGGGTGGGGTCCTGCTCTGTTTCAGCTTCACAGGTCAAAAGTTGATCGCTTGTGCAAAGTTCTCTTCAGTTGTGGATAACTCTTGATGACTTTCCAGGATGAATCTGTTTCAGGTCCATTTCTTCCCAGGATGGATTTCCTTATAATATCTCTTTCTGCTTCCTTAAATTTGCTCCCCACATCCTTCACTTCTACTCGTAGCATCATACTTCCTAATAAAATACTACTTGCCCTAGGCTTGGCTTTCTGGCTCAACTGGGCTAAGTTACCTTGTCATCTTTCTTGGTTTACTATCATGTTTTATTGGAAGAAGAGTGCTTCCTAAGAGAAGGTGCATGAGAGATAATTTTTTTGTATTGTCTAAAATCTTTTAATAGCAATTGATGAGAATTTGCCTTTGTATGGAGCTCAAGGTTGGAAACAATTTTGCTTTGGAATCCTGAAGACATGCTTCTACCTTCTCGCTTCCAGCTAGTGAGCAATCTGAAATACATTTTGTAACCTCTTACGTAAATTGATTTTTATGTTTACATTTTCTGGAGGCTTTTGGATTATCTCTTTATCTCAGTTGGAAATATATAACTCAGTGCTTTGGTAGGAACTCAATACTCTTGGGTTATTTTACTGCTGATTTTTTACTTCCTATTTTTTTTGTGTTCTTTCTCTGGAAATCTTACCATTCAGATAATGAATATTCAAAACTTGTCTTCAAATTTTCTTACTGTGTATGTGTCTTTTCCCTTCATTTTATATTCTGGGAAATTTCTTCAAATTTACCTTTCAAACCTTCTGTTGAATTTTTCATTTCTGCTCACAAATTTTAAATTTCTCAAAACCTCTTTTTCCTTGAATTAAAAAACTAAGTCCTTATTCTTGTTTAAAGTTTACAAAATTTTTCTTATCTCTGCCAGCATTCTGAGAGTTGAGTGGGACTGAGTTACAGAGTTGTGGTTAAGGTCTCAGCATCCTATATGAGTCTGTTTCCTTAACTCCTTTGTTATCAGTTCAGAATTTCCCATCTGATCATGATTTGGTGTATCCCATTCCAAAGAACATTTGCTTTTACCTCTTTTCTGGGTGGCAGTAGAAGAGTGATCATTTGTACAAAGCAAGGGAGGAGACACGAGCCTCTGACTGTTCCTTTAACTGACTTTGACCAATCCTCTGTACTTCGGGCATTAGCTTCAGCACTTCTTGCAGGAGCTTGTTTTGCTGGTTTCAAAGGCTTTGGATGGGCTTCCCCAGTGGTTCAGCAGGTAAAGAATCTGCTTGCAATGCAGGAGATTCAGGAGACTTGGGTTCGATTCCAGGGTCAGAAAGCTCCCCTGGAGGAGAAGATGGCAACCCACTCCAGTAGTCTTGCCTAAAAAATCCCATAGACAGAGGAACCTGTCGAGCGACAGTGGAAACGGTTGCAAAAAGTCGGATACTACTGAATATAAGGCTTTGGAGAATTCCTTGGTGAAAATCTGGTTGGTTCTCAGTTTTCTCACTGCCACTATAGGAATCAGTTTCCGAGATCTGCTATTATTTCCCATTGCTCTATTTGCTCCCCATCTTCCAACGTGCCAAGATCTTGTCTGACATTATTCTCATTCTTATAGGATTATAACTAAATAAAGATCCTTTTTACTGGTTTTTAGTTGGCTTTTGAGAATACTTTAAAGTAGATGGTTTTGTTCTATCAACAATCTTTGCACAGAAGTCTTTAAATGGTATATTTTATGGATTATATTTTTATAATGCAATAATATCAAGCATATAGATTGTGCATTTTGTTTTTGGAGGAAACTAATATTTTGAAAACTCTAGTTAATGTTCAACTCATTGGTAAAATAATATATATTACAAATGCCATTAAAATTGTAGATTTAATGAAGTTATGTAGAGGGACCATGCAAATTTCATTATAAAGTGGATTTGTGATGGGAATGTTTCTCAGTCCCAGCACTACTGACATTTTGAGTTGAATAATTAATTCTTTATTGTGGAGGATTGTTCTGTACTGTAGGATGTTTAGCAGTGTCTGTGGCCTCCACATATTGAGGTGCCAGTAGCATCCCCAAGTTGGAAAAGCTAAAATGTCTCCAGACATTGCAAATATCCCCTGGGGGCAAAATGCCCCTGACTGAGAACATTCTGTTATGATATAGTGCAAAAGTTGGCAAACATATTCTGCAAAAGGTCAGATAGTAAATATTTTCAGTTTAGTGGGTGATATTGTTTCTGTCAAAGCTGTTCAACTCTGCTATTATAGAGTGAAAACAGCCACAGATAATATGGAAACAAATGGGTATGGCTGTGTTCCATTAAAACTTTATTTATAAAACCAGGCAGCAGACCATATTTAGTCTATGGACGAGAGTTTGCCAACTTCTGGTGTTGCACAAAGAGTAAAGATTTTGGAGCTAGAGCTGGATTTAAGCCACTTACTTGCTACATGGTGTCAGGTAAACTTAATGGAAATAATAATGCCTGTTTCTCGGGGTTGTAGTGAGGATCAGATACAAACTTAAATGAGAACCTTTGTAAGATATAACAATACTCTTCACCTTTTCTGATCCTTATCAAATAAATACTGTTCATAAATAAAACAACAACCTCCTTTAAAATCAAATATACCTTCTCCCTGCACCAGATGGTGAGCTTCTAGAAGCCAGTAAATGAATCACTGATATATTTTTATGTCTTTGGTCCACCAGTGTCTGGCACAGTGTTCTTGGTTATGAAATATTTGACGAAGAAGCAAGTAACTTGGTGTATTTTGTGCACTCAATGCAGTTTTATTTCATATTTATATTTCTACTATTTCTCAAGGAGAAACACATTTTCAACAACTCTGAAAAAATCTACTTCCACCACTAATAGACATGTTAAAATAATTTGCCTGACAATTTATAGACCAATTGATTTTACAAATACTTGTAAAAAACATGTTGTACTTTGCCACAGACTCCAAAAAAGCTGGAATGAAGCATTTTTCAATTAAGTATATGCTATTAGGAACACAAAAAAACAGTGATATGATTTTATTATATTAGATATTAGAATTGATTATCTTTTAAGCATATTAGCATAAAATGTACTTCTTACTGTTCCTACCTAAATTAAAAAAACTGACCCTGCTTTTAGGGTCTACCAATTTACCAAAAGTATTTGCAGCACTTTTTTAATCCTGCTGAAATATCTACAATAAAATAAATAGAAATAATTGAGATATTGAGACAGACTTAACATTCTGCTTCCTATGGTGAAGCTGAATAAGCCAAAACAATGGAACTGAGTCAAGAGGTAGAAGACTTTGAGTTTCCAGGACCATGACTAGGTTTTGATTTTTTTTTTTTTTTAGTGGCCAGACCACTGGGTCTGGGGCTTGCAGGATCTTAGTTCCCCAATCAGGGACTGAACCCAAGTCTCAGAAGTGAAAGCCCCGTGTTCCAGCTACTGGCCCACCAGGGAATTCTTTATATTTTGATCTTTACATATTCCCTTATGTCCAATGAAGTTGTGGGATCTGGACAACTTAAGATATTGCCAAGCCTTGGAAGAAATGAGTGACTTTACCCTGAAACAACTTTGGAGAATGGTTTTAGAGGGAGTCTGCTAATTCTAGAAACTGCTAAGGGAGCTGAATCCTGTCTTGGGAAGGAACGAAAAATGTTGAGTGCTTCAAAGTAATTCTGATACCTCTTAATTCCTGAACTTGGAAACCAGTTTGGATACTGCTCACATTTCACATTCACTGGTTGTTTTCTTGTGGGGTATGGAAACAAAAGAATAAGCAACACTACATAAGAGCAATGTATGGCGTCAGAAGCCAAACCCATAGCAAGATAGCCCCACTGTGTGGGGAGGGTCCAGATCCAGATTGGGGGTGGATAATCAAGGCAGCTGCTAAAGGCACTGATCTCCTAGTCAAACTGCAATATTACAGTAAGAAAATCAGAAATATGATGCCATATTTACTCATGATAATCTATACAGAGATAGTGGTGTGACATATAGAAAATTTAAATTGCCTTCTCTCTCCTGTAGCAAGATTCCCACGACCATCTTTGGGGTCTGACGTTGCCAGTGTGACTTCTTAGGCAAGAGTAGAAGCCATTTGTTTTCCCTTTCCTAGAAGAATGCATAGGCCTTTGTGATCCTAATGCCTGGGACAGTCCATGTTCCCCATGAGGCATAAGGCTCTATTATGTAAAGAACAGTAGAATGGCAGCCTTTTTTTGGAAATGGAGTAAGAAAAGTGGATTGGCCCATGAGATAGACAGGCAGATACAGTGAAACACCTCCCAGAGCCTTCACTCCCATTCCAGAACCAAGACTGCTGACTGAGCACAATTGATTCACTCTCCAAGAATTACCCTGACTAAACAGAAACAAAACTTTCTCTCATGCTTAAACTTCTGTCCTGTGGCAGCCTATATCTGATACTGGTCAATGTGGATGTATGGACATCTGGCCCTTTTACCTCTATTAGGGCTACCCTTCAGTTCTAGAAACGCCTATCGCAACTGTCTCACAGTTCATCTTCCTCCTCTGCTCCATTCCTTTCCTCATTCCTTGCAGATGTGGTTCCCAAGTGCACTTCTCAGTAAACATCCCACATGTAAATCTTAGGGTTTCATTATCTATTTTTCTTTTCCTGTGGGACTTGACCTGCAACAGTAGACTATAGAGACATTCCAAGGAAGACTGTCATTTTGGAGCTTGTTCTCCTACCAGCAGGAGCAATTGCATTTGTGAGTTTTAAGGGAAATAGCAGTTATAGGCACTGTGGTATTGGGTGATTGTTTCTGGGTCCACTGATGCCCTAGAGAAAGATGCTAAAAGGCTAAGAATGATTAATTACAAATAGAAGTTTAAGTGTGAAAGCCCAGGGACCTCTGTATTAGTTTACTAGGGTTACTATAACAAAGCACTAAAGACTGGGTGGCTTCAATAATAAAATTTTTTTCACAGTTCTGGAGGTCAGAACTCAAGGTTTCAGCAGAGTTGATTCCTTCTGTGAAGGAATCTGTTTCAGGAAGGATCTGTTCCAGGCCTCTCTCCCTGACATGTAGATAGCATTCTTCATGTTCACATGGCATTCTCCCTTCAAAGATGTTTGGGAAAATTTTCCTCTTCTTATAAGAGCAGCAGTCATTGGATTAGAACTCAATCTAATTACCATTATTTTAACTTAATTACCTCTTTAAAGATTGTGTCTCCAAATACAGCCACATTTTGACCCACCAGGGGTGAGGATTTCCTTACATGAATTTTTAGAGGACACAATTCAGCCCACAATCATCTCCTTGGCAACACAAAGAGATTTTCATCTCATTTATTGCCAATGGAATAGCTCAAAAGAATGTTGGGTTTTCAGCCATGACTTGTCTTCTATGTCAGCATCATGGCTCTGATTTTAAAGCTTGTAACTTGGGATGAATACATCTAAATTGGTGCTCTTAAAAATGCCTGACTTCCTGGAGTACCGTGGGCCCCAGGAGTGGACTCCTCCTCCTTGGCAAAGGCTGGTTCTTCCCACTTGCTTGAATATGTTGCCGAGAATTTTGCCTGCAAGATAATAAGGAATCTACTTTCACTTTCTCTTCTGTCTGTCACTTCAACAACAACATAAGCCAGCTGGAAATGAGCTGAGTTTGCCAAAGGAGGGAAGGTCAATACTCACAAAAGTTATAAGAATTAATATACTGGCAGTATCAGGAGAGAAGGCATAGCATTGAACTAGAGGAGAAGGCAGGTATAAAGGATACTTTGCTTTTATCCTCTACCTTAGATGTATGGGACTTTTCCCCAAGCCAGGCAATTTTCAAATTTGCAATGGACTCTGACCAGGTGTCTTATGAATTTAACTCAACCCTCAACCCTGACACTAACTATCTGGAGTTAGTACAGACCCCACAGGTTAAGGGGTCAGTCTCACAAGACTGTTTCTGTTTTAGATGCCAGTCACAAGTCCCAGTTGTCTTCTGCATCTCTGACCTACCAGCTATGTACCGTAGGTTACAACCACTACCTCCTTGGGTTCAACAGTTGTCTAGAGTGACTCAGAGAACTCAGGTAATATTTAGTTACATTTACCAATTTATTATAAAATATTAGAATTCAGGAACAGCCTGATGGAAGAGGTATATAGGGTAAAGTATTGTTTGAAGGGGGTGCTTGAAGCTTTTGTGCCCTCCCTGGGCACAACCTCCCAGCACCTTGATATATTCACCAACATAGAGGCTCATTGAATCTCACTGTTCAAGAGTTATTATGGAGCTTAATTTCTAGCCTCCACAATCCTCCTTCTCAGAAGCCAGTGGGGGCAGGGATTAGAAATCCCATCTAATCACTTGGTTTTTGTGATGAATGGTCAATTCTAAGCCTATCTACGGGCTCCAACATAAGTCATCATATTAACATACATTCAGGTATATTCAAAAAGTGCTTCTTACAAATTGGAAAAAAAAAAAAAAGATACTTCTATCACTCAAGAAAGTACCAGGATTCCTGGAGCCTGGTGCCAGGAAACAAGGGCAAAGACCAAATACACTTCTAATTATATCAAAGCAGAGCAGAACATAAATTTGGATGATCGTTATTGATATGATAGCACTTTCTTGAATGCAGTATTTAATCCCTGCACAAGTATCCAGTGTTATGGACTAAAAGTTTGTGCGCCCCCCCCCCCCCCCCGCCATGAAATCCTGCTTCCCTGGTGGCTCAGAAGGTGAAGCATCTGCCTGCAATGCGGGAGACCAGTGTTCAGTCCCTGGGTCGGGAAGATCCCCTGGAGAAGGAAATGGCAACCCACTCCAGTACTCTTGCCTGGAAAATTCCACGGATGGAGGACCCTAGTAGGCTACAGTCCATGGGGTTGCAAAGAGTCGGACATGACTGAGTGGCTTCACTTTCACTTTCTTGAAATCCATATGTTAAAGCCCCAATCCCCCATGTGACTGTACTTGGAGATAGGGCCTATGAAGAGATGATGAGAATCAAACAAGGTCATAAGGATGGGACCCTACTCTGACAGTGGTGGTGATGTTGTAAGAGGGGAAAACACTGGAACTTTCAGTCTTGACCACTTCAGGACACAGCAAGAAGGCAGCCATACTCAAGCCAGAAAGAAAGCTCTCACTTGGAACTAAATTTGCTAGCACCTGATCTTGAACTTCCAGCCTTTAGAATTGTGAGGAAAATAAGTTTCTATTGTTTAAGCCACCCAGTCTGTAGAATTTTGTTATTGCCTCTCAAACTAAGATTCCCTGGGGAGGGTGTGAACCCACTGCTTGGAAGAACATGCATAGGATTGGATCTTGAGGGTCATAGATCAAGAAAGAAAGAAATTAAAGTTAGGTAAAAGAGAGTTTATTGCTATGGAAACAGTCTCCTGTGATATGGAACTCAGTGCTGGTATGATCCCAGGGGATGTTATTAATCTAACACTGGGTTGACCCTTGAAAATATGGAAAAGTGTTGGCACATTAAATGAAGCAGAAATGTTAAAACTTTTGTATAGAGGAAAAGATCAAAAGTCTCAGGGAATTGAACCTGCTATGATGGACTTACTGTATATGGCCAGAAAACCCACTAATTGACTATGTTCAGTGGAAAGTTCTGAGGATACTTCCCTTACCAAAACGATAAGCAATCTGCTAATGAGAAAGCACCAGCATTCTTAAGAAGTACGAAGGGGTTGTCCTTTGTAGGTCAGCTCTGATTTAGAGAGATGCTATCATGCAGTTGGGCTCTCTGATGGCAATGTAGATGATATGATTCTATAAAAATAAATGCCAACTGATGATGCTTAACTGGCAGAAGCAAAGTGGGTGCATTCGTTATAATGATGAGTGAGGTTCAAGTGGAACTAGGGGGCCTGACCTAAAAACAACTATGGGTATGGTGAAGAGAGCTTGTTATTCCCTGCAGCAGTATAAATTGTCAGCCAACAAGGGTATTGTTCAGTCATGTACAACAGAAGAAGACAAGGATGGATGCTCAGCAGGTAGCAGACAATTGTTTCAATCAAAATTCATCATCTCTTGATGAGCTTCCAAAACTGAGCCAGTTTTCAGAACAAAGACCCACTGAAAAGAGGGAGATGGTGAATCCTTATAATTAAGGACCTTCTGAAACCACAGCAAGTATGATCAGTCATGATTACTCCAAGGATCCCTCAAAGGCAACTATAATCACTTACTCAAATCCTCGTATAATGAGAACAGAAGGATATAAATCCATTTTTGGGACTTTTAGAGTTGACAGGATAGGGTGAGGACATATAAGGACTAAGTACAAAGAGAATCTGGACTCTGGTTTGCTGGCTTACTGGTCTTCTGAGTCCATGACCAGGGCGCCACTTACCTTTGGTCCCTGAATGCGTGCTTGGCATGGATGTACTTGATAACTTGAAGAACTCCTGCCTTGGTTCCTTATCATGTGCTCTGATTGACTGACCAAGTGACCTGAAGAGCTGCCAGCCCTGAGTGAGACACAGCCATCAGGACAGAGCTCGGCAGCAGGTCCAGCCTGTGATCAAAATAAATGATCCAGCAGACCTTATGGAATTAGAATTATATGTACTGGGGAAGGCACTCGTGGTGCTTGACTAGTTGATCAAAGGATAGAAGGGGAAAATCCAGAAATAAGTGTTCTGGGGAGAAAGATCATTCCAACTAGCTACTTGGTAGGAATTTGATTATGTTCAACCTCTTCCATCCTGAAAATGGCAGGTATTTATTTTGAGAGAAATAGTCTTTATAATTTTTTTCAAGAGAAATTTTGGGCGTGAGTATACTTTTCCTGCCCACAGGGCTTATGCCATCACCATTGAGGACCAAACAGTTTGATCCAGTGGCATGAAACTTACCTAACCTTGTATCAGACCAAAGGACCTGTTCTATAGCAAAGGGGATGTGACAGTTAACACATCACCATGGAATCCACTGTTGTTATATAAACCATACCACCCAGAAACTGATGGCCTGATGGAGAGATGGAATGATTCTCTGAAGCCTAAGATGAGGTACTGGATTAGAGACTAGTCTCTGCAGGGATGTGGGGCTATTCCCCAGGCTTTAAATCATTGACTATGATACAGGGAGATATACTGAGGTGAACCAGACAGGAGGAGTACTTGGTCCAGGAACCAAGGGGTAGAAGTAGGAGTGGCCCTAATATCATCGCAACCAATGATCCCTTGGGGAATTTGTGGTGTCCATAACCCTAGGCTCTGTAGGTTTTAAAATTTCTGTGTCTAGAAGGGGAGCATTTCCACCAGGGCACAGTGTGTCCCATTAAACTGTACACTATGGGTGTTAATCTTTCATTTTTAGATCCTTGTGCCAGAGATAAGCTGACAAGGCACAGAATCACCTTTTCTGAATGATCAGGGATAACTGACCCTGACCATTCAGAAAAGGTAAAATTGCGGTTGCACAGTGACGGCAGGGAAGAATTTGTTTGGCGCTGGATGATCCACTGGGACATGACCTGGCACATCCTTACCCATCTTGATGACACTTGGACAAATGCCCAGGCATGAGAAAGGCATGTTAATAGGAGCCCAGACCCCTCAAAGATGAGAGTCTTGGTCACCCAACTAAGTAAATTACTAAGAGCAAAAGAGGCACTAATCAAGGATATGAGGAATCTAAAATGAGTGGCAAAAGAGGGAAAAGAGGAATACCAGCTGCAGTGGTGGGGGCTGTATTGTCCTATTAACTTTCATCTCGTAAGTTACTCTAGGAAAAGAGATCAGTCCAATCCGGGAAGATAGGTTTTGTTGTTGTTGTTGTTTTTTTTTTTTTTTCAGAGAAGATGAGCTCTTTGTAAGAGGCAAATAGCACACAAAGAATAGGAAGTAGCGGGTGCTGTGTTCCATCACCCTGACTCCCCACTGGGATGGAGGACTCATTCTCCAGCTGGCAGGAAGGTTGGCTACTGATGGTCCATAGCTGAGTCCCTCTGTGGAGAATTGGTCTCCATTTGAAGGAGGTTGCTTTGTCCAAAGTTCACATTCCTTCTGTGGAGGAAGCTCATAACCATAACTGGATTGATGTAGCGGTACAGAACCAGGACCTTTGCCTTACCTGGACCAAGTCTGAAGGGCCAATCCACTTCCAGAACTCCTCATTGGATGGGCTGAGGTGATTCATGTAACTGGATCACATTTCACCTTTTCTGTCTGCTGGGCCTTGCTTCCCTCACCTCTCACCAGTGCTACTCATGAGTGTGTTCCCTGTTAAACTTCTGCATGGAAAGCTCAGACTCTGTTTCTCAGGGAATCCAGTCTGTGATGGCTAGTAAAAGGAACTCTTAAACATACTTGCAATAAGCCTTTGGAAGTATACTCATGTTAGTTACCTCTAACCTGAGTGTGAGTGATGAATCCCACCGACTAAAAGGAAACACTGGATGAAGTGAAGGAAAGACTGTGACTTGAAATATAATTCCAAATACACTTGATGATATGCTACTTTCAGAAACTCTTCATTGGATCATAAAGAAGGAATGTAATTTTTAAGAATGGAAAACTAGCTTACCTCTTCAAAAATTAAAGTTGAAATAACTGTTGAAGATACCGAACACTTTGGGAGACGATTCTAGAGAACGGAGCCTCAAGGAGCTCTGATGATAGGTATGTGGGTCCCAATGTACCAGTGGCTTGGGCAGCACCTGTCCCCTCCCCCAATGCCTAGTTTTCTGTATGAGCATTTGCTCTTTTTCCACTGTATGTTTGTTCTGGGAAGGAGAGATTCCCAGCACTTACCTCCCAATGCTCCCAGCATCAGAGAGTAGACCCTTCCATAGAAGAGGGGAAAACAGCCCTTAGATATTTGGCTGATGATGTAAGCCATGATAGAGAGGAACATTTACATATCAGAAGGTTATAGTTACCCACATTTACCTGTGTGACCTCCAGATTAAAAAAAAAAAAAAAAGAATTGTCCTGCCTATGTTTAGTATGAGGTCTGTGTGACCCTGGGGTCCTGGACTGTGAACACGGACTCATCCCAGAATAATAAAGAACCCAGAAGACTCAGAAGATGAAGTCCAATTCCTGTAGAGCCTTAGGCAATCTCTGGACATCCCTGATGACAGCTTGCTTAGTTGTCATTCATTTCTTTCTCAAAAAAGAATACAAAATGTGCAGAATGCTTTTAGTTTCTGATTTTGTAATTGCAAGCCGGCTAAACGGTAATTTACTGTACTTTTCTGTTTGGAGACGCTACAGCTTTTTAAAAACATTTTCTGCATTTTTCTTCATTTGTTGTCTTATAGTAGGAAATAATGCGCATACTTGAGCCTGCATTTTCATCACATTAGGGACCACTAGAAGAGTCTCTTTCCTAAAAAGGGAGGCAAGGATGGCGAGTAGGCGGAATGTGCTAAAAAACATGTTCCAGAGTTTGTCTCACCCACACAACTGGGAGGGGACTAAACGCTCTCTACACAGAAGCAGCTCACACAGTTTCATCTTTATCTACTCCACCTCCGTGCTGCAAAGTTTCACAACTGAGAGGAGGAAAAAAAAAGGACCTGAAGTCTTTTTAACATGTATCATGCAGAGCCAGGTTATTTTTAAATTCGATCAAGACATCTGGCCCAGAGACCTTCGACCGCAAAATGTCTTCCCTCCTTCTTTGGTTTTTATATTTAGCATCCACCATAAGTAAGCCAGGGATAAATATAGGATAACCATCTAGGTAATTCCACATAGACTCCACTTCATGTAAGTGTCGAAGGACCCTATGGAAGCTACTTCCCCTTTCTGGATATCACGGGGGCAACAGGGATCTCACACAACCTCCTACCAAGACTATTTTAAAAAAATTGACTCTAAAATGATACTTCTGCCTTGCAGATAAATTAACTTCTTGAGGTTCACTTATGTCTTAAGATGAACAAGATCAATCTATGCCTCTTGTGGTTAAATTTTAGCATTAGACGCTCTAATTGGTCTATGTGTCTAATTTTTCTATCCTTAACTTAAAAAGTATAGTTATATATACCTATAGCTGGAACCACAGTCCCACTAGCTTTCCACAGGGGAACAGAAATGCCTTATATATAAAGGGTTTCTAAAGCCTTTCCCTGTTGTCTTTGCAAAAGAAGACTGGGTTTCTAGTGTGAGATCACTACTAGTACAAGCGCAAAACAGAGGGACTGTCCTGACCAGAGAGAGATAACTGGGTTTTCCTCTTTTTTTCATGAATTTTATTAGCCTAGTTATGTAGGGTCATCTAGGCAGCTTATTAAGATACTAGTTTGTAGATGAAATATGACCATATGTCAAAGACAAAGTAGAACTCTTAGAGTGATGCTGGGGTGGGGTGCTCAGAGCCTCCTACTGCAACTTTCTGTCTTCTTCCCCTTCTCAGATTGTTTCTGACACTGCTACTGAAGATTATTGAGCACTGAAGAAGCACAGATACCCTAGAAAACTGTCTGGAAAAATTCTGCTCTAATTAAATTGTAATATCATATGGTGTAGTCCTAATAGTTCCATTATGTAAAAAGTTTAGACAGCAGGAGCCTCCAAGGAGGTGTGATTTGAGAAATGACAGTGATGTTTCTGCTATTGGGACCCTGCTAGGCATCCTTCTTCCCATCACTATTTGGCATTTCTGTATTGGAATCACTTTGAGTTAAGGCACAATTACTATTAAGGGTCCCTGTTAGATTCTACTGGAATCCATCATTCCGTGTGGAATGGGGATATTTTCCATGATGATACAGAGCTGAGATAAACCAGTCCAACCAGCAAAACTGAGAGTCAGGGGGAGACCCTTTTTCGATTGTGATCTTGTGAAGTCAGTCAGTGGACAGAGAGATGCTGGTGTAGAGAGAGGCACGAGGAAATGGCTTAGAAAAGAGACACTGTTCAATGCAGCTGATTCTGCAGCTATGATGGGCTTCCCTGTGTAATTGTATGGCAAAGGAAGAATTGGGCATTTTCACTAGAGAAGAAGTGAAAGACAAAAGCTTCAAAGAAAAGGAAGATGGTGGCACATAGCCCAGACTCTGTGTTACGATTTTGCCCAAGACTGGCCTGTTGGTATTTCCAAGTGCCTAGTGGAATGAATCAACATTAGTGAACTAATTTGTTACTGGTCCCTGCAAAGCAGACTATCATTTGTGGGATGAGGACAAGCTCTCTTAAATATGCAGAAGGAGGTTGGATGACCGGACAGATAGTTATCAAGAATTTCAAGCTACAGATTTATTAGATTTGGGGTAAGGTACTTGTTTTGAGTCCTGTTTTAATATTCTCTCTATTTCTTAAAAACTGTTATCAAATTTGTTTTCTTGTGTCTGCCTTTATTGATTACAAATGTTCCCAAATGTCAAGACCATGGAAAATGACAACAAACTATCAATTCTGTAAGTTAACAAGCACCACATTTACTCCAAAAGAGTACAAAGAATAGGGGAAAAAAAGAATCACCACACAGATGATTTGAATCATGTCGTTTACAAAGATGTAGAGAAACAGACTTTAGTTGGGGTGCAAGCTGCTTGGATTTGAATTTAATTTAAAGATGGACAGTTTTTCTATAGGGTTGGCATTTTGTCTTCCTGAAGCCAGAATAGATTTCATCCAGATGCTTCATGTTTTTGCCCTGAAAGCAAACATTTACACGGGAACTGAGCTGAAGGAATTGAATGAAGCAACCTTATAAATTCTAAATTTGGGCGATTGCATCACCGAAGTCCTAAACATACTATGAGTCAAATTCAGCTTTTATTTTTATTGAGCATTTGCAACTAATTCCCACCGATCAAAGACAATTTAGTCTCTCTCTCTCTTTTTTCAATCTTTCTTTTTGGCAAATAAATCATGTTCTGGGAGGATGACATGGGAATCACTTGTCTTTCCAACTGCCACACATTTTGATTCCACTGTTGCAATGGGAATGTGGAATGGGGGAAGGTTGTGCATTTGACGAATTCATTAAGCAACTGAATTCATTAAGTGTTGTGAGTAGATAATTTAGACCTTTTTTGTTAACATAATAATTTACAACTGTGTCACTTTTAAGGCTTGCTTTAGTCTCAGACACAATTTTATATTTATATCAAATGAAAATTATCTACTACTTATACTGACAAAAATATAAGAGTCTTAGTTGTAGTTATTGGTGGGGTTACAGAGTCCCCACCTTGCTCTTCACTCATCAACTTGAACAGTGTGAGGAGTGCACAGAGGAGAAGATATGACCCACGGTGGAAATGGTGCCGGTGTGAGGCAGGCAACTTATGCAGAAGCTTAACTTTGAAGTTGAAACTAAGAAGCTCAGATCTTATTTCTGATGATCTCAGGTATTTCTTTACTTTGGCTGTAAAATAGCAAGACGATATTCTTATTGCGAGTTCAGGAGTAGATCAATATTAGAAGGTTTAGAACCGACACAATTTGAGTGTGTGTGCTCAGTCTCTCAGTTGTGTCCAACTGTCTGCCACCCTATGAACTGTAGCCTGACAGAATCCTCTGTCCATGGAATTTTCCAGGTAAGAATACTGGAATGAGTTGCTATTTTCTCCTCCAAGGGGTCTTCTGGACCCAGGGGTCAAACCCATATCTCTTACATCTCTTGCTTCTTCATAAAAGAATATAAATATTATAAATTCTTGTTGTTGTTCAGTCATTCAGTTGTGTCTGACTCTTTGCAACTCCATGGAGTATAGCACGCCAGGCTTCCTTGTCCTTCACCATCTCCCAGAGCTTGCTCAAACTCATGTCCATTGAGTCAGTGATCCCATCCAACCATCTCATCCTCTGTCGCCCCCTTCTCCTCCTACTTTCAATCTTTCCCAGCATCAGGGTATTTTCAAATGAGCTGGCTCTTTGCATCAGGTGGCTGAAGTACTAGAGCTTTAGCTTCAGCATCAGTCCTTCCAAAGAATGCTCAGGGTTGATTTCCTTTAGGATTGACGGGTTTGATCTCGATGCAGTCCAAGGGACTCTCAAGGGTCTTCACCAACACCACAGTTCAAAAGCATCAGTTCTGTGCTCACCTTTCTTTATGGTCCAACACTCAGATGGACATGACTACTGGACTACATGACTACTGGACTACATGACTACTGGAAAAACCATAACTTTGACTAGACGGACCTTTGTCAGCAAAGTAATGCCTCTGCTTTTGAATATGCTGTCTAGATTTGCCATAGCTTTCTTCCTTATACCCAATGTACGTTCTAAGTTGGGTATAAGGCATTGAAATGGACCATTACAATTAAAGTGCCTTGAAGTTTAAGCTTTATCAACTTCATGCTAAATCCACCCCTGCTTGAGCTGGTTCCACTAAGGGCAAGAATGAGGTTGCCCATCACCCATCAAAGAGCTGCCATTTGTGCTGGCAGGGCTGCCTTTCCGAGAGAGGCAGTAAGGTCTTCTCTAGAACTGGAAAGAGTGTAGCAGGAGATTGCTGTAGCTCTATACAGTGAGCAAAAACAAGACTGGGAGCTGACTGGCTCAGATCATGAACTGTTTATTGTAAAATTCAGACTTAAATTGAAGAAAGTGGGGAAAACCACTAGACCATTCAGGTATGACCTAAATCAAATCCCTTATGACTATACAGTGAAAGTGAGAAATAGATTAAGGGACTAGATCCGGTAGACAGAGTGCCTGATGAACTATAGACAGAAGTTCGTGACATTGTACAGGAGACAGGGATCAAGACCATCCCCATGGAAAAGAAATGCAAAAAGACAAAATGGTTGTCTGAGGAGGCCTTACAAATATTTGTGAAAAGAAGAGAAACAAAGGGAAGGATATTCCCATTTGAATGCAGAGTTCCAAAGAATAGCAAAGAGAGATAAGAAAGCCTTCCTCAGCAATCAACGCAAAGAAATAGAGGAAAACAACAGATTGGGAAAGACTAGAGATCTCTTCAAGAAAATTAGAGATACCAAGGGAACATTTCATGCAAAGATGGGCTTGATAAAGGACAGAAATGGTATGGACCTAACAGAAGCAGAAGATATTAAGAAGAGGTGGCAAGAATACACAGAACTGTACAAAAAAGATCCTCATGACCCAGATAATCATGATGGTGTGATCACTCACCTAGAGCCAGACATCCTGGAATGTGAAGTCAAGTGGGTCTTAAAAAGCATCACTATAAATAAAGGTAGTGGAGGTGATGGAATTCCAGTTGAGCTATTTCAAATCCTGAAAGATGATGCTGTGAAAGTGCTGCACTCAATATGCCAGCAAATTTGGAAAACTCAGCAGTGGCCACAGGACTGGTAAAGGTCAGTTTTCATTCCAATCTCAAAGAAAGGTAATGCCAAAGAATGCTCAAACTACTGCACAATTGCACTCAATTTACACACTAGTAAAGTAATGCTCAAAATTCTCCAAGTCAGGCTTCAGCAATACATGAACCATGAACTTCCAGATGTTCAAGCTGGTTTTAGAAAAGGCAGAGGAACCAGAGATCAAATTGCCAATATCCATTGGGTCATTGAAAAAGCAAGAGAGTTCCGGAAAAGCATCTACTTCTGCTTTATTGACTATGCCAAAGTCTTTGACTGTGTGGACCACAATAAACTGTGGAAAATTCTGAAAGAGATGGGAATACCAGACCACCTGACCTGTCTCTTGAGAAACCTATATGCAGGTCGGGAAGCAACAGTTAGAACTGGACATGGAACAACAGACTGGTTCCAAATAGGAAAAGGAGTACATCAAGGCTTTATATTGTCATCCTGGTTATTTAACTTATATGCAGAATACATCATGAGAAATGCTGGGCTGGAAGAAGCACAAGCTGGAATCAAGATTGTTGGGAGAAATATCAATAACCTCAGATATGCAGATGACACCACCCTTATGGCAGAAAGTGAAGAGGAACTAAAAAGCCTCTTGATGAAAGTGAAAGAGGAGAGTGAAAAAGTTGGCTTAAAGCTCAACATTCAGAAAACTAAGATCATGGCATCTGGTCCCATCACTTCATGGGAAATAGATGGGGAGACAGTGGAAACAGTGTCAGATTTTATTTTGGGGGGCTCAAAAATCACTGCAGATGGTGATTGCAGCCATGAAATTAAAAGATGCTTGCTCTTTGGAAGGAAAGTTATGACCAACTTAGATAGCATATTAAAAAGCAGAGACATTACTTTGCCAACAGAGGTCCGTCTAGTCAAGACTGTGGTTTTTCCAGTGGTCATATGTGGATGTGAGAGTTGGACTATAAGGAAAGCTGAGCACTGAAGAACTGATGCTTTTGAACTGTGGTGTTGGAGAAGACTCTTGAGAGTCCCTTGGACTGCAAGGAGATCCAACCAGTCCATCCTAAAGGAGATCAGTCCTGGCTGTTCATCGGAGGGACTGATGTTGAAGCTGAAACTCCAATACTTTGGCCACCTGATGAGAAGAGCTGACTTATTGGAAAAGACCCTGATGCTGGGAGGGATTGGGGGCAGGAGGAGAAGGGGATGACAGAGGATGAGATGGCTGGATGGCATCACCAACTCGATGGACATGAGTTTGAATAAACTCAGGGAGCTGGTGGTGGACAGGGAGGCCTGGTGTGCTGCAATTCATGGGGTCGCAAAGAGTCAGATACGAATGAGCGATTGAACTGAACTGAATTGAAAGCCTGTTTTCAGGATTTTAAGCTGTTCTCACATCACGAACTTCTGATAAGGTGATCTCTGCTTTATAAACATGATTACTCCCAGGTACAAGTTTCTTTCGCAGGTTGCTCAGAAAGAATTACCCAGTGGTAAAGAATCTGCCTGCTGATCAGGAGATGCAGGTTTGATCCCTGTATCGGGAAGATCCCCTGGAGAAGGAATGGCAACCCACTCCAGTATTCTTGCCTGGGAAATCCCACGGACAGAGGAGCCTGGTGGGCTACAGTCCATGGGGTCACAAAGAGTTAGGCACAACTCAGTGAGCAGACAATAAGACAAGTTTCCTAGGTGGGAATGATTACATGTTTGAACTCCCATGTTCCAGACCATCCGCATGCTAGACCATTCAGTACTCACAGGTGCCCAAGGAACATTTTCAACCTCACTTTGTAAGCATTGACCTGCTTAGCATCACAGAGTCGGATATTGGATGTGCCCAACCCTGAAATGCACGCTCACTCACCACCCCGTAGTGCTGAGAGACTTCAGTCTTGGACAGTTTCCATAGGTGGTTTGAGCTCTCTGTGTGATCTCACCGATTAGCTGTTCATTCAGCCAAAGTGGCATCCCATCTCTTGGGTTGATGCCCTAAGCACACTTCCACCACAGAGGGTCGTGCCCTCCTTTCTGGTCAGTGATAGCTGACCAGTGATAGCTGGTCACTGGAATAAAGATATTTCCTCTGTTTTGGGCTTAGTCATGCCCTGACCAGGAAAAATACCTACTTAAGAAATAATTTTAAATTCCTGAGGTCAGTAAATAACCATGATGTGGTTACCATCAGTTTCTTGCTGGTATGTGTTCTAGAAGGGGCTTTCCAGGTGGCAGAGTGGTAAAGAAGCCACCTGCCAGTACAGGTGATTCAAGAGATGTGAGTTCAATCCCTGGGGTGGGAAGTTTCCCTGGAGAAGGAAATGGCAACCCACTCCAGTATTCTTGCCTGGGAAATCCCATGGACAGAGGAGCCTGGAAGGCTATAGTCCATGGGGTCACAAAGAGTCTGACATGACTGAGCACACATACACAAATATTCTAGAGCAGCAGTCCCCAATTTTTTTGGCACCATGGACTGGTTTTGTATAAAATGTTTTCACAGACTGGTTTGGAGGATGGTTTCAGGATGATTCAAGACATTACATTTGTTGTGCACTTTATTTCTATTATTATTGCATCAGTTCTTCCTCAGGTCATCCTGGAGTTTGGGGACCCCTGTTCTAGAGTATACCCTCATTCAGAGGCTGTTTATTTTGAAAGTTCATTTTGTGGCCAGATTCTCTGGGGAATTATTATTAGTCCTGGGGCTGACCAGACATAGGAATTGCATGGGAAAGAAGGAGAAGGATTTCTAAAAAGAGAGACAAAAGATTCTAACTCAGAGCAGGGCTCTTTTGTAGAGAAATTCTCCTCTACAGACACTACCTTTCTCTTCTTTGGTGTCCTTCAACTCTTCCTACTGTCAAACACACAGAGAGAGTCCTCATAGGCACTAATAAAAATGTCCACTAGGATCCAGTAGCATTTGACTGCTTAAGTTTCTCAAAAGCCTTCTCAAGTCCTTATGCAAGAAGGGAGTTCTCTTTCTCCCAAATTCATCTCAACCAACTTCATGTTCAGAAGTGTGACCTGTTGAGACCAGCATGCTGGTCTGTTATGTGCTGGATTTACAGTGATTGAATACATATTTCTTTTTTGAAGCTGTTAAGAACCACATGGCTACTTTCCCCAGAGGTGGGGCATTTCTAGAGACGATTACATGGAGACTTTTGATTTGAAGGCTTGTGCAGAAGGAACAGCTCTGGACTCCCTCAAAGCTCTCCAGTCTGGAAATCAAACTGAACTCACTCTCATTCTGGTGACTCCTCCTAGGAGCTTGGAAACAATAACTGTGTTGGTGAAGACTTGGAATACATTGAAATAGGCCTGTCAAGTGTCAATTTATACAGGAGGCGATGGAGTATGTGCTGACATCATGTAATCAAAAGGAAAAAAAAATTACACCGTGTGTCTTGCCTGGGAAAAATAGACTGCAACTTAGCAAGTTGTATTTCATGCTCTCTGAACGGAGCTGCAATTCCGTCCTATATTTATTCATCGAGTGCCTATTTAACTACATGGTGGTGGTTTACAAATAATCAGAGTGTGGGGCTGTTTTCTGGGCTTTTAAAGACATCAGCTCTGGTGGATCAGATCAAATCCAACCCACCTCAGCAGGTACTAACTTGTTTAAGAAAACCAGCTGTCAACAGGAAAGAGAAACTCAGAGGGTTCACCAAGTTAATCATCCCTTTGGCAGACCCTGGGAAATTTGCTGCCGGACTTTTCAGTGATGTGTTGGGCAAATGTAGAAAGGCATCGCCTTCCATCAATCGGGAATCAATTATGAAGCTGATTGAAGTGTTGGTTTTTAAAATTACCCAAATAGATGGAGATTCAGGGAGCAGCAGATACCTTAAGGAATTAACCTAAAAGAGCATAGGGTAGGGATAAGGGGAAGAGGAGCTCAGAGAAAGCAAGGAGGATTGGGGAACCTGCTGCTCTTCTTCCAGACTGCAGACAGAATAGTGTCTTCTCTGCGCCTGTCTCCCTGGAAACATTCTTGTTCTGGTGGCTGCCACTGAGTGTTCTCCTGCAGGTTACCTGGCCATATCGCAGGCAAAGCAATTACAGAAATCTACTTCCTTCCTTTGCCCTCCCCTGGAACTTCCAGCCTTTCCTGGAAACACCTTTTTCTGAATTTCTATTCATTTCAGCTGTGCAATGCACATTTCAAATGCCAACTCAGTGAGATGGTCCTGATACTGTTTCTAAACATCGTTTGCCCATCTGGGAATTCACAAAGACTTTGTTCTGTAAACCCCCAATGTTATCAGCTTGGTGTCCAGTTGCCTAAGAGTCAGCATTTTCCTGGAAGGAATTATGAATGACATACCCCCTCCCACCCACTCAGCACAAAGGGATATTTTTGTTCTATTGATGTATTTTTTAAACAGTTTAATTGTGAAATATCACTAAAAATGAGTAAGACAATGCCACAGGTATTAGTTAATGCTGGAAGCTTTCTGGAAGCAGGATGAGATAAAGTCATAATCACTGTACCAACCAACCAAGGGTGATTTTGCATTTTGTTTTAGTCGGTGGTTCCCTGGTAGCTCAGATTGGTAAAGAATCCACCTGCAATGCGGGAGACTTGGGTTCCTAACTCTTCCCTGAGTTGGGAAGATCCCCTGGAGAAGGGAAAGGCTACCCACCCCAGTATTCTGGCCTGGAGAATTCCATGAACTGTATAGTCCATGGGGTCACAAATAGTTGGACACGACTGAGCGACTTTCACTTTTAGTTGGGGAAGGAGGAAATTGGTGGGAAGGGACCAAGGGACAATCTCATTTTAACTCTGCTGATCTGCTCTATGAGTGAAATCAGGTTCTTCTCAAGCATGGTATGTCTCAAGTTTGCAAGATGTTGCTTAGTAAGTAAATCAGGATGGCAAGTTTTTTATCTAATAAGAGAACTAGACCGAAGTTATCAATAAACACAGCATCTAGACAGGACACCTCTCACTGCACAATTTTCATACAACTTGCTGACTTGAATAGGAGGTTTATTAGATAGAAGAGAAGCTGCAAGAGATGAGAAGCAAGGTGGATATGTTATGGTTCAACTGGCTTGTATAAAAGGGTTAAATAGGAATACTTGGTGGGATGCAGTTATAATTTGTTTTTTTAAAAAAATTAATTTTCATTGGAGTATAGTTGCTTTACAATGTATTAATTTCTACCGTACAGTAAAATGAATCAGCCATACATTCGCATATATCCCCTCCTTTTTGGATTTCCTTCCCATTCAGGTCCCCACAGAGCATTAAGTACTTCCCCGTGCTATACAGTATGTTCTCATTAGTTATCTATTTTATGGTGTCAATATTATATATATGTCAATCCCAATCTTCCAATTCCTCCCACCCCTTCTTTCCCCCTTTGGTATCCATACATATGTTCCATAATGTGCCTTTTAAGGGCCTATATTCAGAGGTCAGAGTGCTTGATTTAGAATCTAAGTCCTACCACTTTTCTAGCTGCATGACACTGGGTGACTAGTATTTTATCCAAGCCTTAGTTCCCTAAGTTATCAAAAAGGGGTAGTAATATACATATCACGTAAAGAATGACGCCTGCAGGAAGCCCAGGTTAAATCTTAGCAGGGTGGCTGGCACTTAGTAAGAACTCAGTAAACGCAAGCTGCTGCTGCTGTTACCACCGGTACCATTAGTACTAGCACTGCTGCTTAGGTGGGGCTTCTCAGAACTCCCAACATGATAGTGAGTACCTGAGTTTACAGAAGAAACCTTCAGAGCTCAGCCTGTCCAAGACTCACCTAAATCACTAACCCCTTTTCCATAGAACATCTGGCTGGATTCATGTTTTCTGGCCTACCGTTTAGGAAATATTGTGACAGATGTATCCCCATGGCATCCTGACTCATAGTCTTTAACATTTGCTGGAGAAATTCTTCTCACCTCTCTCTACCTACTCAAATTCTCTGCATTCTGTTCAGCTCGACTCCTGTCCGGCCTCCAAGAGCCAGCTCTCATCTCCTTGGTCAGCATTCAATTCCTTTCTCTGAATTCGGCTGGTCTATGTTATTTGCAATGTATGTCACTTGGAATTTTTCTTGATATTGGCACTCTTTGGATAGATTTCTTATCACACTCAATTTGTCTTCTCTGACTTTATTTTACATAGTAAGTCTTCAGCTTAGCAACCCTTCACTTCGCTGGCTAGTTTTAGATCTGCTGTGCTTGCTCAAGACCTAATTGAGTAAAGGTTTCCTGATGACTCACCAGGTAAACAATCTGCCTGCAATGTAGGACATGCAGGAGATGCAGGTTCGATCCCTGGGTCAGGAAGATCCCCTGGAGGAGGAAATGGCAACCCATTCCAGTATTCTTGTCTGGAAAATTCCAAGGACAGAGAATCCTGCCGACTACAGTCCATGGGGTCACAGAGAGTGAGACATAACTGAGTACACATGAGCAGGAGCCATCAGTAAGCAGTTGGAGCCTTGCACTGTATGTTGATTTCCCCTGCAGGTAAGTCTGAAGCCTCACTTGTCACCCTCCTCAACTTCTTCCAGGGCCAGGATTCTTAGTCTTTATTCCAGTTGTGTTATCTCCCCTTCTGATGTCTTTTCTAACCCATAGGACAGTATCTGTTACCGAACACAAGTTTGACTGCTCACCTCTCAGAGCCAATAATTGAGAAGCAAATGTTGGTAGAAAGGAAAGTTGCTTTAATGAGAAAGTCAGCAATCTAGGGAGAAGGTGGATTCATGTCCTAAGACTCACTCCAAAGATTCTGCTCAGCCACGATAATTCTTAAAGGGAGAAAGAGGAAATAATCTCAGATAGTTATTAAGATTGGAGGTCATAGTCTTCATCATTTTTCCATTGAATGCAGGACTTCTGACTTCTCCAAATAGTCCTTTGGATGTTATATTGCCCACAAGGTCTGACTGCAAATTTACCAAGAGGAAAGGGGCTTCCCTGGTGACCCAAATGGTAAAGCATCTGCCTGCAATGCAGGAGATGCAATGCATATTCACTCCTTGGAGAAGGAGCCCTGGAGTAGGAAATGGCAACCCACTCCAGTATTCTTGCCTGGAGAATTTCACAGAGGAGCCTGGTGGGCTACAGTCTGTGGATTGCAAAGAGTCAGTACAACTGAACAGCTAACACTAACGGGAAGGCTGCCAGTCATTCTTTAACTACTTAATTCTTCATTAGTAATTCTAATCCAGGAAAGAAATCAACAGGTTAGACAAGGCACTGTGTACATTCAGTTAAGCAAAAATCAGGAGGAAAGGTTAAATGTTATCTAGTGATCTTATTTTTAGGATTAAGGTCTGAGAAAAACAGGGATGGACAAACAGAAAAACATCAAAAGAGCTGCTTACATATCTACTGTGCAAAAAGCTGATTTGTTGAAGAGACTATATTTCCTTTTTTATCAGGTCTTTTTTTTTTGAAGTCAATATTTCATTCACTTCCTTGGTAATATGTATTTTCTCTATCTTTAATTTTATTATTTTCTTTATATTTCCCAGTGAGGTTTTGATTTATCCACATTTTATTGAATTACTGTGCCTAAAAACTATGCTGATGTAGGGAGCTGATTACAACAATAGATGTAATACAAGTTTATTAAAGAGATTAAGAACCCAGGCACTTGAACTAAAATAATCTGGCATTAACTCCATCCTTTACTAGCTGTGTGGCCTTGTATAAGTTAATTAAGCTCTACTGCAGCCTTACTTATGAAATGAGCCACCTGGTAGGGTTGCTTTCAATATTAAACAAGACAATGGAAGACTATCTTTCAGCACAGTGCACTCTGGAAGGCTCATAGTCATGGTTCAGATTTAAGACACATTGCTATCATCTGGAGCAGAAGCAGAAGGATATGAGCAGGAATTGCAGATGAATAGGGAGAGTTGCCGGAGAAGGCAATGGCAATCCACTCCACTACTCTTGCCTGGAAAATTCCACTGACAGTGGAGCCTGTTAGGCTGCAGTCCATGGAGTCGCGAAGAGTCGAACATGACTGAGTGACTTCGCTTTCAATTTTCACTTTCATGCATTGGAGAAGGAAATGGCAACCCACTCCTGTGTTCTTGCTTGGAGAATCCCAGGGACCAGGGAGCCTGGTGGGCTGCCGTTTATGGGGTTGCACAGAGTCAGACATGACTGAAGCAACTTAGCAGCAACAGCAGCAAGGAGAGTTGTAAAGATTGGTTCTACTGGGGCAGAGTGAGAGATGACGTTGGTATCATAGATTGGAGACAAACAGTGGAGGGTTTTTAATCCCAAATTATGGAATTTTAGAGAATGGAGAGTCATTAAACATTTCTAAACAAAATAGTAATACGATCTCCTCTGTGTGCTAGGAAGCTAACTATAGGAATACTAAGGAGGATGAATTGGAGCAGAGAGATCAATCAAGAGATTAAGCTCCACCATTACCCCCCCTTTTTTTTCTGTATCTATCCCCCTGCTTCAGTTTCTTTTTACATAATAGGAGAGAATTTTTCATGCAACTTCCATTGATAATCCTTGATGAGACTCTCCTTGAACTTTTTAATCTTTCTTTATCTAACTAGGCCTATTTAGTTCACCTGGCCCAAAGAATGTATCCAGAAACAAAACAGATCATACATTTTCTGTTTTATATGTAAGCCTCAACTCCCATTCTTCAAGAGATAGGAATAAAAGACCAGCCTGCCTCCTGAGAAATCTGTATGCAGGTCAAGAAACACCAGTTAGAACTGGACACGGAACAAAGGACCGGTTCCAAATTGGGAAAGGAGTATGTCAAGACTGTATATTGTCAGCCTGCTTGTTTAATTTACATGCAGAGTTAATGTGAAATGTGGGCTGGATGAATCACAAGCTGAAATCAAGATTGCCAGGAGAAATACCAATAACCTCAGATATGCAGATGACACCACCCTTATGGCAGAAAGTGAAGAGGAACTAAAGAGCCTCTTAATGAAGGTGAAAGATGAGAGTGAAAAAGCTGGCTCAAAACTCAACTTTCAGAAAACTAAGATCATGGCATCTGGTACTATCTCTTCATGTCAAATAGATGGGGAAACAATGGAAACAGTGACAGACTTTATTTTCTTGGGCTCCAAAAGCACTGAAGCTGGTGACTGCAGACATGAAATTAAAAGATGTTTGCTCCTTGGAAGAAAAGCTATGACAAACCTAGACAGTGTATTAAAAATCAGAGACATTACTTTGCCGAAAAATGTCCATCTAGTCAAAGCTATGGTTTTTCCAGTAGTCATGTATGGATGTGGAATTTGGACCATAAAGAAGGCCGGATGCCAAAGAATTAATGCTTTTGAGCTGTAGCATTGGAGAAGACTCTTGAGAGTCCCTTGGACTGCAAGGAGATCAAGTCGGTCAATCCTAAATGAAATCAACCCTGAATATTCATTAGAAGGACTGATGCTGAAGCTGAAGCTCCAATGCTCTGGCCACCTGATATGAGGAGCCGACTCATTGGAAAAGACCCTGATGCTTGGAAAGACTGAAGACAGGAGGAGAAGTGGGGGACAGAGGACACGACGTTTGGATGGCATCACCGACTCAATGGACATGAGTGTGAGCAAGCTCCGGGAGGTGGTGAAGGACAGGAAATCCTGGCATGCTGCAGTCCATGGGGTCGCAGAGTCAGACAAGACTGGATGAGAACAACAATTCCCAAAGCTGCTGTCTACTACTGTAACTTTGCTTCAGAGAATCACCACTCCTTTCTCCTGGTCTGTGCCATGTGTTCTCAGGTGAGTGCTGAATTCCAAGGGTAAGTGCTTTATTTATACATGAACTAGAAAATGGACAATAAGAAAGATTTCAATAACTATCAGCCCCTTGGTTACAATAGATTCTTAACCTCAGGAAGCAGACCTGACATTTTGTTCTGAAGTCCTCTGAAAACAAAAACCTATTTACACCAGATGCGGTTGCCCAATGCAAACTTTCAATCCAGCTAGAAGCACAGGAGTGTCTACTGATGACCTTTCAGCTGCTTGTTAGCACCTTCCTATTAAACTCTTAGTCTGCTTAAAATAGAGCACCAATACCTCTGGGCACCTCACTTTTTGAAAAGCAAACTAAGCCATCAGATAAGACCATGGAGACCTGGGCTTTATCTAATGCTACACACTCTTTTTAAAATTGATTCACTTTTCTGCCAACCCAAAATGTCCATGAAATAGCCTAGCTGCTGCTACAAGAACAATTATTATTCCACCCGAGGTGACTTGTATGGTCTCAAGGCCTAGCAGACATCCATTTATACTGAGATGGGTTGGAGATAAAGCAGACATGAGCTGGCACTTCAGGCAGACAATGATTGTCAGACATGCCACATTGTGACAGCTGGATATCAGCCCCATGGCCTGATGGAAGAACACACTTCCATGTTTCCTGGAGATCAGCATGCGTGGAAATGTGCTAAATTTTGTCCTAACAGAAATACCGTACGGGTACAAAAGGCCTTCGAATCAGAATTGTCTGAATTTTCAAACTGACAGACTTGACGTTTATAAGCAAACATGGAAGCCTTGTGGAAACTTCAATTCACCTGCTGTATCTCTCCCTATAATCTAATGCCAAGTTTAATTAACTGTAATTCAAGATGTACATAATTGCAACTCATCCAGAAGAGATTATTTTTTGAGAGCTTCAAAATGAGAAAATGTGCACATTCCTTTACAGGTTTCATTGAAAGAAAGTTGATTTAAATAAATCCACAGGCACATATACTGTAGTGATTGATTTACCCCAAACAAAATGCACTATTGACATCTGTAGAAATATGCATAGTAATTTATTTCTCAGATTACTATTATCTCATTAGTGAGGTCATGAACTACAAGTATAAATATCATTTGAGTCACCATTTTGCAATTTCTCTATAAAATTCCAGTTCATGTTTGGATTTATAAGACAAAAAATGTGTTTTTAAGTCTGAACTAGATATATTTGTGTTGTCTGGTTACAAATTAGTTCCCAGTGATTCATGAGGTCATCACAGGAAAATGTGAGAGATCCCTTTGGGGTATCGTAATACTCTAACAGGGAAATAAGTATTAACATCTGAAGCCATAGAGCAGGGACATCTATATTTCAAGGAAAACCTAACACCGGAAATTTCAATCCTATCATAAAAATGAGTTGCAACAAAATTACTCTCCAGAGTCACTGAAGAGTATCTCTGTGAGATAACTGAATTAGCCACTCAGAATGTTAAAGACAAAGGTGGATCTTGTTCAATCAAAATGTTTATTCTGCTTATTAGTCCAACTGAACACTTCTGTGAAATCAAAACAGTGTAAATGTTTGAACTAAATTTCAATTCAGTCAGAAAGATCAATCTTTAGGGTTATGTTTCACATACAAACAATAAACATATCAAATTGTGTCTTATATGTATGAGTCTGGGTACAAAAGGTAAGGACAGAATTACATCAAGTTTTTGACTTTGATTTCATTGAGTCATGCAAATCTCTGTCACAAAATGGAGAATCATAAGTAAGTGCATTGTAGATAAATGATTTCAGAGCAGCCAATACTCATTCTGCCCAAATTGCTGAGTTCCCAGATTATCTGGAGCCTTGACCTTGCCTCTGAGGGTTTTCTTGGGTCTTGAGAGAGGGGACAGACCTCCCACTATGGAGAAAAATAAACCAAGTCAGTTGGTTTAGATTTAGGTTTTAAAAAGTTCAAAGGTCTTCTGTGGCACTTAGGGAATTCCTAGCCCATTCTAGATTTGAGCCTTCAAAATATTGAAGGGTCCATCTGCTCACTGGATGAGAGCCATGGGAACTTACAACCAAAGGCTACCAGGAAGTACCCTAGAAAAGACCCTAATTTGGTTTTCATCAATTGGAATCTCAGTGACCTGCTTCTACTTTTAGCACAGAAAGCTGACCAAATTAGAATGTTATTACTAACAATCAAAGCAGATTATTATTATTATTATTGTATTTTGGACTTCGGCTTCTGCCAAGAACTAGATGCTGAATTGAAATTAACCTCTCCTTTGCCCACAATCCAAGCGTACTTTGTTTCTACAACTTATGAATTACTCACTACAGTCTGCACTCATTAGCTTAGAAACACAGATCTGCCTATATAGTTCTTCAAACCTTCAATATTTCTTGGCTTAATAGTTAATATACTTCCTTCAATATTTTTTGACTTCATATTTAATATACTTCCTTCAATATTTCTTGGCTTGGTATTTAATACACCTCTTAATCTGGCCTGGACTTATACCTTTACCATCTCTTTTCACTTTTCTCAACACAAACTTGATTTCTTAGCTGTATCAGGTCATTTGTTGTTTGCAAACAACGTCTTTTGATGCCTTTGCTTGCATTGTTCTCTCTGTCATTGTCCATCTCTTCACTGATATTCATCTTTCAAAGTCTATCACAAATGTTATTTACCTCCATACACATTTTCTCAACTCTCAGAGACAAAATTAATGAACACCCCAGCATGGTCACTTTAATACTTCACACTTCTTCTGTGGTCGCTCAGTCATAGTAGCACTTAACCATTTAAAAACTAGTGAGATAGGAGAGCTTATTATTTCCTGTGCTGAAAATTGTATTATTTGAGTTCTGATAACATATCCTTGGGTAGGAAGTGGTCCAGATGAACCTGAGAGGTGGGGAGGTCTGAAAGTTCCTTCATGTTCATGATGAGTCATACAAATAACTGTAAGTGAGATGCATAGGAAGGCAGAGCTAGGGGCTAAAACTTTCTACAAGTGAAAATGATCAAGAGGTTGTAGATGACCACAAAAATTGAGTGCAAGAGTGGCATATTTTCATGATGTGAGTTTCAAGAAAGCAGTGGTTTGGGCAAGAAGTGGGGGATAGTATTGGACTAGAAGTGGCAATGAGGATGAGGAAAGACATTCCAACATATGAGTGAGGCAAAAAAAGTCTCCTCCACGTTAGCAGTCTGCAAAGCAGTACTTTGAGGACAGTTCAGTTCAGTCCCTCAGTCATGTCCGACTGTTTTCAACCTCATGAACCACAGCACACCAGGCCTCGCTGTCCATCACCAACTCCCGGTGTCCATCCAAACCCATGTCCATTGTGCCAGTAATGCCATCCAAACATCTCATCCTCTATTGTCCCCTTTTCCTCCTGTCCTCAATCTTTTCCAGCATCAGGGTCTTATCTAATGAGTCATCTCTCTGCATCAGGTGGCCAAAGTATTGGAGTTTCAGCTTCAACATCAGTCCTTCCAATGTACACCCAGGACTGATCTCCTTTAGGATGGACTGGTTGGATCTCCTTGCAGCCCAAGGGACTCTCAAGAGTCTTCTCCAACACCACAGTTCAAAAGCATCAATTCTTCAGTGCTCAGCTTTCTTTATAGTCCAACTCTCACATCCATACATGACCACTGGAAAAATCATAGCCTTGACTAGACAGACCTCTGTTGACAAAGTAATGTCTCTGCTTTTTAATATGCTGTCTAGGTTGGTCATAACTTTCCTTCAAAGGAGTAAGCATCTTTTAATTTCATGACTGCAATCACCATCTGCAGTGATTTTTGATCCCCAAAAGATAAAGTCAGCCACTGTTTCCACTGTCTCCCCATCTATTTGCCACCAAGTGATGGAACCAGATGCCATGATTTTAGTTTTCTGAGTGTTGAGCTTTAAGCCAGCATTTTCATTCTCCTCTTTCACTTTCATCAAGAAGCTCTTTAGTTCTTCTTCACTTTCTGCCATAAGGGTAGTGTCATTCTCATATCTGAGGTTTTTGATATTTCTCCTGGCAATCTTGATTCCAGTTTGTGCTTCTTCTAGCCCAGCATTTCTCATGATGTACTATGCATATAAGCTAAATAACCAGGGTGACAATATGCAGCCTTGATGTACTCCTTTTCCTATTTGGAACCAGTCTGTTGTTCCATGTCCAGTTCTAATTGTTCCTTCCTGACCTGTATACAGGTTTCTCAAGAGGCAGGTCAGGTGGTCTGGTATTCTTATCTCTTTCAGAATTTTCCACAGTTTATTGTGATCCACACAGTCAAAGATTTTGGCATAGTCAATAAAACAGCAATAGATGTTTTTCTGGAACTCTCTTGCTTTTTCGATGATCCAGTGGATGTTTGCAATTTGATCTTTAGTTCCTCTACCTTTTCTAAAACCAGCTTGAACATCTGGAAGTTCATGGTTCATGTATTGCTGAGGCCTGACTTTGAGAATTTTGAGCATTACTTTACTAGCGTGTGAGATGAGAACAATTGTGCAGCAGTTTGAGCATTCTTTGGTATTACCTTTCTTTGGGATTGGAATGAAAACTGATCTTTTCCAGTCATGTGGCCACTGCTGAGGACAACTGGGTTTTAGTTAAGACAAGAAATGAGAAGAATGTTCTGAGAAATGATGATGGGTAGGGTGGAATATTTAACTGACCAAGGTTTGAGAGGGAGGGAAAAGGAGAGGGATGGATCAGATTAAATGCATCAACCAGGATAAAGACAATGTCTGAGTTGGCAGAGTAGACTTTAGATGGCAATGAAAAGTATGGTGGTATGAAGCATAGCATGTTGGTCTTGCTATGTACCTGGACAACTGGACCAATTACCATGCTTTAAAAAGCTTTCCTCTGCGATATGATAGCTCACAGATCCAGGGCTGTCTGTGACTTCTTGGAAGTTGATGATTTATGTGGTCTAGAACTTAATCCTGGCTTTGCCTCGGGGTGTGTACAAATGCGGGCCAGTGGTGCACCTCACTGGACTTCTGTCCCCTTGCATATAATACAAGGAGATTAGATCTAATAATCCTGGAGCCTGACTCTAGCAATTAGTCTACAAAAAGTTTTGTTTACTTTTCATTAAGTTTAGGCAGTCCATGTTTCTTGAGTTAATTTGACAATTGAAAGGGGGCTACTTCCTAAATACTAAAAGAAGAATATATTATTGTCTTCACTTTCATGCAGGAAGAATTTATTAAGTACTGATTTTGGGTCTCACTTGATATGTTATGAAGAAATGTATATATTCTGTGCTCTGGAAGATCTTTCAAACTACTGGGAAGCATGACACATGCCCAGAAATAAATGGTGAATGCTGAAGACATATGCCTTCATGCAAGCTTTTAAAATGAGACTCCCCTCACCCTGGTCCACTTCTTGCTTAGACCAATCGCTTAACATTCACCATTTTTATTTGTCCCTCAATATCTTGTAGGGTTAATTGGGAAGTTCATGACTTTATGTCTAAAGTTCTTGAAGATTCTAGTGATAAGGTTGGATTTAAAGTGTCTCAGCCTCAAGATAATGCAATTTTAATACCAGAGGCAGAGCTGGTGAAATGTACATGTAGCTTCCTCCTCTCCTTTCCTTTAACAGTTTATTTTCCTCTGAGAAAGTCCGGAAGTAGGAAATGAGAAGGTATTTCTTGGTTCCTGTTCACAGGTGGAGGAAAACATTCAGGTAGCTTGCAGCTGACTGATCCAAAGAACTGCTGCTTAGGTGACCAGGCACTTTGCTACTATCAAATCATAGCAGAGAAGCCCTAGACAGGGGTCATGAGACTTCTGTTTTAAATTTTTGCTCAGACACTAATTCATTGAGTGAGCTATGAAAAGTCACTTCTTGGAACTGGTTCTTCCCCCTTGGGAAAGTGAGAGATTTGGGATAGAGAGTTTATAATCCTTTCCAGCTTAAATGCCTGCTGTCCCAAAAGTCCACTTTTGAAGTGCTGGGATCAGTAGGCAACTGGCTTTTAGGTGTTTGAATGCCTTGGCATTCTGAGAACAGCTGATATATTGGATCATTTTATTCAAATTCAAGATTCATTTTTTAATTGTAAAATTTTGTTCAGATATATTTTGGAATGATTTTTTTCCTCTGCCTAGACAAATGTCTCTGGAAAGGGATAGAGGTGATAATTTAATGATACCGATAATTTATGCATAAGGTAGTTTTGTTTTATTTGAAAACACATCCTTGAATCCCTGGAAACCTGAGGAAGAAAATGTAATATGTCTCAGAACAGACTCCAGATGAGCTCAAGACCATCCAGCTATGAAGAAATATGTGTTAGTATTTTAAATCAACTTTTCTTGGAGTATAGTTGATTTACAATGTTGTGATGGTTTCTGCTGTAGAGCAAAGTGAATCAGTTATATGCAATCATATATTCACTCTTTTTTAGATTCTTTTCCCATATAGGTCATTACAGAGTACTGAGTACATTTCCCAGGACTGTGCTGTTCAACACCTCATGGTTTGCCATATCCCACAGGCCACCAACTGGTTATCTCTGATTAGGAAAATACTGCTAGTGAATGAGGTTGTCTATTTGGGTTACAAAGAAAGAGGCTGTGTCACAATCTGGCCTTTCTAATAAATCAATGTTTTAATTTATTTACTTTACAGTTACAGCTATACGTAGAGTTGTTTGGACCATTGCTGTGTAACTTTAAGAAGTTATTTAATTGTTTAAAACTATCTTTCCTTCATTTGTTCAAGTAAGCACATCAGCTTCATGGAGTTGTTGTGAGAGGTTTATGGATGATGTTTGTGAAAACATATTTTAAACTGTTAAACACCATTGACATGTGGATTATTGTATCCAATTGGACAAGTAATGACCAAAACAAATTTATTTTGCTTTTGTAAGCCCTCAAAGACAATAATTTTCTCTACACCAGATTTTTTTCTCATCATTGTTTTGCAAAGTGTAATCTACTCCATCTACTTTTAGTAAATTTGCCAATTTGGTAGCTTTGGATCAGATTGGACAAATTTTCTGTAAATCCATTCTGAGCAGGACCCTGTTATTGTTGGAAGCCCAGATTATTAATTGATGCTTGCAGCTGCCAAGACTTTACCACAATTGGAGAAATAACCGTGGAAATTAAACTCACACCTGAATTCCCTTAGATTTGTTCATTTAAGTCTGATCCTCAAAGTATTTGTTTTACTCATTAAGCTACCTAATTTGCCAAAAATAAATCAGGAGCCAGTCAACACTCAAATCCTGGGGTAATTGGAGTTTTCAGTGTCAGCAGTAATGCCTGCTAGTTCTGCAAGTGTGTAGTGTGTGTATGTTGGAAATATGAACCAAGAGGATTCCTTTAGCCTGCAATTACAAGTAGTATTTAGGAGTATTTTCAGCTCATCTGGAAATGGATTTAAAATACTACAATCTAATAGAAATAAAAGGCTGTTTGTTTTCAAATACCAATCTTACCAGAAGAAAACAGAATGTTTTCAAATATCAATCTTACCTGAAGAAATGGACTGGAGGAATATATCCTAACTTATTGTCATAGAAATATGGGTAGTATTTTTCAAAATTAATGTATGCTTCTGATGCAACAACCTTAGGGGGCAAGTAAGTGTATGAATACAGCCATTAGAATAAGATGGAATAACATGTATTCTGACATTAGTTACCTCATGATTCTTTATAAGAGCAAGTAAAGGAATGAACAGGCTTCCACTGTGGCTCAGACAGTGAATAATCTGCCCACAATGTGGGAGACCTGGGTTTGATCCCTGGGTTGGGAAGGTCCCCTAGAAGAGGGCATGGCAGCCCACTCCAGTATTCTTGCCTGGAGAATCGCCGAGGCCAGAGGAGCCTGGAGGGTGACAGTCCGTCGGGTTACAAAGAGCTGGACATGACTAAGCAGAGCACATCACAAAGGAACAAACACACAGGAGACAGATTTCACTGTGTTGACTTGATTGTCAGCAATGGTACCCTGACTGCTTGAGATCTGTGTAGTATTTTGTTATGAATAACTGTCGGGAAATAAATAAGAGGTGAGGATTCAGGCAAGTAAAATTCTCACCTACTCAGTAAAAATTGTTTAGGCATTGGAGGTTAGGGAGCCTGCTTCTTATTTATTGCTCTGAACAGAGGGAACTTTACAAAGAGAATGATAGGCAGGGGACCATTGGTTTCTGCCCGGTGCTTTGGGAACTGGTTCTGTACTGGTGCTTTCTCCTCACTCATTTACCTAGTCACCAGCAGAGATGATGGAACAGCAGAGAAGTTGGGAGGATGGCTAAGGATTCTGTGAGTGCTCAGTCACTTCAGTGGTGTCTGACTCTTTGTGACTCTATGGACCGTAGCCCACCAGGCTCCTCTGTCCATGGGTTGCCATGTCTCCCCTCCGGGGGATCTTCCCTACCAGGGGCTGGACCTGTGTCTCTTGTGTCTCCTGCTTTGCAGGCAGAATTTTGCTGCTGAGCCGTCAGGGAAGCCCAAGGATTCTGGCTTGTGAGGTTTTCCCTTGTACCACCGAAGACTTCTCACATACCAGCTGAGCATCCTACGATTCAACTCAATGCTGGCGCTATCTGCGCTCCACTGCCACAGGTTAGGGGCTCTGTCTCACAAGACTGCCCTCCACTTCACAAAGAGTGAAAGTGCTAGTCTGTCAGTCATGTCTGATTCTTTACGACCCCATGGACTATAGCCCGCCAGGCTCCTCTGTCCTTGGAATTCACCAGGAAGAACACTGGAGTGGGTTGCCTTTCCCTTTTCCAGGGGAGCTTCCTGACTCAGGGATCAAATTAGGTTCTCCTGCATTGCAGGTGGATTCTTCACCATCTGAGATCAGGGGAGCCTTATGAGCCACCAAGCAGATGCCAATCACAAATCCAGGTTGTTATCTGTACTTCTGACTGACTGGTTATAAATCTGAAGTTCCCACCATCCCTTCTTGGGTTGATTAATTTGCCAGAACAGCTCACAGACTCAGGAAACCAGTTTGCTCACTAGATCACCCATTTACTACAAAGGATATTAATCAACCCTCAGATAAAGAGATACTTAAGGTGAAGTCCTGAACAAAGGAACTTCTGTTCCTATGGAGTTTGGGGTCTAACACAATGGTACGTGGAAGCATTCTGGTTCCCCAATCTGGAAACTCTCAGAACCCAGATTTTTTGGTTTTAATGAAGGTCTCATTACACAGACCTGATTAATTACATCATTGACTGTTGGTGACAATTCAATTTCAATCCCTCTCCCCTTCCCCAGACCTCAGGGGGTGAGACTGAAAGTTCCAATTCTCAAATTACATGTTGGTTCCTTTGGAGACCAGCCCCGTTTTAGGTGGGGGTCTAAAAGTCATCTCATTCACCTAATAAAAGACACCTTCATGATTTTTATCACTTAGGGAACCTGAAAATTTTTAGGAGCTCTGTGTCTGAAAAGAAGACAATGATACAATATTTATTTCATACCATCACACTGGCACTGGGGTCTTGGGTATATCATAGGGGGACAAAAAGGAGAGGAGATGGGCCCCGTGGAGCAATGACATTGAACCCCAGTAAAGTGGCCCAGCTGTGGTCGGGATGACACCAGTAAGAGTGGCTACTTTTCCCTGGGGGAGGAAAGAGAAGAGTGGAAAGCCAGAAACAGGGCCTAGGCTCAGGCCAGTGCCAGCTGTGGGGGGCAGGAGGGGTGGCAGAGACCCCCCTGAGCACTCTGGAAGAGACAGAAATACTCAAGAAAAGGTCTCTGCCTTAAAGAAGCTAATCAACCTGTGAAAGCAAACACCACATTTCTTTTTGCACAGAATGAAGACAAAAAAATTCTTATACATTCTAAAAAATAGCATCCAAGAAAAATGTCTGTTTATATTTACATGCTTTAGATCAAAGTCTTTAAGAGGGATTGGAGGAAATTCTTAGTGGACAGGTTGGCATTTGGGGAGATAAATGAATATGTGCTTCTGCCGTCATCTCCATTTTAGTTTCAAGATAAGGACAGCATTTTCTGCAACAAAATCAATGGATTGATTCTAATAATGAGATATAATATTTGAAATGAGGACAGACCTAAATATTACAATCTGGTTAACCTCTTTTTTTTCCCCATAGACCATGACTTGCAGCAGCTAAACCAGGACCCTGTCCTTGCCCACCTGTTATCTCCAGTTATTCATTCTAGCAGATTAATGCAGAGAACTGTTTCCCTGTTATTAGAAATGGAATGGTGATTTTAGTAGAAGTCTTCACTGACACCCAAACTCAGATAGCATAATATGAAATGTTGTGATCCTCTAAGTGATTACTGTGGTTCTGAAAGTCAAGTATCTGCAAGATTTTCTGAATCCTTTCATTTTCATACAACTATCTGGTTGTCATATTGATATTGGATACAAGGTAATTAAATGGCAGTGTTCTGTGCTGCTTTCCACAAGAAGTCTGTTGCCTAGAATATATAGGAATTGTGAGGCAGCATGATGTTTCTGCCAAATGTGAAAGTGTTTTTAGATCAGACAAAGCAGACAGAGGCTCTTCATCCTACTGGAGTTTAAAGATTGTCCCCTGCCAAACGCCCTGTCCCCTCAGCTTTCCACTCTGTGCAGGGAATGCTGAAGCCCCCATCCTCACCCCAGACCTCCACAATGAATGATAAAAATCCCTGAGATGATTCATGCTGCTGCCTCACACACCTGTAACGAGCAGGGCACCCTGAAAGAAATTAAGCATCTCTGCAGAAACTCACTGAGGCAAAATCATTTTTCAAAGATTGGTTGGAGACACTGTGACCTCAGAGTAATGGACTTCCCGATGGAAGAAGCAACCCAGGACAAGAGGGAAAACAGGGACTCTGGAGAGCAGACAGAACAATGAAAAATTACCTAGGGAGGATCACCACTAAAATGAGTGAGGAAGAACAAGAGGTTCTTGTTAAAATCTTTAATTATGTCAAATTTGTCTATTTCTCATTGAGTGTAGATTTTGTCATTGTCAACAAAAACTTTTGATATCTTTAAAAGACCAAGTTAAAAAACTCTTCCAGGGTTAGTGAAAGGGGACACTTTCCCCAAGATCTCTGTCCATTAAGAGACAAGACATGATGCCTATAGTTGGCAAAGCCGGCTAAGCAGCTCCCTTAGAGCAGGGGTCCCCAACCTCTAGGATCTAATGCCTGATGATCAGAGGTGGAACTGATGTAATAATAATAATAATAATAATAGAAATAAAGTGCACAATAAATGTAATGCTTTTGAATCATCCCCAAACCATCCCTCTACCTGGGTCCGTGGAAAAAATTGTCTTCACGAAACTGGTCCCTGATGCCAAAAATATTGGAGACCATTACATTAGAGAATTCTGACCTAATGAAGTTTCCAGAAATGTGGGTAGCACAGGGGTCAGCAAGCTATGGCCTGGGGGCCAAATCTATCTTAAACAAAGTTTAATCAGAGCACACCCATCCTCATTTATTTGTGTATTGTCTATTGCTGCCTTTGTGCTACGATAACCAAGTTGTATAGGTATGGCAAAAATCATATGACCCACAAAGCTGAAAATATTTCCATCTGACCCTTTCTAGATAAAGTCTGCAACCCCTTGTGATTGACTCACACAAAAACATTGCTTGTCACAAGCATCTACAATTAGAACCATAGACATCTGTCTGTTCATTGTTTTCTATTCGTTTGCAAACATTCATTGGGCACCTACTGTGTGTCCACTCTTCTGGGATGCTTAAATGACTGAAAAAGACAAAAATTCCTTTCTTCATGGTGCTTACTTTCTGGTGGGGAGAGACAGACCATAAATAAACAAACAAAATAAAAGTGACATTATTTGCTAAGTGCTGAGGCAAACAATAGAGCAGGCGTACATGGATAGGAGCCCTTGGAAAGCGCTGCACATTGTGGAAGCCTGTTTGAGAAGGTGAGATCTGAATGAAGACGTGAAGGAACTCGAGGCTTCAGATCTGGAGGAAAAGTGTTTCCGACCAGGGAGCAGCCAGTGCGAAAACTTTGAGTAACAGCTTATGAGACCGCAGGCTGGGTTTCCTTATGCATGAAAATAATCTCCAATGTCCACCCCCTAAACCCAGGCCAATTTTAAAGACTCCTGCAGATTTTGATCTAGCAAGTCTAGGGTGGGGACCGGAAATTTGTATTCTGTGAAATGGGGGAGCATTTTTATTTTCTCAGGTGTCTCATTTTGGGAATCACTACCTAAATCAAAATCAGAGTGCCCTCCAAATATGCTGAGTGTCATTCAGCCTCTGCTTAAACATTTCCAGTAATGGGAAGCTATCAACTATTTGAGAGAGTTCATTCCATAAAATATTTATAACATTTAATTAATTTATTCATTTATTCAACAAAAGATGTGTAGCCTTCCTGCTGTGAGTCAGGTATCGGGGATGTGAGCAAACACGTTCTGTGTCTTCATTGTTTATTTTGCTTGTCTGTTTCCAATTGCAAAATGTATATGGTATTTTAATTTTAGACAGATTGGGAAAAAAATAAAACACATAAGAAAAAAGTTACTCTTTATCTTACAAGTAGCAAGTGAGTATTTTGGCATTTTTCATTTTTTTCTCTCTAGATTTAAAAATATGAGCTCCCTTTTTCAACTAATAGCTTGTTATGAATATTTCAGTTTGTACAAATTTTTTGTTATGTGCTTTTAAAATAACAGTTTAGTATTCTATTATTGTTGCATATATATATTCCATATGTACACACTAGTGGAATATATATAAATATAAAGGCTATTTAGGTTATCTCAAAATGTACAGTAGTACCCAAAACTCTGCAATTAGTTAATTTTAAGTTTTTTCCAGCATTTCTAATTATGCAGGTAAATGTCTACAAGTGGAATTTCTGAATTAAAAGATATAGACTCTTAAGTCTTTTGAATACTTTGCCAAATTGCCTCTCCAGAAAGAATGATCCAATTTTAACCTCCATTTCAATTATATAAAAATATTCATATTTTCACACCCTTGGCAATACTTCTATTTCATTCTTTTTATTAAAAAGCTATAATTACTAGAAAGTTCTTTTTTTTTATGCTGAGCTCAATTTTGCCTATTCAAATCTTCAATCTATTGATTCGACTTTTGTCTCCTGGAGCTTTGTGGGTAAGCTCAACCCTCCTTCTTTAAAATGAAATCTCAAATATTTAAAAATAATTATCATGCCTCTACTCTACTCTGACTCCAGTTAGATAATTACTCCTTTCACCCACTTTCTAGACTCTCCATGGTTCTGGTCTCACTATTCTAGATAGAAGTGAAGTGAAGTCGCTCAGTCGTGTCCAACTCTTTTCGACCCCATGGACTGTAGCCTACAAGACTCCTCTGTCCATGGAATTTTCCAGGCAAGAGTACTGGAGTGGGTTGCCATTTCCTTCTCCAGTGGATCTTCCCAACCCAGGGATCGAACCCAGGTCTCCTGCATTGCAGGCAGATGCTAGATAAGCCTTTGTTAATTAGTCTTTCTCTTAAAATGTGGTGATAAGGGTTAACTGAAGACTATTCACTGAAAAACACTGACTTCTTTGTTTTGAGCAGGAGTCTTCTAACTGGTGCAGGCAAGGTAGGCGTCAGCTTTTCTTGGAGAACACGCCTTGGCTTTTACAGAGATTGATACCAACCAAAATCCCTAAGCATTTTTATGAACAATCTCGCTGTCATATTAGGCATCTGCTGTACTTTACTGCTGTGGTTGTTTTCTGAAACCCAACTGAAGGACTTTAATAAAAATCAGCACAACCATTAATTCTAACTTGTCAAGTTCTTTTGAAAGCTGATTTCATCACCAGATGTGTATCTTATACAAATTAGATAAAGATATCTCTTGACTTGTAATTAAGAAAAATACAAGCTCATGTCTATTGCAGAGTCCTGCAGCACCCTATTAGTCTGTATTGATCCATTAATCAAACAGACTCTGGGTACAACACTGAGTCCAATCAGGCTACTTGAACCTCATCCAGAGTGTGTGTGTGTGTGCACGTGTGTGTGTGTGTGTGTGTGTGTGTGTACGGTATTCCCATTGCTAAGGATGTACAGGGAAACTCTAAAAAAACCACAAACAAAATATTTTATACTTGCTGAAATCAATGCATGGTATTTCCTTGACCCTCCTGCCTATGATTACTTCTTTTTTTCCTAAAATGGAAATCAGTTTGGCATAAGGAGTCAGTTATCCATGTTGGATCTTTGGTTTCAGCTTTAACTCCAGAATGGTTAGAGTCAACATCAAACTAAGCTTGATACAGTTTCTAGTTTAAACTTTATTTCTCTATTTTGAAACGTTAGAATATTTGCCCATATCTTATCCACTGGAAGCTCTTGCTTTTGTATGAAATTAAGAATTGTGTTTTTTTCCCCTTTTTATTTTTCAGCTTGCTTGGTGTATAGCTTATTTGGATCTGAGGGCTTTTATTCATTTCAAGCAAAAAGATTTTTTTTCCTATCCTCTAGATCTTCTAGTACCTTTAATTTCAGTTTCCCGATAACTTCACTTGGTACCTACACTTTCCAATTTGAAAGTTATTCTTGACGGAGAAGATGACTTTAAGTAGGACTTGAATGCATGTGCTTTTGTATTATTTCTTAACAATGTGTTATATATCTCCATTTGTAGATTTAAGCCTTTCTCATTTTAATATTATAGTTTTAATGATACAATTCACTATTCTTGACACTTCTGCCACATCTGATTTTAACATATATGTGAAATGAATCGCCCCATCATAATTGATCTCTACATGCCAAACAATTCAGATTATTGCAAAAATAGTTTAGCTCTGGTGATATTTATATGTGAATAGATCAGTAGTTAACTCAGACTTGAATTCTTACATGTGTGCTGCTTTTAAATAGTTTCAAAGCATTTTGTACTTTTGATCTTAAAACCTATATCCAGTCATAAAATTAGATGAATCATGTCTAGCTTTATACTATTTATACTGTTCAGTATAAAAAGACAAAAAGATATGACACCAAAAGATGAGCTCCCCTCCCCACAACAAGGTTGGATGGTATTCAGTATGCTACTGGGAAGAGCAAAGGGCAATTACTAATATCTCCAGAAAGAATGAAGCTGCTGTGCCAAAGTGGGAAGGACACTCAGTTTTGAATGTGTCTGGTGATGAAAGTAAAAATCCAGTGCTGTAAAGAACAGTACTGTCTGGGAACCTGGAATATTAGGTCTTTGAATCAAGGTAAATTGGACGTGGTCAAGCAAGAAATGGCAAAAGTAAACATCAACATCTTAGGAATCAGTGAACTAAAATGGACCGGAATGGGTGAATGTGATTCAGATGATCATTATATTGACTACTGTGGGCAAGGATCCGAAATGGTGCATAGTAAATAAAAGAGTCTGAAATGCAGTACTTGAGTTCAACCTCAAAAACAACAGAATGACCTTGGTTTGTTTCTGAGGCCAACTATTCAACATCACAGTAATTCAAATCTATGCCCCAACCACTGATGCTGAAGAAGCTAAAGTTGATCAGCTCTATGAAGACCTTCAAGTCCTTCTAGATCTAACACCAAAGAAACATGTCCTTTTCATTATAGGAGATTGGAATGCAAAAGTAGGAAGTCAAGAGATACCTGGAGTAACAGGCAAATTTGGCCTTGTGGTACAAGATAAAACAGGGCAAAGGCTTACAGAGTTTTGCCAAGAGAATGCACTGGTCACAGCAAACACTCTTTTCCAATAACACAAGAGACAACTCTACACACAGCCATCACAAAATGATCAATACCCAAATCAGGCTGATCACATTCTTTGTAGCCAAGATGAAGAAACTCTATACAGTGAGCAAAAACAAGACCTGGAGCTAACCGTGGCTGATTATCAGCTCCTTGTAGCAAATTCAGCCTTAGGCTTAAAGAAAGTGGGGGAAATCACTAGGCCATTCAGGAATTATCTAAATAAAACCCCTTATGATTTTACAGTGGAGGTGACAAATAGGTTCAAGGGAATAGATCTGGTAGACAGAGGGCCTGAAGAACTATGGACAGAGGTGTGGCTCAAGTCAGACAAGAACTTGGGTGACTCCAGGAGATAATGAGGAACAGGGAGGCCTGGCATGCTGCAGTCCATGGGGTTGCAGAGTTGGACACAACTTAGCGACTGAACAAAAACAACAACAACACAAACTAAATTACTTGTTGGCCTATGCAATATGAGGTGGTAATGAATAGATGGAGATTATTGCCTTTTCTTGAGGATAAGAATTATGTATATGTATATATGTATGTACATGTATGTGGATGAATAAATCCTTTCTCTGTGCTCCTTATTTGGGAGTTTCCATAGTTTCTATAGAACTTAAAATATATATAAAACAAAATGAATTGGCTTTTTACTAAATATAGGAAAGGAAATTCAACCATTTCAATGTGAGAGTCATCTTTTTTTTGTTTTTTGAGTCATCTTAAAATAAAACAATGTAATATTTGATTATAGCTTTTACCTAGGGTGATCCACCATTCCCAGTTACTGGAGACTGAGTAGTTTCCCAAGATGCATAAATTTCAGTGCCCAAACTGGGAAAGTTATGCTCAAACTGGGATGATTCAATCAACTTATCTTTATCCTAATTCTTCCCATGTGACTACCGTTTTTAAAAAGCTAAAATGGTTGACTACTCTCCAATTCTAAACATGGCCAATTTTTATTTGGCCAATTCCTTGTTTTAAAAAATTAATTTAAGATACTGTTTCTGGCTAGTCTGTAGACTACTCTTTTATTTTTTTAAACTACCCTTCCTTCTCTCTTTTCCTCATCCATTTTCCTTTCTTTCTTTCTTTTTTTCTCCATGAGAGAACACCTAGGGCACAGAGTGCTTTAATACATCCAATTCAGTGCCCAGTGACTGTAAAATGATTATCAATACCTCCGGATAATTAGTGTCCCTATTTTCATTGGGAAATTCATGTTATATCTATGTCAATGATCTGTATTTTTATGACTTAGACTCCAAATTGAAGAAAAAAAGAGGGACATAAGTTTTACAAAATACTTTAAAGGCCAGGAATAACCAGCACACCGGAAATTCTTGAAAGTGTCAACATGATCTTGATGTTTTGTCCCCAGATGCCATCAAAATTGTGAATCCTTTATTGGTTGATTGAGCCAAGGTTTACACAGGGCCCAGTTACATGTATTAACTCCATCCATTCTGACTTACATGCCACTTAATACAGTAATCAATGGTTACAAATGGTTGCTTATGTCCAAAAAGTCCATGATTGCCATGTTACATAACAATATTAAGAGGCCTGTGAATAAGGTAGAACTTCCTCATTTCTCACTTGAAGAAACTGAGATCTAGAGAGATTAAGGAGATTTCCTAATATAAAAACTCTGGTTAGTGGCAGAACTGAGCTCTCCATCACCCAGAATCCATGGCCTCATTCCAGACTCTAAACTGTCAAAGGGGAAGAGCTTAGACAGAGGAATAAAGATGAAGTTGTTCATGATCCAGCCTCCTCACAGTCATTTACAGTGGAAACAGTCTTGAACTAACTTTGTAAAATATCTCCTTCCACCTTTTTCTTCTTTGGCTACTTTGCAGCCTGAGGAGCTTACCAGTGACCAGCACTGGCGTCATGCTCTATGTGCTCAGTTGCTCAGCCTTTTAGACTCTTTGTGACCCTATGAACTGTAACCCACCAGGCACCTCTGTCCCTGGGATTCTTCAGGCAAGAATTCTGGAGTGGGTTGCTATTTCCTACTCCAGGGCATCTTCCTGACTCAGGGATCAAACCCGCATTTCTGCATTGGCAGGTGGATTCCATTGTGGTCACCGATTTCCTTACTTTTTTTTTCATTTATTTTTATTAGTTGGAGGCTAATTACTTTACAATATTGTAGTGGGTTTTGTCATACATTGACATGAATCAGCCATGGAGTTACATGTATTCCCCACCCCGATCCCCCCTCCCACCTCCCTCTCCACCTGATTCCTCTGGGTCTTCCCAGTGCATCAGGCCTGAGCACTTGTCTCATGCATCCAACCTGGGCTGGTGATCTGTTTCACTATAGATAATATACATGTTTCGATGCTGTTCTCTTGAAACGTCCCACCTTCACCTTCTCCCACAGAGTCCAAAAGTCTGTTCTGTACATCTGTGTCTCTTTTTCTGCTTTGCATATAGGGTTATTGTTACCATCTTTCTAAAGTCCATATATATGTGTTAGTATGCTGTAATGGACTTTAGCTTTCTGGCTTACTTCACTCTGTATAATGGGCTCCAGTTTCATCCATCTCATTAGAACTGATTCAAATGAATTCTTTTTAATGGCTGAGTAATATTCCATGGTGTATATGTACCACAGCTTCCTTATCCATTCGTCTGCTGATGGGCATCTATTGTGGTCACTGGTTTCCTTATTTTTATTCTTACTCATTGTTGCCCAGATTTGTCCCCTAATACATTTCTTGCTCTTCCCATCCTCATTAACTTAGACATAAAATTTTAATTTATGGAACTCCCATTTCATCTAGACTTGATGACTGCCTGGAACACTTACCCAATTGACCATTGAAAAGCAGAACGTAACTAATGTGGGAGCTGTCATCCTGAAGTGCTGTTACCTTTATCCATTGCTTTCATTCTTGCTTACCTTGTACTTTATTGTCTCTGTTTATCATTAAGCTTCTATATGACTAATAATTACTAGTTTTGCTGAACACAATATGCTTTTGAAGCTCAGCCCCTCTAGGTCTGCAATTTTCCCCCATCTTTTTTACATAACAGAAAATTGCATATCTTTAAAATGCTTATTGAAAAAAGCTTATGCTCTAATTTCATTTTAATAAGATAAAATTACAGCATACAATTATTTTAAAATTGACTTTAAATTTTGGAATAATTAGAAATTACTAAAAAAGTTGCAAAGGGAGCATAATGAGTGCCCCCGTGGTTTTTATTCCATTTTCCTCTGATGTGAACATCTTACATACCATGGTGTATTTGTCCAAACTAGGAAATAAAAGTTGGTGCATCACTGTTAACTAAACTACAGACTTTATTTGGATTTCACTGTTTTGTTCCACTGACGTCCTTTTTCCTATCCAAGATCCAACCCATGGTTTCACATTGCGTTGTGTCATAACATTTTCCCAGTCTTCTTCAATCTGGGATAATTTTTGAGGTCTTTTTTATGATCTCGACAGTTTTGAGGAGGACTGCTCAAGGATTTTGTAGAATGTCCCTCAATTTGGGTTTATGTGACATTTTTCTTGTGATCAGGCTGGGTTGTAGATTTAGGGAGAAATATCACAGACATGAAGTACCCTTCTTATTAAATCCTACCAGGACTTCATACCTTCAAAATGTTTTATCACTGGGATATTGACCTTCATCCCTTGGTTAAGGCTGTATTTGCTGGGTTTCTCCACTGTAAATTTACTATTTTTCCTTTACCATGCTCTTTTCCTTGGGAGTGAGTTACGAAGTCCAGCTCACATTCGGGGGAGGAAAACCTGTGCTCTTACCTCCAATCTTTTAACCTATTTTATCTCTGATGGTCAAGTTGCCTCATTTTGGAGTCTAAGCATCTCTACCTCTAGATGGACCACATTTATTCCAACAGTTTCCTACTCCTTTTCTAAACACTTTATTCCTTCCCTTTTCTTGTAACCAACTCCCTAAAACTTCTCCATTTTCATATATTCTTTCTTCTCTGCAGCATCAATCTGATTTTAATTGTCTTCAACCGAAACTTAGTGTGGCATACAATGGCTGGTTTCCCAAAGTCTGAATTGAAAAATGAGGTGTGTTGGGCTAGGAAATTATTTATGAAGGAAGAAAGAAAACAAATGTAGACTTAATAAATAATAAGATCAAATAACTTTCTTGACAAGCTAACAACTGATGAGGAAGCTTCTAAGTAAATGTGATATAAGAATTTCAAGGTGTGTTCAGAGAGATGCAAAGATCTTTATGGAAGGAGGCCCTCTTTATTAATCTTCTTGCATTTGTTGACTAATACGTTGAAAGGCACCAGGTACATACCCAATACATCTTTGTTGTTTATAGAGATTTGTATATGTACATTGATAGAAACATATACCAACTTGTATATGACAGAAAAAGCAAAATTCTAGGAAAACCAAAGCATTGCTACATTGTAGCAAAACCTCCCAGCAGATGTGGTGCTTCACTGTCTGGATTTAAAACCAAGCTCAACCACTTACTACCTTTGTAATCATGGACAAGTTGTTTACCCTCTCTGTGCTGATTTATAGGATGAATATATTGTTAGCAATTATGGCACAGAGAAGTTGAGAGAAATAAGTGAGTTAATTCATATAAAGCTCTTAGCAGAGTGCCTGGCACATGACAAGCATTCGGTTAATATGATTTATTGTTACTGTTATTACTCATGAAGTTTTAGGTATAGATCAAACCATGAGTTTTTTCACATATATAGGCTTTTAAAATAGATTCAGGTTCATAGCTAAATTGAGAGGTAAGTACAGAGCTTTCTCATGTACTGTCTGCCCCCTCACCTGTACAGCCTTCCACATCATCAACATCTCCCTTTGTTACCATTGATGAACCTACACTGACACATCATAACTACCCAAAATCTACTGTTTACCTTGCAGTTTAGTCCTGGTGTTATAGATCCTATGGTTTGGACAAACGTGTAATGATATATGGGGTTTCCCAGGTGTTGTAGTAGTGAAGACTCCACCTCCCAGTGCAGGAGCTACAAGAGACACGGGTTCAATACTTGGGTCAGGTAGATCTCTGGGAGGAGGAAATGCAACCCACTCCAAGATTCTCGCCTGAAAAATTCCATGGACAGAGGAGTGTGGTGGGCTACAGTTCAAGGGGTCTCACAGAGGTGAATAGGACTGAGTGACTGAGCACACATGTGTAATGACATGTATCCGTCATTATAATATTATGCAAAGTATTTTCATTGTCCTGTGCTCTACCTATTTATCCTTGCCCAAAACAAGTTTTTTTTTAAAAGTAAAATCATTTCACAATAAAAATACTAAAGTTACCCAGTGAATTAACTTCACAATATTAGTATTAAATTGTTTCTATGTGATTAACCCCATTTCTTTCTTTTAAAGTAAAATTATCAATTTAATCCTATCCATCTTTTATGCTTAACTATTTCCTGCAGTTTGGGTTCCATCATTAAGATATTTTAAATAAAGTGGCTCTGCAGCCACTAAATACAAAATAAGATTCTGGCCAAAAGTTTCACTTGATGTAGGATAGCTCTAGGCAGAAGCTGCTCCCTGATCTAAGTGTCCTGACTCTGGTCATCCAGAGCAAGGCAAAGGCCTGGACCCTGAGTTTAGATTATTGGATGACTTTAGCAGTGTTTAGGTCTTCCCCTGTGACTCAGTGGTAAAAAGAATCTGCCTGCAATTCAGGAGACTCAGGTTTGGTCCCTGGGGTGAGAAGATCCCCTGGAGAAGGACATGGCAACCCACTCCAGTATTCTTGCCCAGAGAAGCCAATGGACAGAAGAGCCTGGTGAGCTATAGTTCACAGGGTTGCAAAGAGTTGGATATGACCGAAGTGATTGACCAAGCACACACACAGCAGTTTTTATATCTTTATCAATGGTGATCTTTGCATAATTTGGAATTTTCCAAAAGACAGATTAATTAAACCATACATCTTTACCAATTAGGCCTCTTCTTCATTGATAAATATAGTCATAAATTATTTGTAGACATAGTTTTGAGATTAGCTACGAACAACTCTTTCACAAAGTAATTTAGTTAGTGAATTAAAAATATCACATCCGACTACAAGTAGCTGATCCCAAAGAACTGCTGAGTTGGGTTGCCATGTATTAGGTTCATTATGCAAATAGGCATCCCAAGAGGGCCATCCCAAAGACGATTAGCCTCTTTCACCTTTAATAACCTAAGATCTCCGGTTCATGATGTGTGCAGATGAAAATATGTTCCGCCTGTGGGTAAGGGTGTTATTAATGCATAATTCTTTAGCTTCTTTCTCCCTACACTGGAATTCTATTTTGGCAAACCTCTTGGGTTCGGTTGTCAGAGAGATAAAAGTCTGTGTGTACTGCAGTAGAATCCTGAGTGAATCTTGGTAAATTTAGAGGGTCAGATCTACTGTCTTTATCTGTGGATAAAACTACATCTCCTCTACCCAGTTGTACTACTTTTTTCTTTTTGTTTTTTCTTCAAACTTTACTCTTTTTGTTTTGTATTGGGGTATAGCCAATTAACAAGGTGAACAGCAAAGGGACTCAGCCATGCATATACACATATCCATTCTCCCCCAAACTCCCCTCCCAGCCAGGCTGCCACATAATATAGAGCAGACTTTCCTGTGCTATACAGTAGGTCCTTGTTGGTTATCCATTTTGAATATAGCAGTGTGTACATGACCTTCCCAAAGTCCCTAACTATCTCTTCCCCCTAGCACCTGATTGTACTATTGATTGTGCTGCAAGAATCTAACTGGCTCTCCTTGGGTTGGAAACCTTTTAAATGGGACCCTTTGTTTCTGTCTGTAGATACAGATATGTCAAAAAAGCCAACTGGAATAGAGACACAGCCTTGGGTCCAGGAACTACTGATTCACAGGCAATGTTAATCTTAAGCAGACCGTGCCTGTATGTGGAAAAAAGTCAGCCAGGGCCCTTGGCAGGCTGAAAGAGAGTGTTACCATTTGGCGACTAGAATGGTCACTTCCAAAAATAAAATGTAATCTTACAGTCTTTTGGAAAGGTATTTGCTGGATGCAGGCATCTGCTGACATTGAGAAGGTGTGATAGTTCACAAGTCTGAAATAGTTACCATGGTGTTCCCAGGGGTGAATCATAGTAGCTTCAACCTTGGAAAAATTCAAGAATGCTATCAGCGTAAGTGACTGTCAATTCTGATGGGCAGGATTGTCTGGTTTTGCTGATATCATGGTTCAATTAGTTAGTGATTTATAAAAAAGTAAATCAAAAGAAATGCTTTTTGCTCCATCTTTTTTTGCCCCTGAGAGTTCTGCTAGGAATTCCCTGTCATAATGGAGGATTTGGGGATATGAAGGCAGACTGCTTTTCTTGGAAGGATCCAATACAGAGAGCCTTTAGAGTATTTGGAAATTCTTGGCAACTTGATTCATCTCCTGTTGGTGGCAATATGTGATGGGGCAGTGACCAGAAGCTGTGCTTTATATGTCCCTGGTACTTAAAACAATGCCAAAAGGCCAAGGATAACACTGCATTAAAAACCCAGCCAGCATTTTAGAGAAAGAGGTGATTCAATTGCTTTTATTATCTACTTTAAATAATTTGTTGTACTTCATCCAAAGGTTTCCTTACCTTTTCTTTTTCTTATATACGCTACATCATCTTCTTCTCCACAGTTCTCCAGGGATCTGCCCTTGTGAATTGCTGCAGTCATCATTCTCCAGATACTGAAGAATATGGCACTTTCACATTACCCTCTGTTCCTCTGTGCTGAAGTCTGATGTTCCTTCGACTGACTCTCTGGCACTTTTCTTTTTCTTTCCTTTTCTTATGTGCTGTGTGGTGCTTAGTCATTTTGTTCAGTCATGTCTGACTCTACTTTCTTCTTATTCTCTTGTTTGTTGTTTTTCCTTCCAATAAGAGGTGATGCTAGTGGTAAAGAAACCTCCTGCCAATGCAGGAGGCGTAAGAGACCTAGGTTTGATCCCTGGGTGGGGAAGATCCCCTGGGGGAGGGCATGGCAACTCACTCCAGGATTCTTGCCTGAGAATCCCATGGACAGAGGAGCCTGGCGGGATACGGTCCATAGTGTTGCAAAGGGTTGGACACAGCTGAAGCAACTTGGCACGCATGCACACACACAGGACCTATGCATTTGTGTGTTTACTTTTGATTCTCAGCCTTTAAGCCTCATTCCTTTCCTCTCCTGATGTCTTTCATGCCCTGAAATACATTCGGTCAAACCTGGCCATAGAACAAGTTTCATATCTACTATCATAACTGTCTTCAAGGTTTCAGATCAATAAGAACTCTTTAACCTTGGTACCTCTTCTTCACAGATGGGAAACTGGGACCCTGACTGATCAAACAATTTCCCTGAGATCAGTGGGTTGCTAGAAGAGTGAGAGTTGTAACATAGGTTTCCTGAGTTCCAAGAGAAGTGATTAGCCAAGTAAACTCTCACTATTGAACATGTGGTCCCTGGACCAGCGGCATGGGCATCATGTGGAAATGGGTTAAAAATACAGATTCTCAGGCTCAGCTCCAGACCTACTGAATCAGCATTTACATTTTATCAATGTCCAAGGTGATTCATATACAAATTAAAGTTTGAGCAACTTTGAACTAGACTCCTCTGTATTGAAGCAAATCTCCCTGAAACACACTCCATAGCTTGATAGGTTTGCTTTGCATCTGTGAGGTTTCTTCTGAGTCCTGGCTACCCCTGATAGAAGTCTATGAGAAGACAGACACAAGTCTTGGCCTTGGTTTCATCATCTTGATTCTGGAATTTGGATTTCAGATTAACTGCACTTGTGAAGAGTTTCAAGTGCAGTGACAAAGCAAGTGGAAATTCTTTTCTAGGCAATTATCTTTCTCTGTGCTTACCTATTTGTAGTTTGCTGATTCAATTTAATATCTGCAAACCTATTGGTAAAAACAGAGGCATCGTCGCTTTAACTGCCTTTATCTGTTTCTTGGAATATATTATCTGCCATTTTCCAAGAGCCTCATGGGATATTTCAATATCCAAAATGATTTTTATTGTTTTCCCAAACTGTAATAAAAGAGGTGTTATCGTTTTCATTCCCCTGACTGGATTTTAAATTTAGAGGAAGCCCAGCGCATGCATTTGACAAGGAGAGGTGTAAAGTAAAATCTATTTGATACCAGAATTGAAATGAATCACTGGCATAGGAAACAGTGATGAATATTTTCTTGCATAGAGAAAGTGTTGTCAGATGTAACCACTATCATATCAGTTCATGTATAAAGGACACATTCCAGCTTAGGGTTTTAAAAGATAAGTGCTGAGTAATCGTGAAAAATCAGTGTTTAAGCAATTTCCAGGTAGGAAAGAATAAAGAACGAAAATGAATCTTGAGGCAATAAAAAAACCACTTTTGAATATTTTCTTTTTTTTTTTTTTCATTTCCAAATAAACATCCTTTTCATATGAAAGACTCTCGAAAAGGGATTGTAATGGGAGGTGTGTCCTGCACATTCATGAATGTATCCGTGGTTTGAGACTGAATTTATTTTATGTTCCTGAATGTTTCTGCCAACTGAGAGGAGACCTTTAGAGTGTACATTATTTAAGAAGATATGAGACAAGCCAGGGATGGTCCACAGATTGGCAGCCTCTGCCTATCGTAATTTGAACCTAGAATCAGTGTTTTGCTCAATATCACAGCAAGCCTCAGCAAGTCGAGTTCCTGAAACCCATCTTCTATGGTTCTTCTAACTCTACATGCCTAAAAATTAGGGTGAATGGCAAAATTAAAACCACCCTCCCTGCAAAATTCACTAAACCTACTGCTTCTATCTCTGATACAGAGGAGAATCTGAGTATGACTAATGCCTTCAGACAAAGGTCACAAATCTGAGCCTTCAACATTCAGAAATATGCAGAAAAGACACCCCCTCAAACTTGCCAAAATATTTAGTCACACACAAGTTTAACTGACATCAGTAACTCATAATTAATTAGTAAGTAGATGAGGAAAATAAAAACCCAGTAACACTGGGCCTAGCAGAAGGGGGACAAGAAATAATGGCTGATGTGACATTCACCCTCACCCCTTCATGGAATATTCCTCACTTGTCCACGAAGATGAAGGTCATAATCATTGAGAAATGGTTTTAGACTCTGGCCACCAGCTAGGCTGACATTTGTCCTCACACACATTCTCACTTTTGTGACCTTTTGGAGGGGAGCTTCCACTCCCTCCCCATCTTTTACTCCCACCTCTGAAAAGCTATTGCCTGAATCTGCTAAAATTCTCTAGCAGTTATCTGTGATGATAACTTTACAATTACAGAAAGTGATACAACTTCTGGAAGGCAAGATAAAAATGCATCTTATTTCCACTTTGCCATGTTGATGCATTTACCTTACTTTCAATTTTGAAATTCCTCAACAGTGAGCAAAAGAATGTTCTTTGACATTTGTGGTGATGTTATTATTAACTCAGTCTTTATTGTTTAGGAGATACAAAATGATGCTATTTGAGAGGAAAATTTAAAATTCCCTGGCTTCCATGCCATATATATGTATATACGTATACAACTTCACAGTCAAAGAAAGAGGATTGTCTTAGTACCTTAGTAACAGAAAGGATATTTTTGTTGAAATCTAAGTCAAAAGTTCACAGTGATTCCTAGTAGCATACAAATGATATCTTCTATATATTTTACATTAAGGTAGCCTAGAATACTTTTATGCTACTCTAATTACTTTCCTTCTTAGAAATTACTCTTGAAAATTGAAGAAAAAAAATAATGTGCTAAGAATCATGGCTGCTTTGCAAACAGTTCAGGTGTACTTTTAAGGCATCTCAAGCAAAATGCATTTTGGAAGGCTTTGGTTTATATCTTTCAGATATCATTTTTCCTTTTGAAGACTTTCATACACTTTGAAATCTCTTCCTTGAAAAAGAATAAATGAAAGATGATGGCATTCTTAAATATGAATGATTCATTGGTGTTAAGCATAGGATTTTGGCTCTTGGGTGTATCTATAAAACATATATTTGAAGAGTGTTTCATGTCCCTCCCACCAGCTCTTCCTTTACTCACATTCTTCTAATGTTGGTTCTGAGCAAGTGCTACATTTATACTAGCATCTCAAGGTCCCTGTGAGAGAAATATTTCATGTTCAGTTAAGTTCCAACACAGTTGTTGCTGTTGTTCGGTTTCTCAGTTGTGTCTGACTCTTGTGACCCCATGAACTATAGCATGCCATGCTTTCTTCAACATCTCCCAGAGACTGCTCAAACTCATGTCCATTGAGTCACAGATGCCATCCACCCACCTCATCCTCTTCCATCCCCTTCTCCTTCTACCTTCAATCTTTCCCAGCATCAGGGTCTTTTCAAATGAATCAGCTCTTTGCATCAGGTGGCCACAGTTATGGAGCTTCAGCTTTAGCATCAGTTCTTCCAATGAATATTCAGAGTTGATTTCTTTTAGGATTGAGTGGTTTGATCTCCTTACAGTCCAAGATACTCTCAAGAGTCTTCACCAACACCACAGTTCAAAAACATCAGTTCTTCTGTGCTCAACTTTCTTTATGGTCCAAAATTCACATCCATACATGACTACTGGAAAAACCATAGCTTTGACTATTTGGACCTTTGTCAGCAAAACAACGTCTCTGCTTTTTAATATGCTGCCTAGGTTGGTCATAGTTTTTCTTCCAAGAAGCAAGTATCTTTTAATTTCATGGCTGCAGTCACCATCTTCAGTGATTTTGGATCCCAAGAAAATAAAGTCTTTCACTGTTTCCACTGTTTCCCCATCTATTTGCCATGATGGGGCCGATGCCATGACCTTAGTTTTTTGAATGTTGAGTCTTAAGCCAGCTTTTTCACTCTCCTCTTTCATTTTCATCAAGAGCATCTTTAGTTCCTCTTTCTGCCATAAGGGTGGTGTTATCTACATGTCTGAGGTTATTGATGTTTCTCCCAGCAATCTTGATTCCAGTTTGTGCTTCATCCACCCTGGCATTTCTCATGATGTTCTTTGCATAAAAGTTAAATAAGCAGGGTGACACTATACATCCTTGATGAACTCCTTTTCCAATCTTGAGCCAGCCTGTTGTCCCACATCCAGTTTTAACTGTTGTTTCTTGATCTGGTTACAGATTTCTCAGGAGACAGGTAAAGTGGTCTGGTATTCCCATCTCTTTATGAACTTTCCACAGTTTGTTGTGATCAACACAATCAAAGGCTTTAGTGTAGTCAGTGAAACGGAAGTAGGTGTTTTCTGAAATTCTCTTGCTTTTTCTGTGATCCAACGGATGTTGGGAATTTGATCTCTGGTTCTAACATGGTGGAAATGTTTAAATTATGCATCCAGGTAATAGTCATAGAGTATATATACTCAAACTATTTGTGCCATACCACAGTTAAGAGTCAGTGGCCTATTTCATTCATTCATTCATTCATTCTTCAACAAATATTGAGTGCCTGTGTATCCATATATATTCTTTTTTTCTAAGCTTTGAGACTAAGGCACTGAACAAGAAAAATAATCCCTGTCCTTATGAGGCTTACTTTCTCATATGGGTATCAGAGAACAAGAAAATAGAAGTACTGATGTGGAAAAATTAAAGCAAGGTAAGACAGAGAGGATGAAAACTATTTTAGATTGTGTGGTTAAAAAAAGGATACTTGATATCACATGTGGTTTGTCTTTCTCTGTCTGACTCACTTCAAATATGCCAATCTCTAGGTCCATCCATATTGTGGCAAGTGACACTATTTCATTTATTTTTTACTGAATGAATAATGTGTATATATATATATATATGTATGTATATATACATATATATATATGTATATATGTATATATATATACATATATATATATATATATATACACCACATCTTTTCTACCCATTGTCTGTCAGTGGGTATTTAGGTTGCTTCCATGGCTTGGCTATTGTAAATAGTTCTGCTATGAACAGTGAGGGCTTCTCAGATGGTGCTAGTGGTGAGGAACCTGCCTGCCAATTCAGGAGACAAAAGAGATGTGAGTTCAGTTCCTGAGTCAAGAAAATTTCCTGGAGGAGAGACTGGCAACCCACTCCAGTATTCTTGTCTGGAGAATCCAAGACAGAAGCCTGGCGGGCTATGGTTCATAGAGTCACAAAGAGTCAGACATGACTGAAGTGACTGAGCAGACACACATGAATATTGGGGTGCATGTATCTTTCTGAGTTACAATTTTCTCTGGATATATGCCTAGGAGTGAGATTGCAGGGTCGTATGTTTGCTATTGCTGTTTAGTCGCTAAGTTATGCCCAACTCTTTGTGACCCCGTGAACTATAGCCCATCATGCTTCTCTGTCCATGGGATTTCCCAGGCAAGAATATTGGAGTGGGTTTCCATTTCCTCCTCCAGGGGATCTTCCTGATCCAGGGATTGAACCCATGTCTCCTGCATTGGCAGGTGGATTCTTTACCACTGAGCCACCAGGGAAGCTGTATATGTGGAATAAAAAAAAAAAATGATACAAATGAACTTATTTTACAAAATAGAAATATGTATTTTCGAAAACAGAAATATGTCTATTCACAGACAAACAAAACAAATTTATGTTTACCAAAGGGAGTATCTGGGGAAGGAGGAGAGATAAATTAGGAGTTGGAGATTAACAGATACATAATACTATTTATAAAATGGTTAAGCAGTAAGGAAGTATGGTGCAAGGAACTATACTTAATATCTTGTAATAGCCTATAACGGGAAAGAAATAAATAAAGTATATATATATATACATATATATTTCAGTTCTACACAAATATAACACAACATTGGAAATTAAATAAAGTATATGTATATATATTTCAGTTCTACACAAATGTAACACAACGTTGGAAATTAATAGTATTTCAATTGAAAAAAGAATGGGGAAAAAAGTAAAGAAAGGCTATTGAATAGCTGATATTTGAGCAGATATCTGAATAAAAATTAAGAATGAGCAATGATGAACCATATAAAGATGTGGGTCTGGAAGAGTGTTCTAGATGGAGGGAAAAACAGGTACAAAGACCCTGGAGGCAGGACTGAGTTTGGGGTCTTAGAGCAGTGCTCTACAATAGGAATATAACGACAGCCACACATGCAGTTTTAAAAATTTTAACAAGCACAATAAAAAAGGAAAAATGCTTTCAAAAGTAAAATCAAACAAGTGAAGTTGATTTAACTATATATTTTACCATTTAAATGTGAAATCAAAGTCAGCATTATGAATGTAATATTTTACATTTTTTTCATATAACTTTTCCCCAAATCTGGTGGGTATTTTATATATAAAGCATGTCTCAACTCAGAAGTGAAATGTTTATGGAATGCAATTGATCTGCATTTTGATTCCATAAAATTTATAATTGATAAAATAGGTTCCCTGTCTTTCTCTGAAGGACTAGGAAGCCTGGCATGCTCCAGTCCATGGAGTTGCAAAGAATCAGACATGACTGAGTGACTGGACAACAACATGTTCATATATCCATGTTGTCTGGACATACCTCAAGTTTTTCTGATCATTAAATTGGTACCCATTTTAAATTTAAATTTACTGAGAATTATATAAGAAATTCAGTTCTTCAGTCTCCTAGCAAACATTTCAGTTACTCAAAAGGAACATATGGCTAATGGCTACTATAATGAAAAGTAAGAAGGTCAAACTGGTTGGAAAAGATCAGCGTATTTGGAGAGTTATACAAAGGCCAGGAGACAGAAAGCTTAGGTGTCTTGGTTTGGAAATATTTGGATTTCATTTGGCTTGTGCTTGGAAGTCTTTGAAAGTGTGCGAGTAGGTGAATGACACAGTCTGATGTGTGCCTAAGTAGATGTACTCTGGCTTCAGTAGGAGAGACAGTAGAAACATGGAGACCCAGTAGGAGATCATTAGCTAGGTAGGTAAGGGATGAAGGTGGCATGGTCCAATGCAGGAGGGAGAAGTTGTTGGTTTCAGGATATATCCTGAAGTTTGAGTTGATAATAGTTGCTACTGGATTGTTTGCAGGGTAGGCAGCAAAGAGAAGTCCAAGGTAACTTCTCGGATTTGGGCTTGAGCAAAATGGCAACCCATTCCAGTATTCTTGCCTGGAGAATTCCATGGACAGAGGAGCCTGGCAGGCTATAGTCCATGGGGTCACAAGAGTCGGACATGACTTAGAGACTAAACCACCACCACCACCAACCCTATGAACGGTGGTGCTGCTGTTGAGATGGCGGTGACCAAGATGGAAGGGAATTGGAGGGAGGGCATAATATGGGCAAATTAACTGAGACTTGTGTATTTAGGCTTTAGAGTGGACAGCTGAATTTGGAAAGCAATGGGAAAGGTTAGGATTGGAGACATCTATTTAGTGGTATGTATTTAAAGTCATCTGAATGAGATCATGCAGGGACTGAAAGTACACAGGAAAAGGAACGAGTTTGAGAAGTGAGTCCAAGGGCACTCTGAGATTTAATGTTGTGAAGAAGGATGAAGTCAGCAATGAATAGTAAAGCTGGAATGAACAGTAGAGAAGGAGGAAAATTATGAGAATGTGAAGTCTTAAAGCAAAGTTTAGCAGTCATTTTTGGCAAGGAAAATGTAGTGCACTCAAATAGGATATTTGAAGAGAGTTTAATAATGGGACATTTTACAGTGGTGTGATGAGAAGGTAGAGGAAACCCAAGGAAATAATTTAGTTATCCAAAGAGTAGTCTTGGGGTTACCACTGCTAGGTCTGAAGGGACAAGAAGAGAAAGAAAACAAGAGTGAGAGCAAGAATTTGAGAAAGAGGAGGACAGAAACCAAGAGACAGAGACAGAGATAGACAGAGAGAACTTGGAGGAATCACCCAATAGGATTTGAGGCTATAGGTTGAAGGATACCAGTCTATGGTACAGGAAACAAACAAGGAAACTGATAATCCAACCTCTTTTTTCTCCTGTCTTCCAGTGTTCTGACATTGGCTGAATTCATACAGAAGCCAAATCCTTCCAGAAGGGACCTGTTGACTTAGTCTGTGCATCCACCTCCCAGGGCATAGTGCAGAATGAAGGGTGATAAGGTGTGAATCTGGAGGGGACATACAAGATAACCAGCTTGCCAAGTGAAGAAAGCTGTTAGCAGGATTATAAATGAGGATGATGTGAAACAGAATCTGCCTGCAAATTTTTTTTTAAACTTATATCCTAATTGAAAGATGCTTAACAAGAGACACCAGATGGCAGAATCTGGAGATTTTGAATCATTGTCCTTGTGTGCCTTCTTTCTTTCTTCTATCTTTTTTACTTTCTTCTTCCCTACACATTCCACTTAGCATTTCATTTTTCTTTTAATTCACTTCCCTCTTTTTCTTTTTTTCCTCTCTTTTGTATTTTCATTCCCCTTCTTTTTCTTTCTCTCTTCTTTTTGTTCAGTCCTATGCACTCTAGTCTTTGCCTCTTAATGACTCAAGTTGGTGCATGGAAGCTTCTGAGAACAGCTTTAAAACAAAATAGTGTTTAAATGCCACTTACACCCTGGGAGAAGGAAATGGTAACCTAGTCCCCTTTTTTTTGCCTAGATAATCCCATGGATAGAAGAGCCTGACAGGCTACTGTTCATGGGCTTGCAAAGACTTGGACACAACTGAGAACACAAAACTCACACCAACTTAGAATACAGAGAAAAAGCATCCGTATCCAAAAATTATATGTGGATGGTGAGTAGACCTAATATATCAGCATTTAAAAATAATAATTGCCCCTTCATAGTTGAGTGGGTGAGTGACATGAGCAAGTATAATTGGAAAGAGCTAAAAGTATTAGGTTATAGAACAAGCTCTATAGCAGAGTTTCACAAACTTGAACAGGCATCAGGATCACCTAGGGGCTTATTAAACCACAGATTTCTTGGTAACATTCCCAGAGTCTCTGATTCAGGAGAACTGGGGTGAAGACCAAGAATTTCCATTTCTAACAAGTTCCAGGGTGAAGTAGCTGCTGCCACTGCTCTGGGAAGAAGCATGGATATATAACGACAGAGAATACCAGTAGACCCTGACATGGGATTGGGAGTAGGGAGAATAAACATAAGATGAATCACTAGATGCTTTAAGAGGGAAGTGGAGGGTGGTGCTTTGACTAGTGATAAATTTTATGACATTCAGAGGGAGACTAGTGACATGCTAAGGAATGTGGGATGAGTAGTGATATAGACAGAAAAGAATCACCAGGGTCCTATGGATTTCAGTATGATGAATACATCCAAAACAACTGGCATATCAAGGGAGATAACTGCATTAAGGCAACTAATTTTGAACACCTCTTCTGTGCTCTGATGATCCACTATCTACTAGATTTCTCTAGTAAAGTGTCTCATGGGCACTTTGAGCTCAATCTATTCTAAAGTCTTTTTATCACCTCCCCTTCATCCTCAAACCTCTTTTCCTTCCTATATTTGCCACCTGCATCAGTGACCCCACTAACAAAGTCAGAATTCTAACAGCCGCTTCCAGATCCAATATTCCTTTCAATTTGTCTCCCTGTATAACTTGTGAACCCATCTTGTATTTTTCCCATCCCCTACTAATGCTATCTCAGGTCAAGCTCTCAACATTCCTCACCTGGAGGTAGACTCCTGCATCTAATTTTTCCTCCTGCAGTTTTTCAACCATGCTTTGAGGAGAGTTATGTTCTAAAATACAGATCTGATCTTACCCCTTTTCATCCCTCTCCTATGGGGTTTCATATGGTGCATGCAGTCTTTCTGACAGGATACCTGGCTAGTTTCCTCATGCCTTCCTGCTCTCCCTGTTTCTTTATGTTTCCTCCTCAAATTTATTTTCAGGCAATAACAAATCATGCATGTTTCCCCAGTCACACCACATTTCTGCAAGCCTGTGTCATTTTCTTGGCCTCTCTAGCTTCTGCAGTCATTTCCACAGTCATCTTCTTTCCTTTCCAAGGTCTGTGAAGTTTACCTCCTTGAAGAAATCTGACCCCAGACAAAAGCAAAATTTCTCTTATGTGCTCCTTCTGCTCCTTGGGCAAATTTTAATTTCTGCTGTTAGTATATGACATGGTTATTATTATGGTTTTATACATCTGCCCAGGTGGTGCTGGTAGTAAAGAACCCACCTGCCAGTGCAGAAGACATAAAAGACATGAGTTCAATTCCTGGGTCAGGAAGATCCCCCTGGAGAAGGAAATGGCAACCCACTCCAGTATTATTGCCTGGAGAATCCCATGTACAGAGGAGCCTGGTGGGCTACAGTTCATGGGGTCGCAAAGGATCAGACACGACTGAATTAGCTCTACATATATTTACTCATTGGACATTAATTTAAGCAAACTCCAGGAGAGAGTGAAGGACAGGAAAGTGTTGTGTGCTGCAGTCCTTGGGGTCACAGAGTCAGACACAACTTTGCAACTAAACAACAACAAAATCACTTTCTATGATGTTTGTTGCTTGAGGGGTGAGGTTGCAGCTTTTTCATCTTTGTATCATCATAGCTTAGAAAGTTGGTAAAATTTGAGCTATAGAATTATTTCAGGACACTGGGAAAACTTGTTCTAGACTTGGATTAAATTGAGATGAACTGGAAACTAAGAGGAAGAAGAACACTCAGGTCATCTGATTTTAGTTAAAATGTGTCAAGCTCTAGTGAAGGGGATTCTGTGTAAGGGATGCTCTTGAACATCCCATCAGACTTTGCTCAGCTTTCATCTCATTGAATAGCATCAAGTACAAGTTCTTGAACCCAATTAAGTCTGCCAGCTGTCTTCTTCATGCCCTAGGCAATGTACTTATGTCCTTTTAAACACCATTTTCCAAGCTCTGTACTGAACACTTGGGTTGTTATGATCTCATTCAATCTTTCCAGTAATCAGACCATTACCCACAGATATATCAAACCTCTCTGATTAAAGCCATGAACTTTAACCAGGTTACCAGGTCTTGGAGCAAGTTATTTGACCTCTATAGGCCTCAGCTTTCACATCTCTGAAACAGGATTGTTAATAGCATTTACCTATACATTTGTTTATATGCAGAGTACATCATGAGAAATGCTGGGCTGGAAGAAGCACAAGCTGGAATCAAGATTGCCAGGAGAAAGAAATATCAATAACCTCAGGTAAGCAGATGACACCAGCCTTGTGGCAGAGAGTGAAGAGAAACTAAAAAGCCTCTTGATGAAAGTGAAAGAGGAGAGTGAAAAAGTTGGCTTAAAGCTCAACATTCAGAAAACTAAGATCATGGCATCTGGTCCCGTCACTTCATGGGAAATAAATGGGGAAACAGTGGAAGTAGTGTCAGACTTTATTTTTGGGGGATCAAAAATCACTGCAGATGGTGATTGCAGTCATGAAATTAAAAGATGTTTACTCCTTGGAAGGAAAGTTATGACAAACCTAGATAGCATATTAAAAAGCAGAGACATTACTTTGCCAACAAAGGTCTGTCTAGTGAAGGCTATGATTTTTCCAGTGGTCATGTGTGGATGTGAGATTTGGACTATGAAGAAAGCTGAGCACCGAAAAACTGATGCTTTTGAACTTTGGTGTTGGAGAAGACTCTTGAGAGTCCCTTGAACTGCTAGGAGATCCAACCAGTCCATCCTAAAGGCGATCAGTCCTGGGTGTTCATTGCAAGGACTGATGTTGAAGCTGAAACTCTAATACTTTGGCCACCTCATGTGAAGAGTTGACTCGTTGGAAAAGACCCTGCTGCTAGGAGGGATTGGGGACAGGAGGAGAAGGGGACAACAGAGAATGAGATGGCTGGATGGCATCTCCAACTCGATGGACATGAGTTTGAGTAAACTCCAGGAGTTGCTGATGGACAGGGAGGCCTGGTGTGCTGCGATTCATGGGGTTTCAGAGTCGGACACGACTGAGCAACTGAACTGAACTGAACTGATACATTTGTTATGCACAGGGTGAGTCAATATTGTAACATAGCTGAGACTTCCTGGAACATGCCAAGTGCTGTGTAAGTGATTGTTATAGAAATTGTATTATTCTCTTCTTTCTAATTTCTCCATCTTTGTTCTACCACCAAGTGTTTCTTCTCACAGCTTCTCTCAGGAGTGGTGTTTTCTTTTCCAAAGGTAATAGGGTTTGTCTGAAAATATGGAATTAGATACCAGAATGACTGGGATTTATTTCAGAGTCTGCTACTGGTGCCTGAGTTATCTTTAGCATATCATTAACTCCTCAAGTACTCAGATCATTCACAACAGGGTTGATATTAGTACTACTGTTTTAAAGACTGTGGGAAGGTCTAATGAAAATATGCATATTATACATTCATATATATATATATATACACACAAATTATAAGCTGTAAGTGACTAGAACAATGTTAAGTGAAGAACAGTGATAGCAATAGCTATAAATGTAGCTTAGTCTACAGCTGGCTTAGTCTTCAAATCACTCAAATAACCACCATTTCATAGGGAGTCCATTCCCACCACCACTGACTTCTCTGGGTTAGGGTGTCCCTACAGCTATATCTTACCCTCCCAACCAAATATGAAGAAATATAGACAATGATGGTCTGGAATCCATTTAAGGTCTGGAATTTTTCAGTCGTCTCCGTCACATGATTAAACACATTCACGTATTACATGACTCACAAAGTAGTAATACCACATGTTCAGTCACAGCTTTTGTCCCTGTTGACTCCTGGGAGCATATTGCCTCCTACACGGCTTCCCTTTTCTCCCGCTTGTCCCACCCACACCAATTATTCTTCCCTCTCCTGAGTCAAAATAAAATCTCAGGACTATAAATTAGTCCACGTTTATCTCCTTGGAGTTCCTTCCCTTTTGCTAATCTTTACACACAAAAATTATGAAAGCCATTGGATCATTTTTAATCTTATCCAGTGAATGCTTTATACTTATTTAAAAAATTTACTCATCCTTTATGATTTTGATCACTGGTTGGTAGTTCCAACAGTTTTCAAACCTACTATAGATTTGAGAATTGTTATCTTGACAGTGTTGAAAATTTTCTTTGGAAAATAGGAGGTGAAGTTTCATTTTATTTATCAAGTCAGATTTTCCTTTGACTTTGAAGATCACTCTGGGTCTTTTTTTTGCAGCCCTGGGCAATCTGTGGGGCATCTTTTCACTTAAATAATATTGTAGTAAACAGAGAAAAGTCAGAGACCAGATGGAGAACAGGGAAATATCACTTAAGATGATATTCAAACAGATCTTCTATAGAGTTAACAGGTTTTAATTCTGAATAAATTCAACAGTGAGTTTTCCAAAAAAATGTCTGTCTCCCATTTTGATGATTATGATATACTTACAAATAAATCACAGTTGAATTCATAGACCCAAATTATTTATCGTAAAGAAATGAACATGGCAATATGCTTTCTATGCCTTTCCAATTAGAGTTTAGATCAATTTATCTTTGTGAAGATATTGCCTGGTTGAATTTTTTTTAATATATTATGACATGTTATTGGAGCCAACTAGCTGGAACACAAGGTTCCTGAGACTCAACATTCATTATTTATCCATTTATACTAATAAACCTTTATATCCCACATGTCCCCAGCTCAGATTTGAACAGGGCCTCAGAAGCACAACCTGCTTTAAATTTATGACACAGCAGCAATTGCTTATGACAAAGAAGAATGACATAAATGTGCATCCGTTTTCCCCCCACAGGAAGACAAATGATAAGATTTTTTTTTTTTTTAAGAAATGGCATTTCTCTCTCTTCTTAGAAGAAAAATTAGCCTTAAGAAAAAGAAACTCAATGATCATAAGCCATAAAAGCAGAAGAAAAATTGACTTTGGGATGTAGGATGAGATTGAGTCATAATATAGAAGTGGCTGGTCTTTCACTACTGAAGGGCAGAACCAATTGATTTCTGAATCACAACTCTAAACTTGCTTTCCTTCTTCTTCTTTTCCCCTCCCTCTCCCCCTGGGAAGAGAATGTAGATACTAGGTGGCACGTCTCTTTTGATTTGCCACACTATGTCTTAATTATCAGTGCTCGAAGATCAGGCACTGGTATTTTCTAACTTCAAAGGCTTCAGCAGCCCGAGCAGCATGAGGGAAATCAGATGTGCCAGAATGCAGAGTGACAACAATATGGTGTCTTCATACTTTCGGAGTGTCAGTTCATTTTTTATTTGTGGCACATCAAAGTGAAAATGAGGACACGAGGAGGGTTTTACTCTTTGTTATTCTCTTCCTAAGTGACAGCAATGTCTTCCCATTCAATGCCTAGGCCAGGGTACTTAAAGAACAATGCTTCTGATTTTAATATGCCTCCTACTTACAGAACTTGGAAAAAATAGCTATGGATGACGAACTGGAAGAGAAAAGTATCATGCTTATAAGGAAACATGATTAGAGATTCCAAGGGGATGTCTGGAGTGATTTACGCATGGCTAGGTATTCATGAGTAATAAAGTAACAGTAATGATAGCAATAATAGTAGCAGTAATTGCAGCGACAGCGGGAGCAGCTAATATTTATTGTTTGCAAGTTGTCAGACACTATGTTAACCACTTCTAGGTATGATAGACTGGAGGCTTGCAGAGGTTACACAACTTCCCTAATGTTATATAGTGTGGCATGGAGTCAGGATTCTAACCCAGATCACTGGACTCAGAGCCCACTATGGTGATTACTAACAGTTTAGTGGAGACATACCTTAAAATAGAGTGTAGATTCTGAACTCAGTAGAGGGGACAAATATCATAATAGTCAAAATTACCCTCAAGTACTGTTAAATTGATTATAAGATACAGCATACCTTTAAATTACTGGGTGTGTATATTCACCTGGAAGAGGGCATGGCAACCCACTCCAGTGTTCATTTTTTTTTCTTAGTTTATTTATTTTTAATTGAATGATAATTACAACGTTGTTCTGGGTTTTGCCATATATTAACATAGATCAGTCATAAATATATATATATCCCCTCATTCCTCGATAGAGTAGCATGGAAATATATACACTAACATACATGAAATAGATATGCAGTGGGAATTTGCTGCATGACTCAGGAAACTCAAACAGGGGCTCTGTGAAAACCTACAGGAGTGGAATGGAGTGGGAAGCAGGAGGGAGGAGCACTTCAGTGTTCTTGCCTGGAGAATCCCCATGGACAGAGGAGCCTGGTGGACTACAGTCTGCATCTCTCTTGCAGAGAGTTGGACACAACTGCAGCAACTTAGCATATATGCACCTGTGTGTAGCACTTCCCTGCATTGCTTATAGGAATATTTATTAAATAGAAGAACATAATAGTAAGATGCAACTTTAGATTAATTTTAAGATGCAAAAAACACAGTGAACATAAACAGCCGCATTTGCATGTATAGCATGGATGTGTAACTTGCGTGTATGTGTGTGCTATGTTGCTTCGGTCATGTCTGAAGCAACATGTCCTACCCTATAGACTGTAGCCTGCCAGGTTCCTCTGTCCATGGCAGTCTCTGGGGAAGAATACTGGGGTTGCCAGTGGTTGTCTTACCCTCCTTCAGGGGATTTTTCTGACCCAGGAATTGAACCTGTGTCTCCTGTGGCTCCTGCATTGCAGGTGATTCTTTACCTCTGAGCCACTGGGGAAGCTCTGAGTAACATGACTTCAGCGTAATATGAAGATGGTATCAGATGTAGGTTTCTCTATTCTAAAGGAGGCCTCGCAATATATAGGTTATAAACACAGCATTTGAGTGAATTCATGGCCTCTTTTCCCCAAGGAAATGCACGTTCCACTTCAGTCTAGTGAATAGTGTAACCAGGGGTGGTGGAGGTTGGCTCTGCTCAGAAGCAAGGGCTTCAGATGATTCAAATACTCTAGTCTGCTTGACTCCCACTCCTCAGTGCCTTAGTGCATCTCACCACAACTCTGTGTGCTTGAGAAATATTTCAAAAAATGTTAGGTAAATGAATATTTAAGGATGTTAAGTAGCTCATCTAAAGTCACGCAGATATTACGTTTTAGGGATTTGCTGGGAAATCTTTGGAAAATCCTACTTCTGCTGTCCTTTTGTCAGGTGGCCATCATTCCTTCATCTGTGAAGGAGACGAGCTTAATAAATTGCTCCCGGGAGAGCATGTGCCACAGGGACTGGCCTCTGATTCTCTAGGGATGCCCTGTATGTATCAGCAAGGGGAGCAGATAAAGACAGGGCTTGTTCAGCAAAATGTATCTCTCTTGTCCTGTTTTCTGATAAATTATGCATGCTGGCTGCCTGGAATATTTCTGGTTGAGAAGAGAGGACACCCACCTCTTAGCATCTAAATTGAGAAAAGAACCGTTGTTCTTAGATGTCATCACTGCAAATCACCCCTGAAATAAAAGAAGGAGTCCATTTCTACAGGACCCCAGGGAAGTGGTGAACAGGATGGTCCACAGAGCTTGACAGGTTTCTTTTTCTCTTAATTGAGGGCAAGGGAGAGCTTCACTATCACTTTGGAACAAAAAGAAAGAAACCTCCCAAAGTGGAGGGCTGAGACACCTACATAGATACTAACTGATTATTTCTTAACACCTTCTTAGAAAATTAAAAGGATTTTGGAGAAAAATCCTTGTGTCTGATGGCTGCCCACTAGAGTTTTGAATACTTCACTCATGACCTGATAAGAAGAGCCACTTAAGTATTTTCCATAAAAAGGAGGATATAGCCCGTGAAGTGTCTCCATCTTCTGATCCACTGGCTTTCCTCATGGTATTCTGTCTTCCATAGGCCCTTGGAGAATTGCATGGTGGATTGTAACCAGCCCCACCCCGGTTTCTGGCATGACATTGTGAATGTCATCTTTGAATGGATTTAATGTCCATCTTTGAATGGAGCCATATTCACCAAGATAGTTTTGTGTATAGATATCTCTCAGAACCTATGCATTAACATTAGAACACCTTGGTTGGCACATTCTGTGAGGGCATGGTTGGGTGTTCATAACCAACACACACACACATCTTGTTTTTTAAATCAGTTGTTTTTTTATCTCTTTTGTTACCCTCACTTGTCCAGAGTTAATTCCATCAAATCACCCTCAGTTCATGGCTTATTACCACTCTTGGTCCAAGTAAGACTCTTTTCCTGTTTACTTACTTATTTTTCTCTTCATCCTCTTGGCTATTTACCTCCTCAAACCATTCATTCTAATGTGCTGTCATCAAACACATACTTTGTTGCTGCTGTGCTGTGCTCAGTCGTGTCCAGCTCTTTGTGACCCCATGGACGATAGCCTGCAAGGCTCCTCTGTCCATGAAGTTTTCCAGGCATGAATACTGGAGTGGGTTGCCATTTCCTGTTCCAGGAGATCTTCCTGACCCAGGGAATAAACCCGAGTCTCTTGCATCTCCTGCATTGACAGGCAGATTCTTTACTACTAGTGTCACCCGGGAAGCCCAAATATACATTGGGTTTTACTTACTTATATTCTTGATTTTTACAAATAGCTTTGGAGTATAGATCTCAACCTGTCTTTCTCTTATTTTTTCACCTATATTTGTTGGAAACATTAATGTTACTTCCAAATGCTTCCTAGTCTGCCATGGTATTCATTCACCACATTTTACCTATCCATTGCCTCCAAATCCCACCACCATGAACAGAGTTGTAATAACCATATTTGTACTTGTTCATGTGTGTACTTGTTTGATTTTGTTGTTGTTCAGTTGATCAGTCATATCTGACTCTTTGTGACCCCATGGACTGCAGCATGCCAGGCTTCCCTGTCCTTCATCATCTCCCGGAGCTTGCTCAAACTCATGTCCATCAAATCAATGATGCCATCCAACCATTTTGTCCTCTGTCATCCCCTTCTCCTCCTGCCTTCAATCTTTCCCAGCATCAGGGTCTTTTCCAATGAGTTGGCTCTTCACATAAGGTAGCCAAAGTACTGGAGCTTCAGCTTCAGCATCAGTCCTTCCAATGAATATCCAAGGTTGATTTTTTTTAGCATTGACTGGTTTGATCTCCTTGCAGTCCAAGGGACTCTCAAGAGTATTTTCCAACACCACAGTTCAAAAGCATCAATTGTTGTTTGATAGTTTTCTTAAAATATATTGTTGGGGACAGAATTGGCATATCAAAAAGTAAATGTAAAGTTAATTTAATCAAGCACTGTCAGATTAGCATCTAGAACTGTTACACATGTCTATACTTCCACTACAATATAGCTTAGTTTAGATGCATAGTTTTCTTAATGATTCATGGTGCTCTTCTATGGACTTCTTGTCCCATAATCTGACATTTGTAAGTTTTCCTCTTTTTCTATAATGACTACTGCTATTTGATTTTTTTTGTCTATATTTGTATAAGTTCTTTGTTAATTTTGAAAATCATATGTATGTGATCTCAATCGGTCATCCGTCTTTCAAGTTTGTTTGTGAGGTTCTTTCTTGCCTTCACTATAGAGCAGGTAAAGTTAAATGCGTGTGTGATGAGAAGACAGTCATTCTGAATTGTTGCCCAGGTGTTTTACACTATGACAGCACTGCTCACACGCAGAGTCTGGATATTTAGATTAAGAACTTGAGCTTGCGATTCCAGCCACAAGTTCTTGCTTTGCTCTTCCTGGGGCACATTTTTAAATATCTACTTTGAGTTGAGCCCAGAAAAGCTCAGTGAGCACAGGCCCAATCACCCCCATAAGTAACAGGTGCCTGCTACCCCTCTCTCTATCTCCTGCTCACTTGTGACCTGGGATGAGAAGTGCGAGGAGTGCCCTTTCCTCAGTTCACTGGGCCCCTGCGTCCCCACCGTCATTTTTGGGATTGGTAACTAACACATTGGTGATTTCACTTTCTTTGCATGAGTGTACTGAAATTGTACCTTCAGTCAAAACAGCCCTGGAGTTTTCACCTCCCCAGAGTATGGGTTCAGATACTGAGAAAGATCAACCAATCCTGTGGGTATGATTTGCGTCACCTCACTCTGCAGGACACAATCTGTATAGTCCTAATACACCAACAAAGGGAACTCTGACACAGTAGGTTCTTCTTCATTCCCTTGCAGTCAAGGGGCAAAAGGTGACATAGTTCTGGACCTTGAAATGTAAGCAAAAGCATTTTCTTTTCCAGTAAAGGGATGGAGTTTGTCAGTGGATCCTCCTTGCCTCCTTACTCCTTAGATCCTGATGCATGATTGTCTATTGGCAACTCAATACCATTTTCTCCCTTTGATGCTCTTCCTGAGCTATGGGGCCAGAAGCCTGAAAACGACTTTTCTCAGATTTCCTGCCAGCAGAGTTTCCATATAAAGCCAGCACTTATATGAGACCTGGAATGCAGAAGAGAAGCAAAAGCCAATTCATTGGTCCTGGACAGCAGTGAGCATATCCATAGACTTCAGTAGAGGAGAGATATTTGCAGTGGTTTCTGGTCATTTTCCCCTGGAGATGGAATGGGCAACCCACTCTAGTATTCTTGCCTGGAGAATCTCATGGACAGAGGAGCCTGACATGCTACAGTCCATGGGGTTGCAGAGTCGGACACAACTGAGCAACTAAACATGTATGCATGCTGGTCATTTTCTTTAGTCTCACCAGTTTTGATGCTGAGCAGGGCAATCATGATCAGTTTTTTCTGTAGTCCCCACAGTGTCCTAATCCCCAAAGCTAATTGCAAACTCTGAACCAGCAATGACTTGTGCAGACCTCCATTCTTCCAGACCACCATCCTGATAATTCCATAAACACTGAAATCCCCTTTCCATTTAAAATAGCTACAGAAGTTTCTGCTTTCCGCAATGGCCTTGACTGATACAAACAGAAAATGTGACGCTAAGCCCTGTAACTGCCATCTCTTAAACAACCCTGCAGCAATATTCCAACCAGCTGAGAGGCTAACCCAGAAAGATAGTACATTCTTGATGATATTGAGCCAATGGACCAGCTCCAGACTGCTTTATACTTTCACTGCTTTTTAATGTGAAGAAAAATAAAATATATTTGTTAGCCATATTAGTTATACTCTCATTTTTAAACAAAGCATTCCTAATGTTTCCCATTCATCAGTTTCTCATCTGTAAACTGGGGCCACAATGAAGTTCAGTATGCACAACAAAGGTACTTAGCATATCACAGCCACTTAAACGTTGGTGATTAGTACTGAATAATTTTACTAGTCCTCAAATTAAAAATAAGATGCATCTCTTCCTTTGCATGGGATTTTCAAGAAGGAGAACAAATCATGTATACAGAATATGCTTTTCTAAATTCAAGCCTGAATAGTCAGTGCTATTAGTGAATGCTAAGTAATAATATTTTTGGATGGATATATTTTATTGCATTGACAAATAAGTTTAGCAGAAGTATTACATAGAGATCTGTGTATGAACTGCATACCATATTTTCAAAACATAAGGAAGAGATTGAGCTTGAGATAGCCCTATGCAGTGTACAGAAAAACAAACTTTAATGTTATGAGTATAACTTTCACTCCTAATGGAATGTTCTATAAATATTTCTCATTTCATAATAACTTATTTAAAATAGGGTGACCATTTATAAATGTTCAGCTGGAGATCAAAAAAGAGAAAATGTTGATTATATCTTGTCAACAGAGGATAACCGAGAGGTCATTATACTCCTTACTGTTCTATGAAACCAAGACTATAATCAGTGCTTTGGTAGGAAAAATCTGTTTTCCTCACCCAATGGTTTTACAAGCATAGTGTCTTTAATATGGAAAGGTATTTGGCTTGTCCAACTTCTCTAGCAGTGTTCATAAATCAAGATAATCAGTATCAGCAGAACAAACAAGAGAAAAATATTATGATAAAACATAAGTGAGACATGAAAGAATATTTTCAAAGGTACAAGACTAATGAAAAACATAAAACCATTATTTTTTTTTCCAGAATGATTTATCTGCTCATGATGAATCTTTCCAAATTTGTTTCACTCTCAGGATATTCAAGGACTACAAAGATGTATTAGTACTTTGGCTTTGGAGTCATAAAACTACTTGTATTTTCAAATCAAGTTTTACCTTGAGGTCTATATAAATAAAATTGTTTTATTAAGTGCCAGTGCTTCGTAATTATCTTTGCATTGTTGCTGTAGTGTAAGCTATATTTCTTCAAGAAGTCAAGGCTTTTAAAATGTGATTCAAATATTTGCTAATAGCAATAATAAGTTTTTTTTTTTTTCCTTCTTACCACCTTGAACAATATTCTGGTCTCAGTGGACTGATACCAAATTGACAAACCACAGTAAAATTGCTCATACACAGAACCTGGGAGATAAAACAGCTTAGTGACAGGTGGGACTAATCAGTTGGTAGGTAAAAAATCAAGATTGGATTTGATGAGGGGATTTCTTGGTCCGCAGTGCATTCAATCCTCTTTTCAATATACTGAAAAGTCATTTTTTTTTTCTTCGCCAAATTTGATTTTCATTATTCCCCAACCATAGGTCTGTCAGTGATCTTCAACGGAATGCCTTCTCACCGGGCCTAATTCTGCACCCAACCAAATGGCCTGAGGGGAAGATTCAGAGCTAACAAAATGGTAGGGAGAAAATTAAATGCCTGAGCTCCTGTGAAATCTTGCTTTGAAGACCTGCTGTTGTTATGTCGGTGGTTAGTTGCAAAAGATAAGTAAATAAATAAAAATAAAAATCATTCAGTGAGGTGGTATCAAGTTGGTTATTTTCATCTGGTGACAGACTTATCTCCTCTTCAGATCAGTTCTTTGATGATCACCCATAGTGGTCAAGAGAGGTGATCATTTTAACACCCACATTAGGTCTATCATATTGTAAGAAATCCTACACAGATCACGTTTCCTTTATTCTCCTCTAGATTAGAAGCTCTTTTTAAAAACTTTATTCTCATGAAGTATAGTTGAATTATAATGTTAGTCACTGCTGCACAACAAAGTGACTCATTTATACATACATATACATTCTTTTTCATATTCTTTTCCCTTAGGTTTTATCCTAGGATATTGAATATAATTTCCTAGGCTACATAGCAGGACCTTGTTGTCTATCCATTCTATATATAATAGTTTGCATCTGTTAATCCCAAAGTCCCAATCCATCCCTCCACCATAGTTCTTAACAAAAGGGTGTTTCCAGGTATCTGGAGGGAGCATTGCCTAAATTATACAGTGAATTCTTTCTCTGTCTCTTTAAGAGGTTCTGATAAGTTAAGTGCATTTCTGATAAAAAGAAGAGCTTACAATATCTTGATTCTCCACTCTTTCTCCTTGCTCTCTCATCGGTATGGACCTTGCAGCTTTCAATGGTTTGTTCTGTTATGGGGTGGAAATTCATATGTTGAAGTCCTAAGCCTCAGAACCTCAGACTGAGACTATGTTTGGAGATAGCACCTTAAAGGACATAACAGACAAAATGAGAGCCTCAGTGGGTGGGCCCTAATCCAAAATGGCTGGTGTCTTTGTAAGAAGAGGAGATTAGGACCTGAACAGAGAGAAAAGGCCGTGTAAAAACCCAGGAAGAAGGTGGCCTTCTTCAAGCCAAGCTGAGAGACCTCAGGAGAAACCAATACTGCCGATACTATGGTCTCAGACTTCCAGCCTCTGGACTGTGAAGAAAATAAATTTCCATTGTTCAGGCAATCTAGTCTGTGGTACTTTGTTATTGCAGCCCCAGGAAACTGAGACACTCTGGGCAGCTACACTGGTGGTTGAGATGCAGAGAGCTTCCTTGGTGATGGAAACACTAAGATGGGTCAGCAGGTGGGGGAAGACACACACGATGTTCCCTCTGCAGGCATTGGGGGAGAGGGTGTGGGGACTGTGTGCCTGTGGGTTCAGGGAAGCATGAAGAACTGAAGACAAGAAGGCCTGGGCATTGCTGACACAAAGTCTGGATGTTTAGGCCACCAGGGCTTAATCTTCCTTCATTGACAGGGTTAATTTCTTTAAAAAAGGCAACTAATAATTGGTTTTAAGAGCCTAACAGGAGAATGCTTGTGATGAAAACAGCCATCCTCTGCTCACCCTCACCCTTCCTCCCAGTAGTAACCACCTTCAACTCTTTTGGCTGTGTCCTCTACTATTAAGTTCATCTTTTAAATAATATGTTTATATTCTTATTCTGTTCTCTCAATGAATATTTAATAAGGTTTAGTCCTAGTTGCAGGTACCCAGCAGTGAACAAGATAGTCCAAATTCACTGTCCCTGTGGAGCTGACATTTCCTTGGGGGAGGAGAGCGAGGAGCAAAATGAATAGGTAAATTGTGTGAGATGCGATAGTGCTATTGTGAAACCATGTTATACAAGAATGCGATGTCTGAATTAAAAAGCACACCCCTAAAACTGGAACTAAGCAAGGGAGTGGCCCTTGAGGACATCTGGGGGTGAAGATTGCAGGGACAGAAAACACAAACACAAAGCCCCTTAGGTGGGGGTGCTTAAGATGTGCGTTAGAAACAAGAACGGTGAGGAAGTGGAGTGAGCAGGGGTGGTCGTGAGGATGTGGCTGGAGAGGAGAGGAATGTGCAGGGAAGGTGATGGAGAGTCTTGAGCCCACCAAAGCCTTCAGCTCTCACTCTGAAAGATGGGAGCCGTGGGAGGATTTTGAGTAGAGAAGTGATGAGATCCAGACCAGACAGGCTTAGCAAGAGCCTTTCTGGCTGCTGGTGTGAGATGAGATGGAAGAGGGGCTGAGCTGGAAGGAAGCAGTGACCAGGCTACTGTAGCCACATGGCCTAGAGGGTGAGGAATGGGGGAGCTTGGGGCATATTTTGGAGGTAGAGTTGCTTGGATAGCTGATACATTGAGGTGGATTAGTTGATACATTGCGTGTGGGGGGTGTTGGGAAGAAGAAAGTCAAGGATGATGCCAAGCTTTTTGGCTTCAAGAACTGAAGAATGAGGTTTCCACTAACAACACTGGGTGAGCTTTTATAAAAAGCAAATTCAAGAGGGAACAACATGGTCTAGGACAGTTTTAGTTTATCTGTTGTCATGATGGAATTAGCAACAGCTTCCTTTCCCTCTCCAAAGCATCCCCGTTAGTCTGATTGTTATGGTTGCCTTGCTCTTAAGTGGGGATGTCAAGAAGGCAGAAGAGTTGGGGATTTGGTGAGAGGCTGTGCTGGGTACAGACTGTCAGATCCTTCAACATCTCTACCATTTGCCCATCAAAATAAGTTTAAAATTCTTCAACATATCACTTCCAATCTCCACTAGAGATTTTACTCCCAGGGTTTGCCATTAATTTATGTAGTTAGCAAACACAGTGATCTCATTAGATGCCAGGCATGGTTCTAGGTATGTTGTAAATAGTTACTGACTTTATAATCATAATGGTTTTACAAGGAGAAAAGTGGCTACAGAAACTTAAGTTGGGGAAAAAGATATTTTTATGAATTTTGAAAACCTTTCCCAATATCTTTCAGATCTCAGAGTCCACTGTTGTTGAGAAATCATTTTCATTCTTAATATATTGTGTGTGATCCACTTTTGTAAAAACTTCTTGTACCTAGTTTTATAAAATGTCATGAGCCTCAGTTCAACATATTTTTTGGGTCATTGCATTTTGTCCCTACAATTTGGAGACTCATACATGTCAGTATGGGAAATTTGTATTCATTCTCTCCCTCAGAATTTTTCCTTTCTGAACATCTTTTATTGGGTTTCTCTCTCTTTTTACTTTGTTTTCTATCATCTGCTCTAGTTTCTGAAAAAATTTTCTTAACTGCTAACTTGTCTCTAAAACATTTTATTTTGGCTTTTAAAAAAATTTTTGTTTTTAACTCTCAAGAACTGTTACTTCTCCTCTGATAGGCCTCTTTTCTTAGCAATTTGTTTGTGTTTCATTGGTGCAATATTTCCCTTATCTCTCTGGGGATATTTATTTGTTTTTGCTGTTCCTTCAGCTTCCTGAACCTTTCTGGCTTCTTTCAGTACTGCCATATGCTTTGGGGGCATATATTTGTTGATTTGATTTAGTTTCTCTGTGTCAGGATGGAGGGTTTTCATGAATGTCCCATGATGCTTGGTTTCCTAGTCATATCAAAATATGAGGCTGAAAGTTTGTGGAGAACTCCCTATACCTCTAGAACTTGTCTTCCACTGGAGGATGGCTTTGCAGTGAGGTACCCCATCCCACCCTTGCCTACCTCATTGTCAAGGGGTTCTTCCAGTTCTTCAGAGAAAAATTCTGTCTAAGAGATATTGGACTGGAGGATGGGGGCTAGCTTCCCACCATCCAGTGTACATTTTCATTTCGTTTCCCTGTTTTAATCGGAATCTGACCTCCACTCCAGTCTACTCTCACTGTGCTTGCTGCACCTACTCCTGAGTCTCTCAGGCTTTTTTTTTCCTACCATAAGTCAATTACTTGGATGTGGTAGGGACCTGGCTTCACGGACCAAGAGGGGAGTTCCATAGTTCCAAACTCACATGCAGACTTTCTACTCATTTCCCTACTATGAGCCCCTGGATGAAATCCCAAGCCCCCAGAAGGCTGAATGGACTTGTTTTTTTCTGTATTCTCTTTTGCAAGCAGCATTTACATCTACTGGGTCTGCTTTTGTTCCTCCAAATTTTTAATACAGTCTCTCATCCCTTGTTGTCATATTTCCAGTTCTCTTTGTCTTTTTTTGGATTTGATTGCTTTTTAAAAAAAGTTTATGTCTGTTTTTTTTGGATCTTGGAAGGGGCAGAAAATAGATCCATGCTTGCCATGCAACTAATTGACTTTTGATCTAAAACCTATCCACAAAACATAAAATAAAATAAAATAAAATCCTATTTTGGATACATTGTTGAGATAGATAAAAACTACATTTTGAGTTACTAATCAAACTTATGCCTCTGCATCTTAGAAGTTTCAACCTTCCCCTTGAGAAAAAAATAAATACGTAAGCCAGGTCAATATCTTAAGTCAATTTTGAAATGCATTGAAAGAAAAAAAAAGAAGGTGCTAGTTTTATTTTTTGTCTCAAAAGCATTCAATAATTCATATAACTTGATCCATTATTTTAGGAGGAGCTAGGCACCCCCCCCCCAAAATTTTGGTAAGCTGCCTTTGTGCTGATTCTGACTTCTTCTCTGACAGTGGATCAGGTTGAGAGCAGTTTTCTATAAACAGCCCATGGTCTTTCATCAGAAGTAAAGTTTCATGATGTATTTATTCCCATGCCGTTACACTCAGGTGATGGGATAGTCTGTCTCCCAAGAGAGTTGACAGGGCTTTTGGAAGGTCAGATCAGAGCCTTAGGGGTCATTCAGATCATGATGATAAAATACAGGGCTGAAGCTGTCTGCACAGCTCTCAATCCTGGCTCTTGCTTTTCATATGTGTACACATGATTTTTTTTTTTTTTTACACAAATGGTATCATACTCAATGAGACTGACATGCTACCTACTGTGCTAATGAGGTACCTATGGTATCATACCATATGTGCTGTTTAGCAAGTTGTATTTTCACTCAACTATTTGTTTGGGGGCTTTTTCCCATGTTGATTCCTGTAAACTTTATTCATCACTTTTAACTTCTGAATACCATTCCAGTGAATAAATGCAATATTTTATGTATTGGCAAGTTTTCTAGAGCCTCCAGTTGTCTCTCAACTTGAGAAACCTACGGAAGGATGTCTGAGTCATGGAGTATAAGAAAGTTTCCTCCCTGAAACTAAGCTTTCTAGTCCTTTCAACAAGTTCTCTATTCTCTGCTGGACCAGGTGTTTCTCCTCCCTTGCCAGAACAGAGGTACCTGGACAGATGCCCACAGATGGCCATCTCCTCCTTATTAATTGATGGGATTAGCAGGCAGTCAAAGAGAGATTTTATGCACCCATGTCTTGAAAATGTCACTGGGTACTCAGGTGCCCACTGCTAACACTTCCAGGAAGTGGGGGTGCACTGCTGCAAAGGGGCTCCTACCCTTGATCAAGGTTGCCGGGAGAAATACCAATAATCTCAGATATGCAGATGACACCACCCTTATGGCAGAAGGTGAAGAAGAACTAAAGAGCCTCTTGATGAAAGTGAAAGAGGGGAGTGAAAAGATTGGCTTAAAGCTCAACATTCAGAAAACTAAGATCATGGAATCGGGTCCCATCACTTCATGGCAAATAGATAGGGAAACAGTGGAAACAGTGTCAGACTTTATTTTTCTGGGCTCCAAAATCACGTCAGATGGTGATTGTAGCCATGAAATTAAAAGATGCTTACTCCTTGGAAGGAAAGTTATGACCAACCTAGATAGCATATTAAAAAGCAGAGACATTACTTTGTCAACAGAAGTCTGTCTAGTCTAGGCTATGGTTTTTCCAGTAGTCATGTCGGTATGTGAGAGTTGGACTATAAAGAAATCTGAGCACTGAAGAATTGATGCTGTGGTGTTGGGGAAGACTCTTGAGAGTCCCTTGGACTGCAAGGAGATCCAACCAGCCCATCCTAAAGGAGATCAGTCCTGGGTGTTCATTGGAAGGACTGATGTTGAAGCTGAAACTCCAATACTTAGGACACCTGATGCGAAGAACTGACTTGTTGGAAAAGACTCTGATGCTGGGAAAGATTGAAGGCAGGAGAAGGGGACGATGGAGGATGAGATGGTTGGATGGCATCACCAACTCAATGGACATGGGTTTGGGTGGACTCCGGGAGTTGGTGATGGACAGGGGGACCTGGCGTGCTACGGTTCATGGGGTCACAAAGAGTGGGACATGACTGAGCGACTGAACTGAACTGCACCCTTAGTCACTGCCTCCAGTTGAGCTTGTGTGAAATCAGACACCAAGACATCATGCATCATTCAGTGCGTGTTTTGAGCAAGTTAATGCAATCATAAGACAAAAATAACTGTCATCTGAATTGCTAGAATGGTTGTGAGGAATCACTAATTAAATAGATTGTAAAGCATTTTTTTTTTTTGCAAAAGCCCCATCAGAGAAATGGAGGCTTAGAGGCTGGCATCAGGTCAGCATGAAATCTCCTTCTCAGGAAAACAGACTCCATCTTGCAATTCATGAAGCTATGAAATTTCTAATTTGAGGGTTTGTGAAAAGATGCACAATCTGTTACTTCATACAGTCCATGACTGGATACGGTTTGGCCCATCTGCTCGTTGGAGAATCACTTGGGTATGTCTTCTCTTTAGTATTTTAATTTCAGGTCTAGGTGTTTGGAAAAGGGAGTTACTAAAATTAATTGTATCAAGATGAGATATGTAAACTTATAAAGTGAAGCCACATATTTAGCAATGCTGAACAATAGATCTGTCCAGTTATCTCTGCAGAAAGTTCTGATGGGTGCAGATATTTATTTTCTTCTATGCATTAACCACCTTGCTATTAAGAGAGGAAACATTTTTAAAAGTATTTTGTACTTAGCTCAGAATTTGGTCAAGAGAATTTTAACAGTGGTGGTGAGCATTTCAAGGTGAGAGGGCATTTCAGTTATTTAATTAACAAATGGTTTCTGTTTGCCTCCTTGATGTCAGATCTTGAATGCAGGGTTAGGAAAAACAAAGATCGTCTTTGCTTTTCTGGAACTCTCAGTCTCCTGGGAGGCTCAAAATAAATAATCATGCTAATGCATATGTGATTTCAATCCTGGAAGTGCTATGGGTGGCCGTGCCATATGTCACCATGAGGAATGACCTGGCCTGGGAATCAGGAGAGTAGGATACCACTTTTGTCTTGAGATCTGAAGGGTCAACAGGATTTTAGATGGTCCAGAGGAGGTGGATGAACAGTAGGTGTGAAAAGCTGTACCTGAAAGGTGAAAACACCTTTAAAGCCCTTGTTGTAAGGCTGGGTTAGGGTCAGGGGACAGAAAGCCCTGTCACCTGTCCCCAGAGGGTGGAGAGAATGGGCAGGTGGGCAAAGAGGATGCCTGGAGTTTAAGAGGAGCTGAAGGCATAGGGCTTGCACTGAGGTTATGCTGAAGGCAAAGGGAAACCAATGAAGCATTTGAATAAGAACACTTTGGTTGCAGAGTAAACAAGGTGAGAAGAGGAACTGGGAGCCCAAGCAGCTGCATCTGTCCAGGTGAGAGTTATTTTATAAGACACATTACACACCCATAGTGGTGAGGAGATAGACAGTGAAGGCAAGAGACATACAGACGTGTGTATGTGCATGCATGTGTATGAAAGAGAGAGAGAGAGAGAAGTGAGTTAAAAGCTCGAGGGGCTTGGGTTTTAAAGTCAAAGCTAGAGATACCATTCTGAGACAATTATAACTTTTAAACTGCATCGTCCTTCTTTGATATCAGGGTGGATTATAGAGCAACCCACAAAGAGAATTACAATGACGAGCTTCAGCTACAATGTTTATATATTTTTTCTACCACTTTTCATACAAGAACAGCAAAACCAAAACCCGAAATTTAGCTCTGCCATATTCCAACCGTGTGACTTTGAGCAGTTTATTAATGCTTTGAGCCTTAGTTTCTTCATTTCTGTTAACTAGTGCTAACAATGTTCCATGAGAGTTGAACAACCAGTCAAAGCACATAACACGTGTGTCTCTGTGTGTCTGTATGTGTTTCTGTGTTTGAATGTGTATATGTGGAGGATAGTGGAGGACAGAGAAGACTGGCGAGCTACAGTTTATGCGATGGCAAAGAGTCAGAGACAGCTCAGTGACTGAACAACAATAACGTGTGCGGGTGACTGTGAGTGTCTGTGTGTATCTGTGTATGTGTGTGCATAAACTGGCTTCCCCTTCTCCTGGGCATTGCACAGCAGGCATTCCCCACTGCCAGTGTGAACCCCTCCCTCTTTCTTGGTGATATGGTCCAGGTCTACACCTTCTCTTCTTGCCTTCAGGCAACGGCTCCCCAATTTAACTCCAAGGAGAACTGCTTCGGGAGTGAAAGTTTGAACTCAGACCTGCTTTTTCAAATGTCTATGAGCACCTTTCTTTCAATGCGTAACTAATACTTTAAACTCAAGTAGGTCTATATAGAGATTCTATAGGAAAAACACCGACTTTGGAGGAGGCCCTGGTGGCTTTGGGCAAGGACTCATGTCTCTTGGGCCCTGTTTTCTTTAGCCCTCAGGACCCAGGGAACTCAGGGTTAGAATCAGGGTCAACCCTTGCCTGGTTTGCAGATAAAGTCTGATTGGAACACAGCCACGTTCATTCATTTACTTCGTGCGGAATGGTTGCCATAGAGACTGCAAATAGTTGCCAGTGGACGGTAAACCCTCAAACATTTACTATCCGGCCCTCCACTGACAAAGTTTGCCAACTGCTGAATTAGATCCTTGGTCCCAATCTTCCCTTTCTTCCTCTTCCTCTTTTGTGTTTTCTTTCTTCCTCTCCTCCCCAATTCCTTCCCTCTTCTATTTCTTTCTCTCTTTCTTCACATCTGACTCTTTCTATCAACAATATAATATATTTTAATAAAAGCCTTATACAAGACAAAAAATGAGACTCATCTATTTCAAAAGTGTGGATGTGGGGATGGTTTTCAGTTCCGTCAACTTGAAAATCACTGGACTGAATCATGGCTTCCCTGGTAGCTCAGCTGGGAAAGAATCTGCTGGCAATGTAGGAAACTCAGGTTCAATTCCTGGGTTGGGAAGATCCCCTGGAGAAGGGATAGGTTCCCCACTCCAGTGTTCTTGGGTTTCTCCGGTGGCTCAGATGGTGAAGAATCCTCCTGCAATGCCGGAGACCTGGGTTCGGGAGACTTGGTTCTGATCACCTGGGTTTGATCCCTGGGTTGGGAAGATCCCCTGGAGAAGGGCATGGCAACCTACTCCAAGTTCTTGCCTGGAGAATCTCCATGGACAGAGGAGCCTGGTGGTCTATTCTATAATTTAAATCTTGACTCTTGAGAACTCCTTATAGACTTTTTAGTCAAGTGAAACAGTGTGACTTGCCATCTTCCCCCATTCCTTCCCCTCTCCCCTACTGGCAAAACCCCTTCCTTTATTTGTTTTCATCTTCTGTTCCCCACCTGTTTCTTGTCACCCCTGTAAGTCAGTCTGAGATCCCCATTCCCTGCTGCCATCTAGCTTCCTAGGAACCCTACCCAGGGCATGCACTTGACCTTTGCCCCTTATAGCAGCATCTGCAGTTCCATGCTTTTCTGGATCTCATCTCCAAGGGAGAAATTTCAGGTCCTCTCCTCAGTATCTGCTTCCTACTGAGTGACAGCTGGATAATCAGATACATTAAGGCTGTTAATTTTATAAAGACTGTTAATTTTTACTAATGGCTTAATGAATTTATTCCTCCCAGGTAACACATTTGTATTCTAATCAGGGCTTTCCGGAGATGGTGCACTAGTTAACCCAGAGGAAGGACTTCATTGGAAGGAATGCAGGCCATATTCAGAGAGTTTAAGAGGCATCTAGAGTAAGAAAAACTTCTGGATGCTGCTCACACATCACTCTGTAAAATTGGCAATCCATTCCTCTTGTACTTGCCACTTCACTCATGCCACTTCGTTCAGATGAGTATGCAGCTTCATATATTATGCTGTGTCTCTTCTACTTATAAGCCATGTGACCTTGAGCATGTGACACAACATTTCTGTGGCTCGGACTCTATCTGTCCATTGTAGTGATAGTAGGAAATCAGCTTAGTTTTCTGCATATAAAGGTCTCAGTAAATGTTCCTTATTTTTCCATCAAAGAGCAATGCAGACCTCTTACGTTTTGGATAAGAAATTTTCATCTTGGTCTCATGCAGAACAAGTTCACTGATTTAGAAGATAAAACTTTTGGGGGGGCTTTCTTGGTGGTCCAGTGGTTAAGACGTCACCTTCCAGTGCAAGGGGTGTGGGTTTGACCCCTGGTAGGGGAGCTAAGATCCCACATATCCAGCAGAAAACAAAAAAAAATCAAGACATAAAACAAGCAATTTTGTAACAGATTCAATGAAGACTTTAAAATGGTTCACATAAAAAAAAATTCTTAAAAAACAAACATTTTGTCTTTTTCTCTTCTCTGTTTCATTCTTCAAAGGAACAATCATTGAAACCAGAGAAGTCAAAGACACAAGAGACATTAGAAAATAAGAACTTGCTTCATTTACACCCCAAACGCAAGGAGAGCCTAGCTGGTTTACTTAGGGTCATCAGAGGTCTAGTTAGCGGCAGATGTAGAGCTGGAAAGCAAGCCTCCAAATTCCCAGTCTCTGCAAGTCAGAAAGCAAATAGCACATTTCCTCCCCTGAAACTTCTACCCTATACCAAAGAAAACGCTGAATCAAAATTCCACCTTTGGAACAACACATGTAAAGAAATGCTCGAGAAACCTCCAGGACCGGTAACGTGGCATATGTCATCCCATTTGGGTCAGGGAAATGGTCAAGCTCTCAAATCCACTTAACAAAGCCAGAAAGTAAGTCATTGTACCTTGCCCATCATTTATCATCTGTTTCTCAAGTCTACTTCTGTAACTAGCAATGAAACCTGCCTTCATCACATTTATTATGGGATGAAAACTGAGCTTCTGTGTATTGATGGCACAGATCTGGGGAGTTACCCTGCCCACTTGAACTTTAAATAGACCTCTTACCATTTATGCTGTATTCATTCCACCATGCAAAGAGCTCTCTCCTCATTGCTGGAGAGCCTAACAAGAAAGTGGCCAGCTGCTTCAAGTAGTCCAAGTCTTGAGGGTAATAACAACCTAGCCGGCTGCGGGTCTCTCCTCCCACCCCTTTCCAATCCCCATGCAACTGTTTGAGTCTCTCCTTGCACCAGCTGCCCCACCCTCCCTTTCAAAAATTACTTTCAGTAATTACTCCAGCTCAAGGATGCTGTCCAATCTAAAAGAGCTAATGAGAACCAGTCCTTCAATCTAAACTGTAATCAGCTTATAACAAGCTCCCTTTTCCTGTGCTTCATTACTGTGACACAATCTATTTTTCATACCTCAAAATGATAAGGCAGAGTTGGGGGAAAAGAATCTCTATCACCAGGCTTGCATGAAAGGGAGATGGGCTTAAGCATGCAGAATTGATTTATTTGCATTCTTCTATTGCTTTGGTGGCTGCATCTTTGAAAGAAGTTAATATTGTATTTTTGATTTGGCCCTAAGAACAGCAGGGCCTGACAATCAAGCATGCTTATTACAGCCAGGAAGGGGAAAAAAAAAAAATAGCCCAGTGGAGCTCAAGTGCATCATGATTTATTTGGACATGTGCAGAGTTGGAGCAGAAAAGCATTTTAAATTCTGTTGGGGCATCTGCCAATGCTGTCTTTATCAGAGTGTTTGTTCTCCCTGAAATATGGATGATTGTTACCTGTAAACCTATTAGCTACTTACCTGCCTTATTTTTCATGTGTAAACTCTTCATTGTTCATTTCCAAAGAAAGAACATGGAGGGCAACAACCACAGGGGTACTCACTAGGAGTTTGGGAAATCTGCTTGCCTAATATTGTAGAGTCTGTTGATAAACACCCAGGCTATTTTAATCTCCTTTCCAAGTTTATCCTCCTGAGTTCATTTCCAAACTGTCATGTTTTGCCTGGTGTGATTAAAGCCGGGCCGACTAAGCGGCCGCATTCTCCTGGCATGATTTCCTAGGCACGGAGGCTGTGGCAGAGCATGCCTATTAATCCCACCCTAATGATTAAAGAGGCTGATGGGCTGCAACATCTGATGGGTTAATACCGGTAGCCGAGTCCTTGGGTTTAATCCAACTCAGGCATCACTTTGAATGAGACAGTTTGATGAGCTTCAGTAAGGCTGGGGCTGCTGTCATTGTCCATTTTAGTCTCCAAATACCAGGAAAAGATAAAAGCCAGTCACAAAGAGCTAGACAGCTCCTAGGAGTTTGAATGTCAATAGCATAAAGATATCAAATGCAGATTGGAGTATTTTTGTTAAATAACTGTTAACAGGCAGAGAAACCACACAAAGAACCCCGGTGCACTATTCTACTAACCTCCCTGCCAAGAACAGAAAAAAAAAAAAAAAAATAGAACTCATTAGCTAGATTTTAAAAGTTGTTTTTCACTGCTTTATCTAAAAATGTGTAAAACATGAGGTTAAATTGGAAAATCTTTTACCCCATCCCTTCATTGGTAGAAAATAAATGCACACAACTCATTTAAAGTGAGAGGCTCAACAATTTACTCATTAGACACAATAACCAGTAAGCTGGTATCTCCACTCAAGTGGAATCTTGATCAGACAATCAGGGAAGGTGGGTCTCGGCTGCCTCTCCATCTTCAAGAGCGCTGGGATCCAACTTGCTTTTAAAATTGCAAGGCTGTCAGAGGACCCAGATAGAACATCTGCACTTCAGGCAAGTCCATAAATTAACTTCTAGTAGTTATGGCATTCTGAAAGAATGGAGCTTTCATTGGAATTCATGGTTCGTCTGTTTCAGGAATGTTATGTAACCATGCCTGTTATGCAGGGAGAATGTTCTAACTCTCATGTTTGCAGAAAGGAATTTTTCTTGCCAAAGCAAGACTTTAGTTTATCACCCTCTCCTCCTTCTGCTTCCCTCCCTTCCTCCCTCCCTGACTCTTTCTTTTTGAAGGTGACCATCTGAAAACATGTAAAGGGGAATGCCTTTAAATTTGATGCCAGGGGACAGAATTCATAGCCTCCTCCAGACTTTTCAATCTGGATTTTCTTGTATGAGTGTTAGATTTGAAGGAATTTGAGCTGGCTAGCAGAATATATGACTTTATACATCACTGTACTATTTTCTTAACGGGTGTTGATTTCCAATATACTTAGCCTCTCGCATGTTTTATCCACCTGCCCATAATCATCACAATTGTGAATTGTGTTGCAAGTAAAAACCCAGGTTGCTGTCATGCACGTAGGTCTTTGCTAAAGATAAAAGTGAAAGCACCAGATTGTCTCAGGAATAATATAAATTTACAATTCTGTATGGTGACTTTCATCTTAGTCAACATATACACAATATGCAGTAAATCTTTATTTATAACTAAGAACATTTATTGACACCTGTATGCTGAGGAAGAATGCTAGGTATTGAGAATATCAGATGTGTAATGCTCAGTCTGAAAGCTCACAGTCTCATCCTTGGAACCTAAATAAAGACCCTTCTTGATAATGTTAAGAAAAAGGGGAAATAATAATTTAAAAAGCCTTCTCTTAAAGGCATACCTAAAAATAATATTCAGATTATAGTTTGGGGAGATACATTTCTATTGGTGATATAATGAAGCTAGTCAGTGTATCCATGAGTATTTAAAGATGTTTGCTTTGTTTATGACCAGTTTAGGACTACAATTTAAGGTTTCCCAAAATAAACAAGGGAATATGTAAATGATTTTAAACACACACTAGTTTCAACGCAATTTCTTAGGATGTAAAGACGCATGAAGTATCCTTATTGTCAAAGACTTTAAAACCTAGTAGAAGACATAGAAGCACTGAAATCAAAGTTTAAAAATATCCATATATTGTATTTATAAATATAGTTTAAATTGCTACTGCTACTGCTAAGTCACTTCAGTCGTGTCCAACTTTGTGCGACCCCATCCCTGGGATTCTCCAGGCAAGACCACTGGAGTGGGTGGCCATTTCCTTCTCCAATGCGTGAAAGTGAAAAGTGAAAGTGAAGTCGCTCAGCCATGTCTGACTCTCCGCGACCCCATGGACTGCAGCCTACCAGGCTCCTCCGTCCATGGGATTTTCCAGGCAAGAGTACTGGAGTGGGGGTGGCATTGCCTTCTCCATTTAAATTAAGCTAGTACATTTTTCAACAGCTAATGCATTTTTAAGTGAAAAAAGTTCAAAAGCATACCTGGAAACTTATATTGATTAGAAATATTTTGAGTAAACTGTTTATGACTTGTGGCAAAAAATGAATTCTGTGGTGATTTTACATTGAGGGCCACATGGAATGTGGGGAAGACAATCAAGATAAAATGGCTGGAGATCCATGTGCCTGGATTTTAGAGCTAATGTTTCTTGTGTGTTTCATTTTGTTTTCCTTTCTCCCATCTTTCCTACCACTTCTCCCTACCTCCCTCAAGAAGGGTGTATCATGGAACTCATTGGTGACTTTTTCTCTTTAAAATTTCACTTTTATAGAAGAAGAATATTCAAAAAAATACATTTTGTTGTAGAAAACAGTCTAATTTCTTAAAAGAGACTTTCATAATATACAGTTTTATCATGGTAACTTTATCATTAAGAACACTTCATGATGTAACCTTATTATTGTTAATAAAAAGGTGAAATATCACCTTATGTTTTCACTCAGTGTTTTTAATATACAACAATCTTGGGTTAATCTTTCAGAAAGGGTCTTAATGACAATGGAATATTATGAAAATATATAAATATTATAATATAAATAGGTTCTAGTTAGCAAGATTCCATCCTCTTGATGGAATATAAAAATAATCCTTTGTAGATTTATTAACCTGATATCCAAGTGTTGGTTATGGATTTTCTTCTGAGAGTTCATTTGATCAGTTTGCAAAAATAGGTTTTTAGTTTTGCCTTGAACTGAAAAATGAGCTTCCTAGGTGGCCCTGGTGGTAAAGAACCTGCCTGCTAAGAGACACAGGTTGGATCCCTAGGTTGCGAAGGTCCCTTAGAGTGGAAAATGGCAACCCACCCCATTATCCTTGCCTGGAGAATCCCACCGACAGAGTCTGGCAGGCTATGGTCCACAGAGTCACAAAAAATTGGACACGACTGAAGCGATAGCATGAAAATGAAAACTGGTGACTTTGAAAAGGCAGAGAGAAATGAAATTAATAAAATGTTATTCATTGCTAAGATTTCTAATCTGGGCAATAAATTCAATAAACACAATAAATAAATTCAAACAATAAATTCAACAAGGGCAATGCACCATTGTTTTAGGCCTGGGCATGGGCACCAGTGCGTCTCATGTTTTCCATTTTCCATTTACATCTCATGTTCTACCTGGTACTGTGGGGGTCAGAGGGCACCCCAAATATGAGTGACAGGAGATGGTGAAAGAGGTATAGGCATGCAGGAAGAGGAAGTGGGAATATCCCACATACCTTGAATAGTTTTAGAATTCTGCTTTAGGGCAATCAAGCCAGAGGTCCACATGGATAACTATACTATAAGTAACACTAGCTCTTGGTGTTAATATATTTCTCAGTTTTGTTCAATAGATCTCCAGAAAGACATCATAGAACTGGTGGCTGTGAGCTGAGAAATCAAAGAGCAAAATTTGAAAACTAGGAGACAGAATAAGAACATTCAAGAAAGAATCCACGGTGTATAAAGAAGAAATGCTTCTGAGGAGTATTTGATTAACAAGTTGCAGACATCACCTAGTTCAGTCCAGCTCAGTTCAGTTCAGTCGCTCAGTTGTGTCTGACTCTTTGTGATCCCATGGACTGCAGCACGCCAGGTTTCACTGTCCTTTACCAACTCCCGGAGTTTACCCAAACCTATGTTCATTGAGTCAGTGATGCCATCCAACCAACTCATCCTCTATCAGACCCTTCTCCTCCCACCTTCAATCTTTCCCAGCATCAGGGTCTTTTCAAACAAGTCAGCTCTTCTCATCAGGTGGCCAAAGTATTGGAGTTTCAGCTTCAACATCAGTCCTTCCAATGAACACCCAGGGTGGATCTCCTTTAGGATGGACTGGTTGGATCTCCTTGCAGTCCAAGGGGATCCCGAGTGTCTCCTCCAACACCACAGTTCAAAAGCATCAATTCTTCAGTGCTCAGCTTTCTTTATAGTCCAACTCTCACATCCACACATGACCACTGGAAAAACCATAGCCTTGACTAGACGGACCTTTGTTGGTAAAGTAATGTCTCTGCTTTCTAATATGCTGTCTAGGTTGGTCATAACTTTCCTTCCAAGGAGCAATCATCTTTTAATTTCATGGCTGCAATTACCATCTGCAGTGATTTTGGATCTCCAAAAACAAGTCTGACACTGTTTCCACTGTTTCCCCATCTATTTGCTATGAAGTGATGGAACCAGATACCATGATCTTAGTTTTCTGAAAGTTGAGTTTTCAGCCAACTTTTTCACTCTCTTCTTTCACTTTCTTCAAGAGGCTCTTTAGTTCTTCTTCACTTTCTGCCATAAGGGTCGTGTCATCTGCATATCTGAGGTTGTTGATATTTCTCCTGGCAATCTTGATTCTAGCTTGTGCTTCCTCCAGCCCAGTGTTTCACATGATGTACTCTGCATATAAGCTAAATAAGCAGAGTGACAATATACAGTCTTGACGTACTCCTTTTCCTATTTGAAACCAGTTTGTTGTTCCATGTCCAGTTCTAACTGTTGCTTCCTGACATGCATACAGGTTTCTCAAGAGGCAGGTCAGGTGGTCTGGTATTCCCATCTCTTTCAGAATTTTCCACAGTTGTGATCCACACAGTCAAAGGCTTTGGCATAGTCAATAAAGCAGAAATAGATGTTTTTCTGGAATTCTCTTGCTTTTTCAATGATTCATTGGATGTTGGCAATTTGATCTCTTGTTCCTCTGCCTTTTCTAAAACCAGCTTGAACATCTGGAAATTCACGGTTCACGTATTGCTGAAGCCTGGCTCGGAGAATTTTGAGCACTGCTTTACTAGTATGTGAGATGAGTGCAATTGTGCGGTAGTATGAGCACTCTTTGACATTGCCTTTCTTTGGGATTGGAATGAAAACTGATCTTTTCCAGTCCTGTGGCCACTGCTGAGTTTTCCAAATTTGCTGGTATATTGAGTGCAACACTTTCACAGCATCATCTTTTTGGATTTGAAATAGCTCAGCTGGAATTCTATCACCTCCACTAGGTTTGTTTGCAGTGATGCTTCTTAAGGCCCACTTGACTTCACATTCCAGGATGTCTGGCTCTGAGTGATCACACATTCTGATCATCTGGGTTGTGAAGATCTTTTTTGTACAGTTCATCTGTGTATTCTTGCCACCTCTTCTTAATATCTTCTGCTTCTGTTAGGTCCATACCATTTGTGTCCTTTATTGAGCCCATCTTTGTATGAAATGTTCCCTTGATGTATCTAATTTTCTTGAGATCTCTAGTCTTTCCCATTCTATTGTTTTCCTCTATTTCTTTGTGCTGATCACTGAGGAAGGCTTTCTTATCTCTCCTTGCTATTCTTTGGAACTCTGCATTCTTTGACCAGTGTGGCAAGAAAGCTCTTTTATTTAGGAAAAACTTTAGTAAAAAGGAGTGTTTTACAGTAATTACAGGATTTATCCATATTTAATTTCCACTTTGGGATTCAATTAGTACAGACAATATCATTGCTGAATATGATATACAAGGAACAATAGTTGGTTATTATACTATAGACTGGAGGTTATCAGTGCAAATAACAAAATCATAAAGGTTTGTTGAGTTTGCTGTAATAAGTCAGTTGGGGAAAAATATGCTAAAACAATACACATGCAATCACTGACTGTTAACTTAAAATAATAAAAAGAGAAAAATCCTCATGAGTCAGACAGAAACGTCACAGTCTTGCAGATTTTCTCTTTTTAGACCAAAGTAAATCCATCTCTAAGAGGACATTCTCTGTTGAGTCACACTGATAAAACATGCTGAACAGAGACAGGAAGATGACACTGGAACAGTTTCTGCCTCCTGGAGATGGCATGGTGAAGGAAAGAAGATCATGTTTTTCAATGGCTAATTCCGTTTTCTAGTTAAAATAAACTTGGAAAATTATCTTTTACAAGAGAAGTGTGTTTTCTTGTCATGAAAAGGCTTTTAACCACTTTTCACTAGTAAAAATTGAAATGTTTTTAAGCATGGTTTTGGTTTGGAGTAATTTTGCCTTCACAATTATTCATGGTGAAACGTGTAACTATCTGGTAATTAACACGTGCATGCATGCTAAGTCTCTTCAGTTGTGTCTGACTCTTTGGGACCCCATGGCTTGTAGCCCTCCAGGCTCCTCTGTCCAAGGGATTCTCCAGGCAAGAATATTGGAGTGGGTTGCTGTGCCCTTCTCCAGGGAATCTTCCCCACTCAGGGAATGAAACTGTATCCCTTTACATCTCCTGTGTTGGTAGTCCAGTTCTTTACCATCAGCACCATCTGGGAAGCCTAATGATAAACGCATGTTTATTGAAATGCTTTCTACAAGCAATGTTTATAGAAATGCTTTCTATAACTGCTTTGGGTGTTATGAGAATTACAATAATTTATTTTACTTTGAAAATAACTCTTCCAGCCTTCTAGTGCTGCTGGATCTTCTTTGCTTTAGGAAAGTGAGGAGTTCATGCACACACTATCATGAAGCAAGCTGATGTAACAGTGCTCTGAGGTCAGGAAGTCAGGTTTCCTTGGTTCTGGCTCCAGGGATCTGAAGAGTGCTTCCTTCAGTTCAGTTTAGTCACTCAGTAGTGTCCAACCCTTTGTGACCCCATGGACTGCAGCACACCAAGCCTCCCTGTCCATCACCAACTCCCAGAGTTTACTCAAACCCATGTCCACTGAGTTGGTGATGCCATCCAACCATCTCATCCTCTATTGTCCCCTTCTCCTCCCGCCTTCAATCTTTCCCAGCATCGGGGTCTTTTCAAATGAGTCAGCCCTTCGCATCAGATGGCCAAAGTATTGGAGTTTCAGCTTCAACATCAGTCCTTCCAACATCAGTCCTTCCAATGAATATTCAGGACTGATTTCCTTTAGGATGGATTGGTTGGATCTCCTGGCTGTCCAAGGGACTCTCAACAGTCTTCTCCAATGCCATAGTTCAAAAGCATCAATTTTTCGGTGCTCAAGTGCTTCCTTGGAGGAGGTCTATTTATTTGTTGAGGATGTTATGTTCAAAGTGGTTTATTTACCTTAGCCTTGACTTTGTGGGGAGCAAAAGTTTGCCCCCAAATTTCCAAAATTTCACTACTTTTTATTTCCTGGGTAGACTGGAGTGGTTGCTTATTCTAACAATACATACTCAAAATATCTCGATTTTGAAGCAAGTACTTGTCAGGCAGACCTATACTTTGCAACTGAAGAAAGGCACACAGACATGGCAAATTTAGCACTCCTGCTCTAAAAGCACAATGAATTCCTCTCATCTCTCCTTTTCTCTTTTTCTTCATCTAAACTTCCATGTCTTTTATTTCATTTCTCACCTGCCCCCCTACCATTTTCAGGATGCTTTGGAGAGTACCCACCCATTCACTAAGTTTAAATTGTGTTTGCTATATATATATCTTTTAAAAGGAATTGTTTGTGGATCAGCTTTCTATCACATAAAAAGTACAGATTCCATTTTAGCTGGATCTTCCTGGACTCTTAAACTTAGCCCTGAAATCCTTCCTGGGAGACAGTATTGAATAGTGACTATAAATGTAGACTCTTGTGACTCCAGCTTTGTGATCACCTTTGTGCCACTTATGACCTCAGTTTTTGACCTCAGAGAGCCTAACAGCTTCAAACCTTAGCTGCCTTGTTTCCATTTCACGAAATGAAAACGTGACAGAAGTGAAATGAGATAATCCACTTAAAATCCTTAATGTAGTTTCTTGGGGCTTCTAAGGTGGCTCAGATGGTAAGGGATCTACCTTCAATGTAGGAAACTCGGGTTCGATCCCTGGGTTGGGAAGATCCCCTGGAGAATTGAATGGCTACCCACTTCAGTATTCTTGCCTGGAGAATTCCGTGGACAGAGGAGCCTGGTGGGCTGCAGTCCCTGGGGTCATGAAGAGTTGGACATGTCTGAGCGACTAACACTTTCACTGATAGTAATTCTTCAGTAGAGTTGAATATTCTATATCAGCACCATCATCATCTTTGTCAAGGCACCACGTGGTGGAGTGTATCTTTTCGGAACATCAATTGTGCTTGAGAATTTAAGGAAAAGAATTAAATGATTTTACTCATAAATAATTGAAAGTATCATTTGTACATTGAAACAAATGCAGCCCTATTGCAGAATAGAACACAAGTCATATGGATTTCTCAAAGTAAAATAAGACTTAACATAATTTTGTACTTGTAGCAGAAAGCCTCTGATGGAGTCTATTCACTTTCCTCTGACACTTGGGGTATTCTACTCTAGGGGAGATTTTGAGAGGTGCTGCTACTGGTTAACACAATGGGATAAAAAAAAGGGCCACAATACACATACAGTGGCATGCATGGTAGATTTGTAATGTATCAACTTAGCTAAGCTTGTGTTGCATTTCCAACAAACTTCTTTTCTTGAATAGTTCTGATTTAGCAAGGACTATCAGAGACAGTTTTGGGGAGATGTAGATGGTGCATATGGAGTGATCATATTCCTTTTTACTGGCGAGGTTTGTGGTAATCATGAGGCATCATTGCCATCTGCACCTGTTGTCATTTACCTGATGGTTCACCTGCTTGGCATTGGGCAACAGCTGGACCCTCAGCGTCTCCTTCTGGATCTTCTGTTTCTCCTGCTCCAGGTTCAAGATGAGAGGCAACAGCCTCTATAGCAGGTACAACTGGATGCATAATTTCTGAGGCCTGAATGTACAATGAAAATGTGGAGCCTCTGGCCAAACATTATTAAGAATTTCAAGATGGCAACAGCAGAGCATTAAACCTTCTGTGAATAACCATAGGAATGAGGTCTCTATACCACAAAGCCATCCATTCTTTCACAGTGTTATTTCAATGACATCAGTGGGGTTTCTCTATTTTCTCTAATTCTTTCATTGAGGTTTATTTATTTATTTGTTTATTAGTAGTGGGAATAATATTTGAATATTTTGAGACAATCCAAGACTTAACAATGAGAAAACTGCTGAAGATGACAAGATGCCAGGTCTTCCTTCAAGAACAAGGGGAGATCTGAAGAGGCAGAGAGTGTCCTTTGGACAGACATAAATGCCACTGAAAGAATAGGGGTGGGGCTCTAGGGCAGATGTCAGCGCACTTTTCCTGTGAGGGGTCAGAGAACACATATTTTAGGCCTTGTGGGTCATATGTTCTCTATTGCAACTACTCAACTCTGGTATTGTACCATGAAAACAGCCATCCACAATGCATAAATGAAAGAAAGTGGATCCATTCCAATAGAACATTATTTATTGACACCGAATGTTGAAATTCATATCATTTTCATGTGCCAAGAAATATTTATTGATTTTTTTCCCAGCCATTTAAAAATGTAAAAACCATTCTTAGCTTTCAGGCTGAACAAAAACAGGCAGCAGATTGGAGCTTGCCAGTCTCTTTTCGAGAAGCAAACATTCCTGATTGTATTTGTCTAAACTTGACTTGGCCACTCGACCAGAGCTTATGGTAGGTCACTAGGCACTGGGATCACTGGAGAGCTATCACAATGCAAAATCCTGAGCCTCAGAAATCAGTATATTGAACAAGTACTCCAGATCAACCCTATGTAAAATAACTTTAAAAAACTATATATGTAGAATTTAAGTAGCCTTTTATCTGATTCCCCCTCTTTGCTTATGAGGAAAGAAAATCTGAACACCAGACAATTCTAAAGGTTGAGACAAAACTATACATATAAATATATTTGGACACATATCTACACATTCATGTTTGGATAATATCCATCTAGGTACACACATGGGTGTGCCTAATGACATATGTATGACAGTCCATATTTCTATCTATGAACATGTATGATTATGGATGCACTGGTATATGATCATGCAATACAACATGTACAAAATCTTGTTTTGCAGCTATTTAAGATAGTGATGAAAACCCAAATGTTCATTTGAGAAAAATAACTGGTTCCATACCATGTACATGCTTTGATTTAGGACAGAGTAGAAATGATCATATAACACTATCACCTCTGCTGAAGTTGGAGGTAGGGGAGGCAAATGTTCGTTCCAGGCTTCAGGCTTCATTAATATGTGTTGATGAGGTCCTTCATCACATCAAAGAAGTACCCTATTTTAGAAACAGTTGCTTTGAATAAAAGGTTTAAACATGGGTACAAAGTAAAGTTTCTTAAAGTATCTAAATGAGTACCCACATTCAACTATTATTACAAATATTACTCACTCATAGATTTTATAGTGATCTGATTAATTTGAAATTATTTTCAGATGAAGGACAAGACCATTTAATCTCCTTAAAGTGCTGTTCTTTGATTTTAGCCTACTTTCTTTCTTCCTTTAATTTGTATAGTTTTGCTTTAAACTTGACTTTTCCTTTCCCATTTAGAGAGATGTTCTCAAACATAAGACTAATTCCTGCTGGTAATGTTGCTCATTAGGAACATTTCCAGCAAGAGAGGTGAATGGTGCAGCAAATATCTCTTCATTTCCAGCATGGCAAATAATCTGTCAAGACAACACCCTAGCCAATTGTTTAATTGTGTATCAGGTTTAGGTGACAGAACTTGGACATGACATGACAAAGGGCTTAGGAAGGGCTATCCATCTTCCTTCCCTTTAGAACAGCCGAGTCTTCAATAAAGACATCTGTTAAATCTTCATTTCCTAAGGCATATAGAACCAGCCTTCTTACCTTTCAATTAGTAATGGAGGAACTTCAAAAAGGTAAGGTTTCATTTTGATTTTTGCTATTGCTGGCAGGTTTCAGATACTTGGAGAGTTTAATGGATTCCATCCCCTCCTCTTCCCTGTTTTTTTATTTTCATACTCTCAGGATGGTTCCTATTAGAAGTTCATTGGCTTCTTTTTCTTCTTTGCATGCAATTAATTATTTTTGAGATATTGGCTAGGAGAGAAAGAAAAGAAAAATCTTTCTGAAAAGATTATTTTTCTTCTTTTTTAAAAAAATAATAACCACCTTTTAGAGCTGCTGAATTCATCTGAACTACATTCACCCATGATCACTTGCAAATAAATTCTTCTTGAACTTAGTTTCCTAAAATTTTCATAAAGTTTAGACTGTGCCCAAGATTTAGAAAGGGTCTTTCTGTATTAATCCTATTTCTATTTCAAGGTTTAGTCTATTTTTGGATCCTCTTCTTTTTAACAGTTCCTGAACTAGTTTGTATCAAACTAGAGGTTAAGATTTCCAAATTATTCTTAATATATGTATATCTGGAAACCTGACCCATGGTACTAGATACAGATACTTGCTGTAAGTAATGTGTTGGAATCTCCCCTCCTAAATGTATTTGTTCTCCTATTTCTACTTTGTGCAAAAGGAGACTAAGCCTTATTTTTACTTTAACCTCAACCTGACCCTAGTGATTGCTATACACGAAATCACTCACCCATTCATCCATCCATTTAATGTGTTTTACTAGGTACCCACTCTTTGCCTTACACTTGGCTATTTACCGGAAAAATAATGGTGGGATTAAAACTCAGACATAGTCTCTTTCTCAGAGAACTTGGAGTCTAGTGAGGAGTAAGATACTAATTTTTAAAAATCTCACAATTAAGTGTATATTTTTATTGAAGAAGATGTACATGGAAACTTTTGATAGGACAAGTTTACCTGGTCAGGACAGGCAAGGAAGACTTCCCCAAGGAAATGATGACAGAGCTGAGGGAAAAAGGGTGAAGAAGAGGAAAAGGAAGACAAGGAGGGTAACTGGAGAAAAAAGCAATGGAAGAATGGAAACTAGAAAGGCAATGAACTGCCCTTCCCCCACCTCTAAATCCCACATCAAAATAACAACACTATTTTTATGTTATGTATGACTAGGACTTGCACATGTTCTTTGAATAGTGGTGATGGAAGGATGGGTTTTCCCTGAGATCCACAGAGGGTTTTGAGTCCTAACTAGAAGACAATATAAGATAAAAACACCCGAAGATCTATTATGTTGGAAAAAGTGTGCCTTTTCATAAAACATTTGTAAGTGGGTTTCTATTTCTCCTCCCAGCCTATCAGTCTTTTTTCATGTGGATTATCTACAGGAGACATATTTGATCACTTTTAAAGAGTTAGGTAAAAACATTCCCACATTAAATCTTACATTGTGTCTCTACTCCTATTATTCTGGTCTTGTAAGAATTCAGTTCAGTTCAGGTCAGTTCAGTCACTCAGTCGTGTCCTACTCTTTGCAACCCCATGAACCACAGCATACCAGGCTTCCCTGTCCATCACCAACTCCTGGAGTGCACCCAAACCCATGTCCATCGAGTTGATGATGCCATCCAACCATCTCATCCTCTGTTGTCCCCTTCTCCTCCTGCCCTCAGTCTTTCCCAGCATCAGGGTCTTTTCCAGTGAGTCAGCTCTTCGCATCAGGTGGCCAAAGTATTGGAGCTTCAGTTTCAACAAGGAAGAGTTAGGAAATGGCATATCTAAGATGTGAAGTAGGATATGTACCACATACATGAGTTTATGGTTCAGGACATGAGCTTGAATTAGAGCTTAGCTTAAATCCCAAAGAGCTTCCCTTGTGACTCAGATGGTAAAGAATCTGACTATAATGCCGGAGAACCAGGTTTGATCCCTGGATCAGGAAGATCCCCTGGAGAAGGGTATGGCTACCCACTCTAGTATTCTTGCCTGGAGAATTCCATGGACAGAGGAGCCTGGCAGACTAAAGTTCATGGGATCGTGAAGAGTTGGACATGACTGAGTGACTAACACTTAAAACCCAAGTCGAGCCATTTCTCCCTTAATGCTCTTCCCATAATGTCAGTGTAATGTGTCCTCAATACATATATATATATTTTTAATTTTTAAAGGAAAAAAAGCCTTACCTTCTCCCAGCATCTTTAATTTTAGAAAGACAAAAGACAAGCCTGTCCAGAAATGGAGGCTTTCTTCTCCCTTAATTTTCTCTCTTCCATTTTATTTTATTCCTAAGCTTCTATTTTAGTTCCTTATACAATTTCATCTAGCCAGCCTTTCTTCTCACATGCCCAGGGCTTGTAGGGGATGCGACCATGCTCTCTGCCTGCTGACCCTTCAGCATTTAGCATTTTGCACTGTCGCCTCCCTGCTGAGCTAGGAAGCCTGGACCAGATTGGGAAAGAACACATGTGAGCAGTTGTCCTTTGTTCTTGTCTTGGCTCCTCGCTCTGGCCATGTGTTCGAGGCAGGACTTCCAATTAGGGCGCCTGAAAGAAACGAGCAGATTGGAGGTGCCATGTCCTCCTCCGCCGCCAGCAGGGCTGGGGGTGGCATAATATGCCACCCAGAACTCATCAGGAAAGACTTGCTTCCAAGGAAGGAAAATGTGGCATTTCAGCCCCCAGGTAAATGATGGAAGAACACATGGAAAGTGTGGCGGATCTGGGGCAGGGTGGAGATAAATCAGTGAATCCATATTTTTGTAATAAGATGAATATGTCCCAAACCTGAGTATAATTTTTGCTTGTAACTGTTGCATATGTTGAAGTGGTGTGTCCTTAAGTGAGCTATAAAGTCATTCAGTCTTCTTTTCCCTTAAGCCTTCTTTTTCTGTTGTTACACTCATTATAGATACTATATGATTAATACATGCATTAAACATTTGTAGGCCAGTATATAAGTACCATAAATACAGATATTTGGGGTTTTGTTTGCTTTTATATCCTAGTGTCAGAATGGAACCTAGCACATGGTATGTACCAGCGTGATATTCAGAATATTTATTTATCGATTCAGTACCAATAGCAACCAATCTGAAGATGTAAAAACAATCAGTGTGCTAGGATGACCACCAATCTTGATAAACTCTCAATGAATGTTGGTTGAATGACTTAATGAAATGCACTGTTCCCACATAAGTGCTGAATATATAGTTTTAATTTGATTTTTGAGAACTTACCTACTTAAAATAGGTCTTAGTCATTTCACACACACTTCCTAAAACATGTATATGAATATAACTATATGTATATAAAAAATCATCAGCCTGTCTAATAATCAAAGACATACAAATTTAGCATATTGTATTGTTTCTCTGAACTTCCAAAACAAAGACAAATAATGTTTCCTGCACAGATATGAACATGGTGAGTGAGCAGCTCTGGAGTCCAATTATTCTACAGGTCACTCTCTCTAGCCTGGAAAATGGTTTCATTCACATTGAACTGTAACAGGATAAATAGATAAAATATTACATATATTCCACAAACTTTTAAAATATATTTAAGAGTATTTTGCTGAGTAATTCCTCCTGTAATTTTATTGTAAAAAATTACTTTATAAATGCACAAAGTTATACTTACAATCATCATAGCATTTTTAATAATAATAAAAAAATGAGAGGTGCTCAAAATGTTCAAAAACAGAGAATCAGCAAAGACATTACCTTGCATCCACACTAGGTTATCCTGTCTAAGCGGCACCTGATAAAAGGGACTTTGCACATTATAATAACACACAGAGTGATATAAATTGATATTTAGTCACCAAATAGCTGTATATATAGCAAAGGTGATGTCTAGCTACCAAAAGACTACATTCCATTCAGAAATTATTGAGCATTAAAAAAAACGACCAACCCCCTTAACAAAACAGTATTTATAATTTTTTATTTTTGTTTGAAAAATACAGACCTATATGGAATATATGAGATCAGATGGCACTAAGTATAGAGTTTCTGTGCTCTGTAGTATCTGTGCTGTGGTGTAGATATCACAGCTTTATCTACATATCCCTACATATATAGAGAGATAAGGAAAATCTGAAGTAGTCTATCCCAGTATGTTCATGGTAGTAATTTACTGGGAAATTTGGGGAATTATTTATTGGGTAAATAATTAAATTATTTAATTTAATTGGGTATATTATTTTTGGTAAAAATTATTGGGTAATTTTTTTTCTTTCTCTCTTGTTGTCTTTGTTAATCTGTATTTTCTAACTTTTCTACCATTACCATGCATTTCTTGTGAAGTTAAAAATGAATAATAATAAATGGATAGAGAGTATTTCTCTGGGATGTTGGTAAAGTGAAAGAAAGTGAAGTGAGGTCGTTCAGTCGTGTCTGACTTTTTTGCGACCCCATGGACTTTAGCCTACCAGGCTCCTCCATCCATGGGATTTTCCAGGCAAGAATACTGGAGTGGGTTGCCATTTGCTTCTCCAGGAGATCTTCCCGACCCAGGGATTGAACCCAGGTCTCTCGCATTGTAGGTGGACGCTTTACCGTCTGAGCTACCAGGGAAGTCCAGGGATGTTGGTAAGAGCTGGCAATCCTGCCTAAGGAAAATGGCACAGGCTTTGTAGCTGGAGAGGCCCCTGTTCCATTCCTCAATCAGTTCTGTGTGACCCCAACTAAATCACCTAACACTGCGGTAATACTTGAATTGTAGGACTAGTTTGAGGATGAAAGACGATGTTAAGATTTTGACATACTTCCAGCCCAGAGTAGACCCTCAGTCAGTTGTTATTTATTGTCACGGTTATGAGGAAACAATTCTTTGAAGTTTGAGAGCAGGTGTGGACTTTTTGTCTTTCTAAGCTCTGTCGACTAAAAAATACAGTCACAACCTGAAAGTAGAGAGTCATTTTATTTGGTGGGAATGTTTAGGACTCTAATCCCAGGAGACAGCATCTCAGTAACTCTGAGAAAACTGCTCCAAGGAGGCAGGAGGGGAAGTTAGGCTATATACAAGTTTGCAGCAAATGCAGCAGATAGTCTGTACCTCGAAGATCAGGTATCAAGTTAAGGAATTTAGCATTCTCTGTACGGGATGATGCAAACCTGTGAGCTCACTGAATTCATTCCTTTCGTATGCAACCCAGCTATCTGGGGCCAGTCTTGTTTCCTTGTTCGCCTTGCTTCTTGCATTCCGCAGCTCCTTAGTAATCATCCTGGTGGGTGGCAGCATCCACAGATCACAGCTTTGGAGGCCTCATTCACATTTGGTGGCCAGAAATCGCTGATGGCTGTGACATTTTTTGTTTATTGATAGGGCAGGAGATATTTTCACTTCACAGACTCATCTCCATGTGCTCTGATTGGAAACCTGCTGTTGTCATGGGTGCTAGTCACATAGTGACACCTTGAGACAGGAACCCTGTATAAGGAAAAGGATCCAAGTCCTGGAATAGTTAAGGAAGCAGTTTAGGATTTTGAGTTTCCATCCCTAGGTTTGGGTTTTAGTGCATATCTGCTCAAGGAGTCTACATTGTCTTATGAGAGTAAAAACCCCTCTTTGCAGCTTCCCCTGTGGCTCAGGGGTAAAGAATCTGCCTGTGAGTCAGAAGACAAGGGAGATGCGGACTCAGTTCCTGGGTTGGGAAGATCCCCTGGACAAGGGTATGGCAACCCACTCCAGTATTCTTGCCTGGAGAATCCTATGAACAGAGGAGCCTGGCAGGCTCCATAGGGTCACAGAGTTAGACACGACTGAAGTGATTCAGCGCACATGCACGCAACCCGTGTTTGACAAACACATGTATAGACACACATCATAAAACAGAGATCAATGTATTTGTAGAACCAAGAGATAATCTGTGTGTTGGATTATTCCCTTAAAGCTAAAATAGTTAGAAAATGCACAGACACAGAGGGCTATATACATAGATGCATGTGCACACATACATATACCTAACTACTTCCACCAAGCTCTGTTTTCTATTTTCACATATAATAGTTGATGATAAAAGGGGGCTCTGTCCTCATCCTCTTTTCATTCTTTGCCATGTTTCTGTGCCTCCTAAGAATCAAGATGATACTACAAGAATACTTTGTAGGGACTAAGAACATAATCCAGAAAGAAGAACAAGCCTTTTGGATATGAACTTGAAATTGTTCTAACAAAGGTTTACTGGGGGGCTGAGGGTCCTCCCCACTTTCTTATCTGTTCCCCTGAGGCAGATTACAGTTCTACAGACCGGGGTGTTTAGAGTCTGCTACTATAGAACAGAGTTGGCTTTGCTGCAAATTCCTTGTCTCTTACATTTTTAACTTACTACTAAACTAACCAACTTGATTAAAATATAAAAGAGCAAACATCTCTCCAGATTTAAAAACAAAGTGCTGGGATATAGGCAAGATTATTATGTAGATGGGCTTCCCTTGTGGCTCAGCTGGTAAAGAATCTGCCTGCAATGTGGGAGACCTGGGTTCGATCCCTGGGTTGGGAAGATCCCTTGGAGAAGGGAAAGGCTACCCACTCCAGTATTCTGGCCTGGAGAATTCCAAGGACTGTATAGCTCATGGGGGTCGCAAAGAGTCGGACAGGACTGAACAACTTTGACTTTCACTTTCATTATGTCGATTGCAGATTTACAACTGTTTATGATTAGACATCTTTTAAAAACAATGTCTAAAGAGATATGTTAATACCAAAGGGGGAAGGTGTCATGCCAATTTTCTAGGCACAGTAAATTAATTCTGAACTGGAACTTAACACCTCCAACAAACAACCTGCTTGACATCTTTTTATGGTGCTCTTATTAAAAGATAAGTATCATTTGAGGAGGAAAGTATCATTTCAGAAGGGCTTCCCTGGTGGCTCAGATGGTAAAGAATCCCATCCGGATTCTGGATTATGTTTTTGGTCCCTACAAAGTATTCTTGTAGTATCATCTTGATTCTTAGGAGTCGCAGAAACATGGCAAAGAATGAAAAGAGGATGAGGACAGAGCCCCCTTTTGTCATCAACTATTGTATGTGAAAATAGAAAACAGAGCTTGGTGGAAGTAGTTAGGTATATGTATGTGTGTGCACATGTATCTATGTATATAGCACTCTGTGTCTGTGCATTTTCTAATTATTTTAGCTTTAAGGGAATAATCCACAATGCAGGAAACAAGGGTTGGATCCCTGGGTTGGGAAGATCTCCCAGAAGAGGAAATGGCAACCTACTCCAGTATTCTTGCCTGGAGAATTTCATGGACAGAGAAGCCTGGTGGGCTATAGTCCATGGGGTCACAAAGAGTCAGACACAAATGAGTGATTAACACACACATCATTTGAGAAAATGACCATCAGTGTTTAGCTCTGCTCTTAAAAAAAGTCTTCTTTCTTTACCGCATGTATTTTTGGCTTTTGCAAAAAATAGTAGTACTTCAGGACAAGTAAAGAAAAAAATTCCTGGAACCCCTCAAAATGTATTTTTTCAGGGTGGGGGTGCTTTACAATTAATTCGGTCTTCAGATGTTTCAGTCAACATAAATTAGTTTGGGATAATATGGTTAAATCCCAGAAAACAGAATTAATGTCTTTTTCTTATACATTTGTATATATAAGCAGGCCTGGCTCATGAAAATGTTGATAAGTAGTTAAAGCTTATATTTTATGACTAAATCAATCTGAATCTTTTCTTTATCCCTAGTGTTCCCAACACATGTTCCATTCCCAGTTACTCTAGTTCTTAGGTAATTAGAATAATTCCCAATGGCAAGATAAGCTTTACTCCCAGAGAAATTTCTTTAGGAGGAGAAGGGAATAGGGAATTAGAAGGCTTGGATTCAAGATTCAACCCTGCCACTTGCCAGTCATAAAACCACTGGTAAATAAACCACACTTTCTGAGGCTGAATTTCTCACCTTAATAGAGCTCTACTATAATACCTGTATCAAAGGACTGTTGTGAAGAATAATTTAGATAGCATATCAAAATTGTGGAGCATTATGTAATGTAAGGGCTGATTATAATTTAGTAAAGATTGGCCAATTGCATAGATTACATAGTTAACTTGATCAATTCTGCAGCTAATTGAATCAATGTAGATAGCAAGCCATATAATCAAATCCTCAAAGAATTACCCAGAGTTGGGTAATTAAGGGTCCCCCTGGATAAAATATATTTTACCTTTCTAGACTGTTTCCTCATTTGAGCAAAGAAATCATTGCGTTTGAAGATTTAAGGTCTTTCTCAACACTGACTTCTATGATGATAGAAACCATTTTTTCAAAAGTTATTAAGTCATTTTAAAGTAAGACATTTTTCACAGTTTTAATTCCAGTCATTTGATCCTTTTTGCAACAGAATAAAAATCTGCCACTGAGATCTGTTGTGTTGGCATCACAGTGTCAAAGATACTCAATAACAGATAAATAGAAAATGAAAACAAAAAGGTCAGAGTGTCATTTGGGAAGCTGGCAGACAGCATGGTGCCAACCAGCTCTCAATTACAGGCTGATCTGGAGGTTCAAATGCATTGGTTTCATTTAACTCAGTGGGAGGCTGTACCTACCACTGTTTCCTAAACTGGTTCTTCTGTGTCATCCAGGATTTCATGCTTAATACTGCAGTGGTCAAAGTCAGCCTCACCAACTGACTCTGGGTTGTAACTGGCCATCCAACTCCAGAGGCTTGTGTATTATAACACTGCTGCACTGGGTGACTACAGAAATTTCACACTGCTACTATATAGTGAGGCAGAGTAGCTGGAAATTAGATCAAGGGGATAGGAATGTTCTTAAAGACCAACGAAGATTCCCTGTGAAACTGTTCTCTAGGAATCCCCAGTAAAATGACACAATTAGTATGCAAAACAGAAGTATTCTATAAAATGAAGAGCTGGATAGCATAGCTAAGATTTATTAGGCACTTACTATGTGTCAGAAGTTATTCTGTTTATTACACACATCATTTGATTTGGTCCTCTCAACTTCTGTTTAAAGAAGGCACAGTTAGCCCCATTCTCATAAACAAATGAAGAAACTAAGGTGTTGAGAGGTTAAATAACTTGTCCAAAGCCACACACATGCATGCAATTTCCAGCATGCACAAAGAGGCAGAATAGCAGCTAACTGCAGATGTGAACCGAAGTAGTGTTATGTGTACTTAGCTACCCACATTATTCCCTCCACTGTCTATTCACCTGTGTGAATCATAAAACCTTTAATATCTTTACATCCCCGCACAGAGAAGACTATACTCCCCCATAGCAGGTGTTCAACACCCAAGGTTTCCGCCAGTACCTATGAGCTCTTTTTTTCCTCCATAGAAAAGAAACAAGAATGACCATTTCAAGTTAATTTCATCCTAAAGGGACATAATAAAAGACGATTGATTCTTTTAGTTTCATGCCCTTTGGTACCATTTCAAAATTTAATACATCCTGAACAGAAATTGATTACAGCACACTTTGGTAGTTCAACCATTTTTCCCTAAGAGGAGTGCATGTGTGAGAGAGAGAAAGAGAGAATTGTATGGGTATAAGCATGTGCCTATATAACTGTGAGGTTATTTAAGGGGAAGTCCCCTTGAAAAAAATAATGCAAAGACCAAATGGAATAAATAGATTTCCAAGAATGTCTCAGAAGTTTTGCAGTTATATTAAGATTGCTATTTATTGCAGAAAAGTGGGGCAGTGTCGTATTTGCTCAGCATTTCCATGCAGAGTAGAGATGACTGACATCAGGACTTAATCATAGCACTTACTTTATGTCATGGAAAGTGATGTCAGTGCAGCTTGTAGGAGGTGCGTTCAAATGAGATTTAATCTTTAGGGCAGCAATAGTTGTGGTGTTACCCAAGTGAAAATCTAAACAAGTTCACAGCAGAACACATTAAATCTCTAAAGCATTATTTCAAGCTTTCTCTAAAATAAAAGCTCTATGAGAAGTTACTTGAAGTGTGTGCATGCAAATGTATTTTCACCTTGGTGGGGATTAGAATCTACGTTTAGGATGGAAAGTGAGTTTAACGGAAACCTTCCCGCATCGGTGCAGTTGGAGGCAGACTGGCAGATACAAGCGAGCATCCTTTCAGGGGGCAGATCCCCACTGCTGCTCTGACGGCTGTCCATTGGGTACCACTCACAGAATGGATCTCCTTTATCTCCACAACATGGCAGCTTGGGAGGACGGGGAGTGGGAGAGATCAGAAGAAAGGACTGTAGCAGAATGGGGAAATAATCAGAGCGACACTTTAAATGACAATAGAGATTATAAAATTCTACCTATGAAACTGTGGCTAGTTTATAAAAACTGAATGCACACTTGCTCAGGGACTAGAAATGCCATACAAATGAAAACATTGATTTGGTTAAATGGAAAGATTGTGGACAATTTTGATTCAGATTTACCTTTTCAGTTTAATATTGTTCTTTAAGTAAAATAATATGTTTGAAGCAATTACATCTTCCACATGACTCTGCACAGTTATTTAGATGAAATTTACACTTAACATTTTTGACTCAAGAGAAGAAGCTTGTGGTCAGGCTCTATCATTTGACAGAGAAGGAAATGAGGTCCAGTGGGCTGAGTATACTTGGTTAGGTTCATATAAGCAGTGATAGCATGGAATTTGAATGCATGGGGCGCTTTCCTCTACACCAAGGTGCCCTTCTGCCATCACTCACCATTGAAAATGCATCTCCTTCCTTCCTAATCTTTCATAGCCTCATGACTCCGATAGCAGGCTTAATCTGAATAATGGCCATATGAATGTATTAGATTCTAATTCCTGAAAACTATAAAAGACTACTTTATTTGGGGGAGAAAAAAGTCTCTGTAGATGTGATTAAGTTAAAAAGATTACAATGAGAAGGTAATCCTGATTATGTTAATGAGCCATAAATGCCATCACAGGTATCCTTATAAGAAGAGATACAGGGAGACTCAACATACACATAGAGGAGGAGATGGAAAGATGGAGGTTGCAGTGATGCAGCCACAAGCCAAGGAATGGCAGAAGTCCACAGAAGCCGAACAAATAACTCTTCCTCAGCGCTTCCAGAGGGAGGCTACTCTGTACTTGATTTTGGAATTTATGCCTGCACTTTTTTTTTTTTTTTTTTGCTTCACCGTGTGATCTGTAGGGTCTTTGTTCCTTAGTTCTCTGACCAGGGATCAAATCCATGCCTCCTGCAATGAAAGTTTCAGGTCTTAACCACTGTACTCCCAGGGAAGTCCCACATTTTGGCATTCAGATCTGTAAGAGAATGAAATGCTATTGTTTCAAGCCACTGCATTTGTGGTACTTTGTTAGCGGAGCCATAGCAAAACTAAAACAACTTCAAAATATATTTCATTTCAATTTCCATACTCTCACTTATTTTCTTCTCCTCTCCCCTCAACATACTTCTGAGCTCAGTCAATCTGTCTCCCATTCCTAATCATGCTAGATTTTACCTCTTTTGCTCTCATTCCCAACATCTAATTAATTATCAGATCCTAGTGATGTTATCTTGAAAACATGCTGCTTGGATCTTCACTCACTCACCATTCCCAGAATTTTATCACTTTAAGATTTCTGCCATGTTCTCTATACTCCCTTATTCACTCTCTATTCCACCAACAGAATTGCCTTTCAAAAATGGCAAATTTGACACATAGTCCTGTGTTTAAAACTATCTATAAATTTAAGGTCACTAAAGAGTGACAGAATGCAGGTTCTGGAGATGGGACCTCCTGGGTTTCGCTCAGGGCTGTGCCACTTACTAACTATGTGAATGTAGGCTGATTACTTCTCAGGGCCTCATTTCTGCTTCTGGATATTGAGGACAGTAATAATGTCTCTCTCATAAAGGGGTCATCAGAAATAAATGAGTTGAGACCTGTAAAGCATACAGAAGAATATCTTGGCCACCCAAGAAATAAGCAGAAAAACTATGGCTTGTCAATAATAACAACTGTAATATTTAAAAGAGGTACTAGATGTTTTTATTATGTGCAGAACAACCAGCAGATTCTTTATATTCTTATCATATCTCCTGTTACAATCTCATCTTCTGCCACCCTTTTTATTAGTCAGGGTTCTCTAGAGAACATAAGCAACGGAATATGTCTGTGTGTGTGTTATGAATAGATATAGACATATAGATAGATATAGATAGGTATTAAAAGGCATAGCTATAGTACACCTATATAGTTACAGACAGACATAGATATAAATATAGATATTGATAGATATAGCTATAGTACAGCTATCTATAAATTTGTTGTTGAGGTTGTTGCTCAGTCCAGCTCTTTATGATCCCATGGACTGTAGCACGCCAGGCTTCTCTGTCCTTCACTATCTCTTGGAGATTGCTCGAACTCATATCCATTGAGTCCATGATGCCTTCCAATCATTTCATCTTCTGTCACCCCCTTCTCCTCCTTTCTTCAATCTTTCCCAGCCTCAGGGTCTTTTCCAATGAGCTGGCTCATCACATCAGGTGGCCGAAGTATTGGAGCTTCAGCTATAAAGATACAGATATAGAAAGAAATTTATTATAAGAACTTACCTCATTTGATTATGGAGGTTGACAAGTCTACAGATTTGCAATTGGTAAGCACTGGAGACAAGAGAGCTGATGATATAGCTCTAGTCTGAATGCTGGCAGGCTTGAGGTTAATAAGAACCATTGTTTCAGTTCAAAAGCCAGAGGCAAGAAAAGATCAATGCCTTAGTTCAAAGGCAGTGAGGGAGCAGAAGTTCTCTCTTACTTAAAGGCAGGTCAGCCCTATTGTTTACTCAGGCCTACAGCCAAATAGATGAGCCCTTCACCCCGTTATGGAAGGCAGTCTGCTTTAGTCAGTCTATCAACTGAAATGTCTAGCTCATCCAATCTCACAGAAACACTCAGAATAATATTTGACCCAACTGGAAAAGATCCTGATGCAGGGAAAGATTGAAGACAGGAGGAGAAGGGGACGACAGAGGATAGATCTTTGGATGGCATCACTGACTCAATGGACGTGAGTTTGAGCAAGTTCTGGGAGTTGGTGATGGATGGGGAAGCCTGGGGTGCTTTAGTCCATGTACTCACAAAGAGCCAGACATGACTGAGCGACTGAACAGCAAATATCTGGGCTCCTCATGGCCCAGTGAAATTGACACAACATTAACCATCACACTTTCCTAACTACCGTCTGTGCCAACTCAGCAAATATTTGGTGATTTCTTGAGAAGTCACCTCATACTTCTTGTTTGTTTTCTTAGATGGTCCTTTATGTCTTGCCTTCTCTCTGGCCTGGAAAAGTCCTTTATATTCTTAAAAAATGTGTTCAAATGTCACCTCCTTTTCTACTTGGCAATTCAATTCCTTCTTTTCTCACAGTGAGATTGGACTCGTCATGCCCTGTACCACCAGACAACACTCAATTCACAGAAATAATCACCTAGTGTTAGAACTGGATGGGCAGCATCCACTCAAAGTCAGACCTTATGGAGGACAGGAACAGAGCTTCCCATCTTATTTTTCTTAGAGTTTGAGTGCCTGACCCAATGCCTGGCACATTCAGTTCAGTTCAGTTCAGTCGCTCAGTCGTGTCTGACTCTTTGTGACCTCATGAACTGCAGCACGCCAGGCCTCCCTATCACCAACTCCGGGAGTCCACCCAAACCCATGTCCATTGAGTTGGTGATGCCATCCAACCATCTCAGCCTCTGTTGTCCCTTTCTCCTCCTGCCCTCAATCTTTCCTAGCATCAGGGTCTTTTCCAATGAGTCAGTTCTTTGCATCAGGTGGCCAAAGTACTGGCGTTTCAGCTTCAACATCAGTCCTTCCAATGAATACCCAGGACTGATCTTCTTTAGGATGGACTGGGTGGATTTCCTTGCAATCCAAGTGACTCTCAAGAGTCTTCTCCAACACCACAGTTCAAAAGCATCAATTCTTCTGTGCTCAGCTTTCTTTATAGTCCAACTCTCATATCCATACATGACTACTGGAAAGGAGATAGTTATTCAATAAATGCTTGTTGAATTAATTCTTGGTTTCTTTGAGGAAACAGAAAATATGAACCTTGATGATAAGCAATGAGAGGTCATTAAAGGAATGCTAGTCAGTGCCAGCTTTACCACTCCCTAACTGAAGTTTTTCTTAAAAGGCTTTCTGTCATTTATGGCCTGCAGAGGGAATCTGAGGACTGCCAGCCAGACTGCCCTGGCTGAGTGAATCACTGTGATGGTGCCTAGGGAGAGAAGCAATCTTTGAAGCACCCAGGCAGTAACCTTTATTTAATGGGCAAGATGGAAATCAATGACACATATGGCATTAAGCAATTTTAGATTCTGGACTAGTTTGCAGTGATATCTGTTGATCAAAAGAAAAATAGATTTAAACAATCTTCAAACCATTTTTTTCCAGTAAAAAATCCCAGTGCATTTGTTATATTTCTTAATAAAAATTCAGTTATTTAAATTTGCATGCAGAAGGGAAAAAAAGCAATTGTGTAAACAGTTATCTAAAAAAAAAATGTATACACTAAATAAAGACCATAGACTGTGAAATATGGCAGATTGTCCCCTCTATGTTTTTCTTGCCTGGATGAGAGATATGTCTATTATTATCTATTGTTTTATTCTAAACTTTAAACATCTTAAAGATATGCAAAATATTGGTGTGCACAAATCGAGAAGCTGAGAAAAAAAAATCTCTCCGAACCAAAATAAAGAATATGTGTTAGTAACACTCTGTGTCACTCAGAGTTCAGTACATGAAACAAAAACCTCTTTAGACATATTAAGCAGAAAGGGATCTAATACAGGAAATTAAGGGCTTAGAATATTGTTGCGAAGGCTGGCACAGTGGATGTGAAGAACCACCTCTGGGGCTACAGAAGAGGCAGCTCATCGACCAAGATGGTACTGTGGCTGCTATGTGCATGAATGCTCAGTCACTCAGCTGTGTCCAACTCTTTGAGACCCCGTGGACTGTAGCTCTCCAGGCTCCTCTGTCCATAGGATTCTCCAGGTAAGAATATTAGAGTGGGTTCCCATTTCCTATTTCAGGGGATCTTCCAGACCCAGGGATGGAAAAGCATCTCCTGCAATGGCAGGCAGATTCTATACCACTGAGTCAGCTGGGAAGCCCAGCTGAAACCATTGACTCTGGACACCCAGACGCTGGTGATCCAACACTGGAATGCGTCCCTTATCACTGACATTTCCTTCATCCTGTCATTTGATAGGACAGACAGCCATAAAAGTACAGCGTTAACTATAGTGTCAACACGATATACCCATCAACAGTCCAAACTAACCAGGGTGTCCTTCAGTAGGTGATGGATAAGTAAACTGTGGTAATTCAGACAATGGAATACTTACCAGAGCTTAAAAGAAATGAGCTATTGGACCATGAAAAGACATGGAGGAACCTTGAATGCATGCTACTAATAGAAAAGAGACAATCTGCAATGACTGCATACTGTATGATTCCAACTAGGCTACATTGTGGAAAAAGCAAACTTATGGAGTAAAAAGGTCAGTGGTTTCCAAGGTTAGAGGGGAAAGGTTAGGATGAATAGTAGGATCATAGACATTTTGGGGAGGGCATTTAAATTATGCTGTGTAATACTATAAATGCTGAATACATGTCATTATATATTTGTCCAAAGAGAACGTGAAACCAAGAGTGAATCCTACCATAAACTACAGACTAGGTGATAATGATGCATGCATCAATGCAGTCCCATCAACTGTAGCAAATATACCACTCTGATTAATGATATTGAAAACAAGCGGAGGTTATGCCCAGGGGAGGCAAGGCAGATATAGGAAATCTTTGCACCTTCTGCTTAATTTTGCTATGAACCTAAAACTGCTCTAAAAATAGTCCTCTTTTTTTTTTTAAGGCCAACGTCTGGCATATGTGTAATTTGTTGTACAAACTTTGAAGAGAAACTTAGAGATCTAGTCCAAATCCTATATGTGAAAAATAAAGAAACTGACACTTTGTGCTATCTGAGAACATTTTAGCTGGAAAAATAGCTGAGCTGACACATAGGATCAAATTGTCAAATTAGATTTTCACAAGTTAGACTCTTTCCCAGAACTTTACTAAATAATTTTGGAGACAAGCCACTGAAGGCACAGGTCAAGAAGAGAAGAGTGCAGCCCCCTTAGTTCCTTCCTTCCCCCCACACCCACATAATCTGATCCCCTTTAGATGAAGTCTAGCCAAAGTACACAGGTCACCTCACACAGCAGAGAACATCTGGGTTGTGAAATATCTCAGTTTTGTACCCCAGATGGTCGCCTAACTTATATGACTTTTCCTAGGCATCCATGTCTCATAAATCCACAGACCCTAGGTAGGGCTACCTTAAATAGCCCTAAAATAGTCACATGCTGCTAAGAACATTCCATAGTTATGGATGCTCTTCCTAGGAGATATTGGTAATATATTTATGAAGAGCTCCAGCTATCACCATGAAAATATGACAATTATCAGCCCTCCCACATTTTCTCTTCCCTTGGGATTATATCTCTTAGTAATGGAAAGAGAAACAAACCCGCAGGCCAGCTGCTCTACATCCTTCTTCCCTAGTATCAAACCTACAGAAAAGTTGAAAGAATAGTAAAATAAACTCATCTAGATTCACTACAGATAACATTTTATGTAATCTATCCCTCCTTTTCACTCTCTCTGGTATCCATATATCTTAGATTGGATGTCCCTAAAGCTGATTCTGAGATGAGGATTTCTGTGAAAGTGATTTATTAAAAATGCGCTCACTTGGGAAAAAGGAAAGAAAGTTGGGGAGAGCAGGAAGACATTAAGAAAAGGGTGTGATTTCAGGCCAAATTCAAGTCTCACTCTAATCCTATGTGAATTTCTTGAAACCATGAAGCCTTAAGTGCGGGATGTTAGATGGAAAAAGAAAAACTAGTAGATTGACACACAGAAATAGTAAAAGGGATCTGGAAAAATAACCAATCTCACAAACAGTGTGTGTGTTCATGTGTGTGTACACATAGCCCTGCACACATACATCTTTTAGTGAATCACTTGAAAGAAAGTTGTAAGCATCTTTGACACTTCACTTGCAAACACTTCAGCTCTTATCTCCTAAATAAACAACATAACCATAATACTGTTAGCACTAAATGTTAAATTAAAAAATGTGAGCAGTAATCTAATGTTAATCTAATATAGATTCCCCATTCAAATTGCCCTAATAATGGTTTCTTAATTGTTTGAATTTTTTCCTGATTCAGAATCTTACCGAAGGATCACACATTCCTGTAATTGTCATCTCTTTAGACCCCTCTAATCTAATACTGGAGTGGGTAGCCATTCCCTTCTCCAGGGGATCTTCCCAACCCAGGGATCAAGCCCAGGTCTCCCACATTGCAGGCAGATGCAATGTGCATCTGCATCTTTTCTGTCTGAGCCACCTGAGAAGCCCAATATTTGATATACACATTTATATATATATATATATATATATTTTTTTTTTTTTTTTCTGATTCAGGATCTATGGAAGGATCACACATTCCTGTAATTCTTACCTCTTGACAATTAGGCTAGTTCCACAAATTTTTTGACTTCTATGAAATTAATACTTTTGAAGTTTAGGTTTTATAAAAGATCCCACAGTTTCTATTTGTCTGACTGTTTTCTTACAATCTGATGCAGGTTGAATAACTATGGAAAATACAAGTAGGTGATATTTTGTTTTCTTGGAATATCTTATCAGGAGATATACGAGGTCTGCCATCCCATTATTGGTGGTATTGTCTCATCACTTGGTTGAGATGTCCACCAGATTATGATACCCTGAAAGTATCTTATGACTTAAGCTGTCTTAAACTGTCTTGTTCTATACCACAATTCTTCCCAAGCTCTCACTGAAAATGTCTTTATCAATTTCTATTTCTCTAGTCATACAGTTTTGAAATCAGCAAACAGAAACAAAACTCTGTTCATACAAATCTGCATATTGTTGATCCATTCTCTTGTCAATTTTCAAGTTTCTTCCTTTATGCTGTTTCTCAGATATATTCCCTTATCTCCAATATGCAACCTAATTTAGTCCTTAAAATTTTGCTCTGTGAAGTCCTGGAACAGATGTTATAGTCAGCTCTTTTGTATTTTAGTCAGATCTTTTCTATTTCCATTCTGAACCTATTCGATAACAAAGTTGACTTTTTAAAAAGCATTTTAGCTGTTAATATAGTAGTTATAAGAAATTGATTTGTCATTTTTTTCCTCTTTAGTTTATATGAAAGTTATTTTTCAAATAAAACTAAAATTTTAATTATGAGATTTAATGGTAGTCATCAATTTCACTCACTACCTCCAACTAAAATTGTAACTGTTGATCCAAAAGATAAATCTACTCTGTGTTATTTAGATTTTGATCAATGTTTTCCTATTAATATTTCACTGTTTTTTTATATTCATATGGTTTTTTGTGTTTATTTGTTAATTATATTTGGATCATGTATTAGTTTACTGGGGCCTCTGTAACTACACACTGGGAACTTAAATAACAGAAATTATTGTCTCAGAGCTTGGAGGCTAGAAGTCTGAGATCAAAGTGTCAGTATGATTGAACCTGTTTCATGTCTCTCCCCTAGCTTTGATGCTTAGCTGGCAATCTTTGTATTCTTGGTTTGTAGAAGCATTGCCCCATCTCTGCCTTCATCTTCGCATGGCATTCTTCCTGCATGTGTCTGCCTCCAAATTTTCCCTCTTTTCATAAGGACACTAGTAATACTGGATTAGGATCCCATCATATTCCACTATGACCACATCTTAAAAGTGATTAAATCTGCAACAGCCCTACTTCCATGCAAGGTCACATTCTGAGGTATTGAGGGTTAAGATATCAACATATGAACTCTATTGGGACATAAGTTAGTTCAAAACAAATCTTTATATACACTCCTATATGCCAAGATATGAACTATTACTTTATAAATATTTGATCTAGTGAAAGCATCATTTATAATGTCTTGCCTGAAGCCTTTCTTACTTAATTCTAATCCAGTTATTTTCTTGTAGAATATTCCATTAAAATTTCCTTTACACTTACCATCTGCTATGGTAAAATCAGATCTTTACTAATGTCTATAAACACTGATTGTGTTTATGTACTAACTGGGTACCATTCGTCATCAAGTGAAAGGAACCCATTTCATATAATCAGTGTTGGGGCTGAATCTAGGGCCACAAAAGATGGCATGAGGATATTGTCTGGGTTTCTTGTGTATAACTTCTTCCTGCTTTGACTACATTTTAAGACTAAATTTTTCTCCATGGTAACCATTTTGACATTGCCAGGTCCATATTGATACCCTATCAACTGAGCAACCCAACTGGAAATAAAATGCATATTTTTTTTTCCAAAAGAGCTCTTGCAGACTACTGATTATGCATCTCATTGACCAAGGCTGGGTCATATATTTGTCCCTGAACTGATAACTCAGTTCAGTTCAGTTGAGTTGCTCTGTCGTGTCTGATTCTTTGCAACCCCATGGACTGCAGCATGCCAGGCTTTCCTGTCCATCACCAACTCCTGGAGCTTACTCAAACTCATGCCAGTCGAGTCGGTGATGCCATCCAACCATCTCATCCTCTGAGTCCCCTTCTCCTCCTGCCTTCAATCTTTCCCAGCATCACGGTCTTTTCCAATGAGTCAGTTCTTCACATCGCCAAAGTATTGGAGTTTCAGCTTCAGCATCAGTCCTTCCAAAGAATATTCAGGACTGATTTCCTTTAGAATTGACTGGTTGGATCTCCTTATAGTCCAAGGGACTCTCAAGAGTCTTCTCCAACACCACAATTCAAAACATCAATTCTTCAGCACTCAACTTCCTTTACAGTTCAACTCTTACATCCAGACATGACTACTGGTAAAACCAAAGCTTTGACTAAACAGACCTTTGTTGGCAAAGTCATGTCTCTGCTTTTTAATATATTGTCTAGGTTGGTCATAACTTTTCTTCCAAGGAGTAAGTGTCTCTTAATTTCATGGCTGCAGTCACCATCTGCAGTGATTTTGGAGCCCAGAAAAATAAAGTCTGTCACTGTTTCCATTGTTTCCCCATCTATTTGCCATGAAGTGATGGGACCAGATGCCATGGTCTTAGTTTTCTGAATGTTGAGTTTTAGCCAGCTTTTTCACTCTACTCTTTCACTTTCATCAAGAGACTCTTTAGTTTTCTTCACTTTCTGCCATGAGGGAGGTGTCATCTGCATATCTGAAGTTATTGATATTTCTCCCAGCAATCTTGATTCCAGCTTGTGCTTCTTCCAGCCCAGCATTTCTCATGATGTATTCTGCATATAAGCTAAATAAGCAGGGTGACAATATACAGCCTTGATGTACTCCTTTCCAGATTTGGAACTAGTCTGTTGTTCCATGTCCAGTTCTAACTGTTGCTTCTTGACCTGCATGCAGATTTCTCAGGAGGCAGGTCAGGTGGTCTGGTATTCCCATATCTTTCAGAATTGTCCACTGTTTGTTGTGATCCACACAGTCAAAGACATTGGCATAGTCAATAAAGCAGAAGTAGATGTTTTTCTGAAACTCTTTTGCTTTTTTGATGATCCAACGGATGTTGGCAATTTCATCTCTGGAACTGATAACTGCAGCAGTCTAGTTGGTGATGCTCTGGAGCCGCAGGTGAAGCTTGGATTGAGGAGTGAAGTGAAGTGAAGTGAAAGTTGCTCAGTTGTGTCCGACTCTTTATGACTCCATGGACAATATAGTCCATGGAATTCTCCTTGCCAGATTACTGGAGTGGGTAGCCTTTTCCCCCTCCAGGGGACCTTCCCAACCCGGGAATCAAACCCAGGTCTCCTGCATTGCAGGAGGATTCTTTACCAGCTGAGCCAGAAGGGAAGCCCATTTTATTCTAAGGAAATCCAGGCTTTTTTTTTTCTTCACGGGAAATTAATGAATGCTGATGATACAAAACAAACAAACAAAAACCAAATAACTCACCATATGTTCACTATAGCTTATGTTTTTGCTTCTCATATTTTGATTGGCACTTTTAATAAATGAATATGTATGCATTTACACAAATGTATCTGAGTTTCATAATTTCTTCAGTGCTGTAGAAAATCAAGTGGATGCAAATCTCCAAATCTTGATTAAGAGTTTTCAAGAACATGCCTCTCTGGGGCAAAGTGCAGTATGCTTTTATCTTGTAGGAATAACATATGGATTAACCAATACTTTGAATATAAAAAGTACAATATAAATGTATCCTTCAATTATGCTTCTGCAAATAATGTCTGTGGTCCCTGTCTATTAGGAATAACATCAGGTAACAGAAGTAAAATCTAATGAAAGAGAATGAACTTAATCATGCTGGGACCAAATAAAAGACTGAAGCAAAAGAGCTGGGCAGAGACTTTCTTCCTGGATACAAAACCAAATCCAAACATGAGTTCAACTTGCTAAAAAATAAATCACGTCCACTTTCTTCACAGCTTCTTTATGTATTGCAAAAAATGACCTTTAAACTACCTTGAGAGATAGCAACTGACTAGAAAATTACAGTTATTAGCAGGATAACCAGAGATTAGAGTATTTAGAGTATTGTAAAAAAAAATGCTAAGAGACAGATGTTAACAATTTGCAACCTCAAAAGACAGCTACAATAAAACCCTATATTGTAGTGTTTCTAAAGGATGATTGGGGATTCTTGATGATATACTGTACCTAGAAATCTGAATGTGGTTAAGTAACATTACTGTTTTTCAGAAATTTATCATAAAATTTTGATTTGGAAAAGTCATAGAAAATGACTATGTTTATGAAGTAGTCACCTCCATTCCAATGATTTTTAAGTGTAATGTTTCCTTTTTCAAAAAATAAATAACTGAAAAGCATACAATTTTTGAAAGACACTTTAAAACTAAAGACTATCTAGTTATTATAGTCTGCTCAGTATTAAGCCTTCAGTAGAAGGGCAAATACAAGCCTAAATTAGGTGTTAACAATCTTGTGTAATACTCATTGTGGTTAATTTCCCTTCAATCCTGGGTCAATCATTCAATAATCATTTTTCTTTACTTCTCAGAGGGAAGCTCCAGCTAAGTTTCTTCTGGGCAAAAATGGGAGGAAAACATGAGCTCTGGCATCAGATGGATTTGTGTTTCAACCACACTATGCCCCTGAGTTCTGCAAAGACCACGTAAGATCACAGTTAAGCTCACAGACTCCAGAACCAGCCTGATTGGGTTCAAGTCCCAGTTCTGACTCTTGTTTGCTGTATGACCTTACTCCAATGACTTAACTTTCTATGCCAGGGTTTCCTCATTCCTCAAATGAAGATGATAATAACACCTTCCACTGGAGTTATAAGAAGTAAAAGGTTTAATATTTGTAAAGGGCTTGAAACATTGCCCAGGGCGGGATTTGCTGTTACCTGCTATTTGAAAGCTCTTAGATAACCAAACCCATTACCTCTTCAGTGAAACTGAATTGGGATGAAGTCATGAGATGCAGTTTATAAAATGCTTAAATGTTTTACTCAGAGTAGCCATTCAGTGAATGATAGTTGATTTCCAACTGATGAGAATTTTCCGTGATAATAGCTGAGCTTGACTCCAGGAGACAGTTTATAAAATGACACAGTGGTCTTCACTGAAAGCAACTTCAAATTTCAGTGTTGGCTCTAGGATATTGTCTTTCCACCACTGTTGCTATATGCTTTTAATGTTTGCTATAGATCCATATCAATGTAATAAACCTTTATTAACTTATTTCATGTATTACTCTCTCAGGTACTGAATTAGGAGGCAGATAAAAGGAGGAAAACATTTATTTGACATCCCTACTGGGATTCATATTTTGCTCCTATCCAGTGTTTAACACTCATATGCTCCTTACTTTAGTTAATGTACCACCATGCCTCTGGTTCTTCAAAACCTTCGTCCTCTCTGCCCTCCACATGCAGCCAACAGCCAAGCCTTGTCAAGTTTCTGCACAGGGCCTCTGCCCACTGCCACTGTCTCAGTCTTGGTCCTCATTTTCCTTTGCTTACACTCTTGAGGTAGCCTGATGAACACCCCTAACACACATGAACCCCACCTGTTATGTCTACCTCGGCTTTGGGTCCAGATTAACAATAAGATACTGTTCAAATTCCTCCAAATAACATTGGTTTCCAAGCTACCACTCCAATGGGCTTTTACTTTTTCTGCTTATGCATTACATGATTCCCTGGAATCTACCTTTCTGCTCTTCCTGTTAATGCCTTTACTTGGGCTGTTTTCTTTACTTGGGGAATGTACATACCCATACAACCAAATCCTCAGTGGGTGATTTCAAAACCTGTCTTTTTCCATGAGGTCTTCTCTAGTTTTCTCTTCTTCTTCTCTGCCCACTCTCTCTCTCACTATTGAAGTAATCTCCATCTTTACCTCTCTTATATCACTTATGTTAATCTTGTATCATATTTATTTTCTTCTGCTATTTTATTTCCTACACTGTAAATTCTTAGAGAATAAAATATAGTCTGATTTATCTCAGCATCTCCATAATACCTAACACAGTGAATATGAACACTCAAAATTACTTATTTAATGATTGAAGAAATAAATGGGAAAAAAGAGTCATGACATTTATCCTTTAAGAGTTCATAACTACTGAAGATTAGCTATCTGCCTATTTAACTACACACTTACACACAACCTAACACACAAAGATGACTCAAAAAAGGTTAAAAAAAAAAACCCAAAACCTTGTGAGGACAAGATGGCGGAGGAGTAGGTGGATGTGGAGTATATCTCTCTCCATGGATACATCAGGAATACACCTTCAGACACAGAAGTGCATGCAGAACACCAGCTAAGAGCAGATAGGAGTACCTGACTGGTGGAAAAGAATATATAGAACCACACAAAATTTGGTAGGATGAAGGAACTAGGGGGAACACATGGAGTGTTAGTAGGACTGGACCTGTGCTTGGCCAGTGGGGGAACTGAAGCAGGGGTCTGAGCCCACATCAGGGCAGTTGTCTGAGTCATAGGAGAAACACTGAAGGCTGAGGCTGAAACAGCTGATCTGTGGCAGCCTAAACGGAATGAGAATCAGACAGTCCTTGCTGCAGCCATACTTGCCCTGGACAGGGATGCACATCCCCTGGAAGGCACAGCAGCTGGGAACTGGAGTTTAGGGATTGTGGAACAATCCCAGGGTGAAGGCTGCTGTTGACTGTGGAGAGAGGAATCGAGGGGAGGTGAGGGAGGAGACTGTGGGAAATGCCTGTGGAGGAAAGCTGGGCAGCCTTGTAAGCTAGGTGATACTGCTGAGTTATGCATAGGGGGTGGAGCCATCACCATAGCCTCTCTCCCCACATGCCAGCATCTGGACAGTAGAGAGGCTGGACCATCAGACACCTGAAGCACTGAACTACAGAGCAAGACCCCACCCACGGTAGCCCTTTAAGTGCCTGATGTGCCAATCTACAGAGTAGGAGCCCAGCCAGGGGGAACCACTCTAAGTGCCTGCTGTGTGGGACAACAGAGAAGGACCCCAGGCGAGGGAGCCTCTAAGTGCCAGAACAGGTGGAGCTATGCAGAAAGACTGGTCAAAGAGGTTTTCTGATTGCCAGCTACAAGAGACTTGAAGAAAGACTCTGATCGGGCTAGAACTCCTGCAGTCCGTGTCCCTGCACACTTGGCGCCGCCAGGGTCCCTGCAAGCCAAGCAGCTGCACCACCTTCACATTCAACTCTCACTGGGGCAGAGCTGCCATTGGCCAAAAAAGTCTTGCATCTGTGCATGCAGGGTCACTTCGGTAGTGTCCGACTCTTTGTGACCCTGTAGACTGTGGCCTGCCAGGCTTCTCTGTCAGGGAGGGAAGCTCTCCAGGCAAGGACACTGGAGTATATTGGCCAATAATGGTTGCCATACCCTTCTAGAAGACTATATTTCCTGCTTCCTTAGCTGCCAACTCCCCTGAGTACCTGGTGCTGCCAGAACCCCTGTGACCCAAGCAACTGCACCACCTCCACATCTGGCCCTCACGGGAGCAAGACCAAGTCCTCCAGGGCAACCTCAGGAGCAAATCCCTGTGGATGACCCACATGGAGAGGTGGAAATAAAACCACAGTTGAAACCCAGGGGCGGTGTGGCTAAGGAAGAAGACCCAAAACCTTCCCACCAGCTGTACAAGCTGCAGATAAAATCCATACGATCAACTAGGAAGACTCTTTGTCTATGGAATATACAAAAGATCATTGAGAGCTCCCACAAAAAAAACCACAAAAAACCCACAAACACTAGTTCTAATAGCTGTGGACATTGGAGGCAAGAATACACAAGAGTAGGACCAGATTAGCATCTGAGCAGCAGGCCCAGAGATCAGCACAGTGTTGGAGGGCGTCCTAGGGCAGTGAGGTGAACTGTGCCTCCTGACGCGGGAAAGGACTCCGACAGCAGAGACTTAAGAAAAACATTTATTATTCTTATGTTTTGACTTGTTCTGTAGATTCTTTTGGGTATTTTTTCTTTTATTTCCCCCCTGTTGTAGTTGTTGATTTTATTGGCACTATGAAATCTAATTAAGCTTTTGAGCTTTTTTTTTTTTTTCTCAGTCACATTTTTTATTGTTGTTATAAACCTCTGCCTCTACATTGGGCTTTTGCAGTTCTGTGGAGTTTTCCTTTTTTTTTTTTTTTTTCTCTTTTTTAATTTTAATTAAAAAATTTTTTTAAATTTTTTCTACATTTATTCTTTTGTTTGCTTTTCCTACTGTTCTTTTCCCCTTACAGTTAATCTTTAATGTATATAAATCTTCTTTATCTACCTCTATTTAACTTTGCATATCTATTCTTTCTTTTCTTTCCTCTTAACATATTTATTGGTTTTATTTTCATTGCTTTATTCCCCAGTTGGTACCTTGCTTTAATTTTGTTTTCCAGTTTGTGCTTTAGTTAGTTTTGTTCTTAAATGGTAAATATAAGTTTTGATTTTCTTTGTTTGCTGGGTCAATCTACTGTACTCTATTTCTGTTGGACTGTTTTTACTTTGCTCATGGGTGTATATGTATATGTGTATATTCCATTATTTTAATTATTATTTGCCCGATTTTGTAACTGCCATTTGTCTGGGGTTCATCTTTGGTTTCTCATTTTTGGATATTTGTTTTAATCTCACTTGATGCCATAACAAACCACTTGTGGAATCTTCAGTCCTGACCAGAGATCAAGCCCTGAGCCTTTGAAGCGGGAGCACTGATTCCAGGACCCTAGACTACCAGAGAACTAACCCTAGGGAATATCAAATAGTGAGAACTCACACAAATGAAACCACTTGAATTAAAGACCCAGCATCACCCAACCACCAGTAGCACCCTGTGCAGGATGCCTCATCTAAACAACAAACAAAATAAAAATACAAACCCAGTCATCAGCAGACAAGATTACCACCTCACTCAGCCTTGCCCATCAGAGTAAAAACAAACAAACAACAAAAACTCAGCACAAATTTCACCATCTACCAAGCTTACACAAGCTAGCCACTGGACCAAACTTAGGCAGGCAGAAACCAAAGGGAAGAAAGAATTCAACCTTGAAACCTGGGTAAAGGAGACCTCAAACACAGTAAGTTAAATAAAAAATAATGAAAAGGCAGAGAAATACTACACAAATGAAGGAAAAAACTATAAACACAAAAATCCAAATAAATGAAGAGGAAATAGACAAACTACCTGAAAAAGAATTCATAATAATGATAGTAAAGATGATCAAAAACCTTGAAAGCAAAATGGAAAAAAATGCAAGATCAATTAACAATGACCTAGAAGAATTAAACATACAGAGACAAACAACACAATTACTGAAATTAAAAATACTCCAGAAGGAATCAATAACAGAATATCTGAAGCAGAAGAACAACTCAGTGAGTTGGAAGTTAAAATTGTAGAAATAACTTCTGAAGAGCTGAATAAAGTAAAAAGAATGATAAGAACTGAGGATAGTTTCAGAGATCTCTGGAACAATATCAAATACACCAACATTCAATTTATAAGGGTCCCAGAAGATGAAAAAAAGAAAGGGTATGAGAAAAATTTTGAAGAGATTATATTTGAAAGTTTCCTCAACTTGGAAAAGGAAATAGTCAATCACGTCCAAGAGGCACAAGAATCCCATACAGGATAAACCCAAGGAGAAACATGTAAAGACACATACTAATCAAACTAACAAAGACTAAACACAAAGAGAATATTAAAAGCAGCAAGGGAGAAGCAACAAGTAACATACAGTTGATCTTTCAGCAGAAACTCTGTAGGCCAGAAATGAATGGCAGGATATATTTAAAGTACTGAAAGGGAAAAAATAACAACCAAGATTACTGTACCAGCAAGGATCTCATTCAAAATTAATGGAAAAGTAGAAAGGTTTTCAGACAAGCAAGAATTAAGAGAATTCAGTACCACCAAACCAGCTTTGCAACAAATGTTAAAGGGACTTATATAGTCAAGAAATACAAGAGAAGAAAAAGATCTACAAAATCAACCCCAAGCAATTAAGAAAATGGCAATAGTAACATATATATCAGTAATTACTTTAAATGTAAATGGAGTAAATGCTCCAACCAAAAGACACAGACTGGCTGAATGGATAAAAAAACAAGACCCATATATATGATGTCTACAAGAAACCCACTTCAGACTTAAAGACACAGATAGACTGAAAGTGAAAGGATGAAAATATATATTCCATGCAAACAGGAAGCGAAAGAAAGCTGGAGTAGTAATCCTCATTTCAGACAAAATAAACCTTAAAATAAAGAAGATTACAAGAGATAAGGAAGGACATTATACAATGATCAAGGAGGGATCAATCCAAGAGAAAGACATAACAATTGTAAGTATCTATGCACCCAACATAGGAACACCTCAATACATAAGACTAACACTAACACACATAAAAGGAGAAATTGATAGCAACACAATAATAGTAGGAGATTTTAACACTCCACTCCACCAATGGATAGATCATCAAAACAGGAAATTAACAAGGAAACACAAGTCTTAAATGATACATTAGAGGAGATGGAGCTCATTGATACTTTCAGGACATTCCACCTAAATGCAGAAGAATACACTTTCTTCTCAAGTGCACAAGGAACATTCTCCAGGATAGACCATATTTTGGGTCACAAATCAAACCTCAGTAAATTTAAGAAAATTGAAATCATATCAAGCATCTTCTCCAACCACAATGCTATGAGACTAGATATCAATTACAAGAAAAAACCCTTAAGAAACAAAAATGCATGAAGATTAAACAATGTATTTCTAAATAACAAACAGGTTGCTGAAGAAATCAAAAGGAAATCAAAAAAATTTCTAGAAACAAATGACAATGAAAACCCACAACTCAAAACCTATGGGATGTAGCAAAACCAGTTCTAAGAGGGAAGTTTATAGCAATACAATCCTACCTCAAGAAACAAGAAAAACTTCAAATAGACAACCTAACTGACACCTAAAGCAACTGGAAAAAGAAAAACAAAAAAACTGTGAATTAGCAGAAGTAAAGAAATCATAAAAGTCCGAGAAGAAATAAATGAAAAAGAAATGAAAGAAACAAAAGTAAAGAGTAGTAAAATTAAAAGCTGGTTCTTTGAGAAGATAAACAAAATTGACAAACCTTTAGCCAGACTCATCAAGGAAAAAAAAAAGAAGAATCAAATTAACAAAATTAGAAATGAAAAAGGAGAGGTTACAACAGACAATGCAGAAATGCAAAGGATTATAAGAGTCTATTATGAACAACTATATGGCAATAAAATGGATAACGGGGAAGAAATGGACAAATTCTTAGAAAAGTTCAATCTTCCAAGACCGAACCAGGAAGAAATAGAAATTATGAACAACCCAATTACAAGCACTGAAATTGAATCTGTGATCAAAAGTCTCCCAAAAAACAAAAGCCCAGGACCAGATGGCTTCACAGGAGAATTCTGTCAAACATTTAGAGAAGAGCTAATGCCTATCCTTCTAAAACTCTTTTAAAAACTTGCAGAGGAAGGAACACTTCTAAACTCATTCTACGAGGCCACCATCACCCTAATACGAAAACCCGACAAAGACAATACACAAAAAGAAAACTACAGGCCAATATCACTGATGAACATAGATGCAAAAATCCTCAACAAAATTTTAGCAAACAGAATTCAGCAACACATCAAAAAGCTCATACACCATGATCAAGTTGGGTTTATTCCAGGAATGCGAAGATTCTTCAATATGTGCAAATCAATCAATCTGATACACCATACTAACACATAGAAAGATTAAAAATTGTATGATAGTCTCAATAGATGCATAAAAGGCTTTTGACAAAATTCAGCACCCATTTATGATTAAAACCCTTCAAAAAAGGACATAGAAGGAACCTACCTCAACATAGTAAAGCCCATATATGATAAGCCTACAGCAAACATTATTCTCAATGGTGAAAAACAGAAAGCATTCCCCCTAAGATCAGGAACAAGACAAGGGTGTCTAATTTCACCACTGTTATTCAACATCGTTTTGGAAGTCCTAGCTACAGCAATAAGAGAAGAGAAGAAATAAAAGGAATCCAGAAAGGAAAAGAAGAAGTAAAGCTCTCATTGTTTGCAGATGACAAAATACTGTACATAGAAAACTCTAAAGATAGTATCACAAAATTACTAGAGCTAATCAGGGAATTTAGCAAAGTTGCAGGATACAAAATTGATACACAGAAATCACTTGCATTTCTATATACTAACAATGAAAAATCAGAAAGAGAAATTAAGGAATCAATCCCATTCACCATTGCAACAAAGTATTAAAAGTATTAAATATATAGGAATAACCTTACCTAAGGAGACACTAATGAAAGAAATCAAAGATGACATTAAACAGATGGAGAGATATTCCATGTTCATTGGTAGGAAAAATCAATATTGTGAAAATGACCATACTACCAAACACAATCTACAGATTCAATGCAATCCCTATCAAATTACCAAGTCCATTTTTCACAGAACTAGAACAAAAAATTTCACAATTCATATGGAAACACAAAAGACCTCGAATAGCCAAAGCAGTCTTGAGAAAGAAGAATGGAGTTGGAGGAATCAATCTTCCTGACTTCAGATGATACTACAAAGCTACAGTCATCAAGACAGTATGGTACTGGCACAGAAACAGAAATATAGACCAATGGAACAAAATAGATAGCTCAGAAATAAACTCATGCACCTATAGGTGCCTTATTTTTGACAAAGGAAACAAGAATATACAATGGGGCAAAGACAGCCTCTTCAGTAAATGGGGCTGGGAAACTGGACATCTACATGTAAAAGAATGAAATTAGAATGCTTCCTAACACCATACACAAAGATTAATGCACAAAGATAAACTCAAAATGGATTAAAGACCTAAATGTAAGACCAGAAACTATAAAACTCTTAGAGGAAAACATAGGCAGAACACTTGATGACATAAATCAAAGCAAGATCCTCTATGACCCACCTCCTAGAGTAACAGAAATAAAAGCAAAAGTAAACAAGTGGGACCTGATTAAATTTAAAATCTTTTGCACAGCAAAGGAAACTATAAGCAAAGTGAAAAGACAAGCCTCAGAACTGGAGAAAATAGTAGCAAATGAAACAACTGACAAATCATTAATTTCCAAAATATACAAGCAGCTCATACAACTCAGTACCAGAAAAACAAACAACCCAATCAAAAAAACCTGGGAAAAGACCTAAACAGACATTTCTCCAAAGAAGACATACAGATGGCTAACAAATGCGTGAAAAGATGCTCAATATTGCTTATTATTAGAGAAATGCAAATCAAAACTAGAGTGAAACATCACTTCACACCAGTCTGAATGGCCATCATCAAGAAGTCTACAAACAATTCTAGAGAGGGTGTGGAGAAAAGGGAACACTCTTGCAACTGTTGGTGGGAATGTAAATTGATACAGCCACTATGGAAGACAGTATGGTGATTCCTTTAAAAACTAGGAATAAAACAACTATACGACCCAGCAATCCCACTCCTAGGTATATACCCTGAGGAAACCAAAATTGAAAAAGACACATGTATCCCATTGTTCATTGCAGCACTATTTACAATAGCTAGAACATGGAAGCAACCTAGATGTCCATCGACAGATGAATGGATAAAGAAGTTGTGATATATATGCACAATGCAATGTTACTCAGCCATAAAAAGGAACACATTTGAGTCAGTTCTGATGAGGTGGGTGAACCTAAAACCTATTATACAGAGTGAAATGAGTCAGAAAGAGAAAGATAAATATCATATCCTAACACATATATACAGAATCTAGGAGAATGGTACTGAAGAACTTATTCACGGGGCAGAAATGGAGAGACAGAACAGAGAATAGACTTTTGGACATGGGGAGAGGGGAGGAAAGGGTGAGATGTATGGGAAGAGTAACATGGGAACTTACATTACCATATGTAAAATAGATAGCCAACGGGAATTTGCTGTATGGCTCAGGAAACTCAAACAGAGGCTCTGCATCAACCTAGAGGGGTGGGATGGGGAGGGAGATGGGAGTGAGTTTCAAAAGGGAGGGGGTATATGTATGCCTATGGCTGATTCATGTTGAGGTTTGACAGAAAACAACAAAATTCTATAAAGCAATTATCCTTAAATAAGAAGAAAAAAAAAGGAAAACAAGCAAACAAACAAAAACTCTTGTAAAAACATCTTTTAAGCAAGTGTAAGCTAAGGAATATTTCACTCTGGGAAATTTGAAGGCAGTGGGGCTTCTTAGGGGAGGTTAAATTTTAGTTGAATTTGGAAGGCAAGGGAGAAGACACAGTAGCTTGGAA